>NW_024042261.1:28607897-28857161 GCF_014851395.1 Micropterus salmoides
TTCCTTTTCTCATTGAGTTCGATTAGGAATGAGTGAGCTAACTAGTTAGTGAGAGATGAAATGGAAAAATAAATAAATGGAGGAGATGCAAGATATTCATATGCAAATTAATGAATGCTTTTAGACTTGCATACTTGCAAGAAAGAACTTTCAAAAATGAGAATATGTGCTGGAAAGTGCGTTTTGAAAGGCCAGACTGTCTACACCTGGAAAATGAATCCTTGACTCAGTGAAATTGATCACTGGCCTTACCTTAGATACATTATGGTTATTTTGTGCTGCTGGGAAGGTAAAAACTGAATAAAAGCAAAACAGATTGTGACAGGACTTGTTGCCTTGTAAGGCAGAAAATACATTAAAGAATGGGTTTACAATGCAGAGTGTGTAGCAGTGGGTGTGTTTTGGCGCAAGCTTCCAATCTGTCTTCTGTGTATCTGAGAAACTAATGAAATACTAAAATAAAATGGCCTGCCCTTTCTAATTTGAAAAAAAATTAACCAGTGGATGTTGATACAAGGAGTGATGGAGCGATGCACAGAGGGAAGATGGAGCAAGCAGAGCAAGAGATGATCCCTATTGAAGTTAGATTTCCAATCCATGAAACAAGTACAAGCACAACAAAAAAGTCAGCAAAGCAAATGAAAAAGTCACTGCTCAAGCTAACGCATGCACAGTCCGACAGTAATTAATCTCCTTTTGGGTTACAAATTGTTAGCCTGCTCCTGCATTAACCTCCGTCGGGTTGACACTGTGCTAATCTCTTCTCCTCTCTGATATTCACACTGCTGCTGCTGAATATAGGACACCCGGCTTGGAGTTGAGCAGAGATTGAAGAAGGGCCCATCCTCAGCACTTTACTCCTTCACCCTTGTGCCAGTGCCTCTTTACTGACAGTAATTGAATGGCTAGAACTGTCTCATCTGTACTGGGAGAACAGGTAGAGAAGAGTTTTTGGCAGACCCCTAGTGCATTGACCTAAATGCTAGGTAGCATCATATCAAGCAGTCCATTAACTGTGAACTGTCCATATATAAAGGTTTGTTTAGACAGAGAGCAAAGCATTTAATCTTTCCCTGCTGTTATTCAAACTAATTTGACTGCTGTGGTACGGCACTCAAAACTAACCAGGTGTCAGGAAGGCTGAGTGCAACGGCATGGAAACAGAGGTGTGAACCCAAAATGCACTAAACAAGGCTGGATCAGTTTGCAGGTTTATTTTAATGATAACAGTCACTTACAGGATGTCCAAATAAAAGGCAAAGTAGTTCAAACACAGGGGTAAGCCCAAGAAAAGAACAGCAATCCAAACACAAGGGAACAATACAGAAATCCAGGGAAAACCGTGCACTAGGGGGAACACTCAACATATGATGACAACGCAACAAAGACTGAATACAACTGAGGGCAATATATACTGGAGCACACCACACACGCACAACTAGTCACAGGTGAGACACATTAGGAATCAAGGCAGACAGGAAAAAGCTAGACAAGAACGCTAAACACTAATGATTACAAAATAAAACAGTAAGTAAAGCTACTGACAATGCACAAGGATATGTGAAACCAAACACAACAGAGAACAAGGAACCAATGATCAACTAACCAAACCTAAACAACAACACAGAAGCAAAGAGTAAAACAGGAATGGACATTAACAAAATAACAGAAAAATACCACACTAGAACCCAAGAGCATGACACCAGGATTTCCAGCTCTTTCTGATTTTTTCCTCAAGACCCCTTTCTTTTTTTTCTTATCTCTGTATGTTTATGCATTGGAGTTGTGATGCCTCAGGATAAGCATCTTGCATGGATGCATCTTCACCTTATTCACACCTACCAGGATGAATTAGCATATTCATTTTATTCACTTGTGTCTTTTGCAATGACTTCATTCCACCTCTATATCTATAATATAACACACTGAGTCTGAACTGGTCTGAGCACATCTTAATACAAACCAAAAAGTACCCACATGCACCACTTCATGTAAATTGTTTTACCATTTAGGAGTCTTTGCCTGTTGAATTCTCTACTGAGCAATTCCCATTGCATAGTTCCCTGCCAGATAAGCTCTGCATCCTGCAGCATCTCATACACAAGTGCAATTGGGTTTTGCCAAAAACAAGACACAGAGCAGAGATTATAAGAGATGGATACATGATACAAATGACTGCACTAAAAGCATGTCTTTATCTTTACCGTGGTAACCTTTACCTTACCTTTTCATGCAGGGATCTCTTTGGAAAGCAGTGGTCAGCAGTGGTTAGGATGCTTGTGGAAGGGAGGTGGATGACGAGCTAAAAGATTAACTATTGTGTGTGTGTGTGTTTGTGTGTTGAGGGGGGTTCTTCTCTTTATACCTGCTCTTAGGAAAGATCTATCCACTTGCAAACCATGTGGGACATTCAACATGGGCAAAGTGCTTCAGGACTCACGTCTACAAAATCCATTTTCCTTTAAAGAAGAGAGTGGTACGGCCTATGCATGTCAGTACGACAATGTGTGTGGATAGAGGAGGGAAAGGGGAGAGAACTAGGCACGTCATTGGATTATGGAGGGAGAGAAAAGTTCAGAGGGGTAACGGGGGAAGGGGGGCATCAGTGAGAGAAAGCCCTTTCATCTCTCTCTGACGTCTTCAAACACAATGAGCCTCACCCACTGCACTCTGTGTAGACATTAACACACTGCACACGCATGCACATACACCAAACATCTAAAAGCACACACAGTGAGCAGACACACATGTATTTCTCCTCACATGTGAGCTACCTTAATTCCCTCTGTGTGGATGAATGTCAATGAGGACACTATTGATAACCTAAAAGGTATTCGCACCATTGCCCCACTCCCAATAGCATATGTTCGTACACGTGCTTGTGAGCATTTGAGTTTATTCACAAGCTGTGAAGAGGCACCAGATTGCCAACGTACATGTCAGAGTCTCTCTCTTCCTGTCTGCATCACTCCATTGCCGACTTCACTGATGGGAGAGTACATCAAAAGAGGAAATGGTTTGAAGCAAACACAGGATGTGGGTGGGAGGCTACACAAAATCCTGCTTGAGGATGATTTGACAGACAGAATTTTTTTTTTTTATCATTGTTATATTGTTATTTTCTTTGTTTTAATTTAGACTCTACATCATGCTTTGTTGACATAAACAGTTTTTCAAGCTGATGCAGTCATGCACCACACCAGTTAGTCATATAGCCTTACAACTCAAAGTCACTGCTAGTCTGACAGAGCCATCCGCAATGTGAAGGGCTTTAGCTTAAATGTACGAGGAAACGCCAAAATAGTAAACCATGTTTAAAACAGCAATACCTGATGTTTTACCTTTAAGCTTTATTCACCAATCCAACACCTTGTATAAGTGGTAGAGGTGGTGATTCAAAGATGGATCCGAAGCCTGTAGGCACAGCTTTCCCTGCAGTCCACAACCAAAGTTTTAGCTAATAGCTGAGTGTTCTCATCACAAAGTGACAGACTCAAATCTGGATCTCTAAGACAACCCTGCTGCAGATAGACTAATTAGAGTATGACGAACTCCAACATTTGGAAAGAAATGCATTATATCAGAAATGTATATTATAAATAAATCTAAAGAAGAGCTAGTACATTTATTTACTGATATATATCTGAATTAAATAATGCATATGTATCAGTGCGTACTGCATGTTAGAGCTCACTGGGTTTCTCAACATTCAAGTGGAAATGTTCACAGACCCTTTTTTCTAGCTAGTGACTGCATATGTGTATGTAGCATTTTATTTGTGTGTATCTATGCTGGAGGCTTGCAGTTAGCAGTGCTCTTTGCTTGTTATTGAGAGAAAAAAACATCTTCTAGCAATGTATCTCTCTCTCTCTCATTCTTTGCCTCTCTCTACCTCTCTGTATCTCTCACCATGGCTGTGAATCTGCAGATTAAAATGCTGCAGGGCCCAGTGTTGGTATTGCATTTGTGTGTCCATATGTTTGACTGTGTGCATGTATGTCTTCAGGGGGTGTTTCACTGCTTTTCAGAGGAAGTGGTGGTGTGATGGACAGGGAGAAGGTCAGTGGGTGACAGGATGGTTTGGATTTAAACAGAGCAAACACAGAATTTGTTGACACAAACCACAATTTGCTTGCAAGGTTGTTTTTTTCTGCAGTAATGACAAAGCTGATAATTACACCACAGGCAGATGTGTGACTGTGAAGGGATCTCTGTATACCGTAAAACTTTGAATAATATCCCGGGTTTTTATTTGCTAAAATCACTGAATTGACCCTGCCTATATTTGGGACAGGCGTCCATATGGGGCAGGCCTTTAATTCCTTTGGCACAAAACAAACAGAATAGCCTAATACTTGTATAAAAATGATCAAATAATATCAAATACACGTAACTCATTTGATCTAGCTCTGTCAGACTGCTTGTGCGCTTTTATTTTGAAGGCAGCAACTAACGAAAACAACAACAGGGTGCAGGATGAGAGAAGTGCGGCAGAAGTTAGCAGACAGAGAGCGATGGACTTCACATGACAGGATTCATAACTTGGATAAATTTTTCTGAAAAGCTGTTTTGATTCTTTTCATTGGTGGACCCTTACAGACTAAAGGAAGATAAATAATCAAGGAATGGACACATTCGGCCTTAACGAGCAGACTTAACGGCTTCAAAGGTAACGGCCTTCAACACTTTT
This sequence comes from Micropterus salmoides, assembly GCF_014851395.1. Lineage (NCBI taxonomy): Eukaryota > Metazoa > Chordata > Actinopteri > Centrarchiformes > Centrarchidae > Micropterus > Micropterus salmoides. Next base: position 28,612,588 of record NW_024042261.1, read on the forward strand.
TTTCCTTTCCTCTCGTACCATGCAGGTTAAGAATTAGACTTTGGGGCTTGTTGTTTGCGTTAAATGAACTGAACGACGGAGAATCTAACCGCTCTAACGATTTGTAGCATGTCCATACTGACACATTGATCATACGTTTAAAGATTAATATTTGTGTTCACGATCTAAGCAACTTAGAAGCAGCTAAAGCGGGCGACCCCGCAGGGATAAAGAGGTTTAATACATCCAAAGAACTTCCATAAAAACCAGACCAGGCGTTTAATGGAGGCAGGCGTTTATTTGTCAAAATGTGTTCCCACACCAGGCCAGTAAAGGAGGTAGGCGGCTATTTGGGACTCGGCTATTAATTGAAGTTTTATGGTATGTTAACCATAAATGATATAATGTGGGAAAACATAATTACAGAATGGGGAATGGGAAATGATAAGATGGATGTACAAACAAATACCAAGTGTGCATAAGATATTATTGAAAACATTCAGGTCTCACTAAAAAGCAACACTGAGATGACACCGGAGACAGATTAGATGACTAAAGTAAAGGAAAACAGGAAACATCTGGTTTTAAAGGAGATTAGGAAAATACTGAAACTTAATGCATAAACAAGTATAGGTGACTGGATCCTCGCAGACAATGTATGTATTATGTTTAATCCTTCAATCGTGTCTCAAGGACGGCATCTGTTTTATTGTACTATTTGCAATGTTACAATAAAATCCATAAGTGGAGTGAAGAAGTGCCTGACTCTCCTCTTTGTTTGACTAAGATTTCTTTCAAATGTGGATTAAAAGAAAAACTTCCACATACTTGTGATCACTAGAGTAGTACAACACAAACAAAGGTGTTTTCACTTGTATCCATATTTATAACCAAACCCTTTTATATTCATTACCCACTGTGCCTAAATCAATATGTTTGGTTTTGAGAATTCTATCCAATATGTCACATCTCTAACATATGATTCAACCAAAGTTCCTCTATTTTGTGATTTAAATGTAAAATTACAGTATAAGTAGCCTAATTAATCTTGGCAACTATACTGGAGTTTAATTTATGGTTAGTTAATCCCTTATGCAGACATTCAGTAGAGCACATGGCTTACACAAAATACATTAATTTCATTTGTAACGGGCATAGTTTGACAGTTTGAACATGCTAGCTGAAGTTGAAATACTCTTTGACTTGACATTATAATTACTGCAGTTGCTTCTCCGATAATGTATTTGGGCATTCTCATAGAGCAGGGGGAACAACGCAGATTTTCCATTTTCTTAAAGAAAAAAATAATTTACATCACATCTCCCTTCTGTTGGTTAAAGAGGACCATCCTACCTTTTCTAAGAAGATCCAACAGTGAGTCAAAATTTTTCCCTTGTGATAAAGCACAGTGCACTCCGATAAACAAAATGAAGAGGCTTTAAAGTGGGTGGACAACCAGACATGCATACGTATGATATCACTATAATCGAGCACAGACATCATTGTAGATGAGGAATCTGAGCTATGTGCTATTTGTGGTACACAGTTAAAGCCTACATTTGCATTTGAGGCAGTCATGAGTGTATTAACCAAGAGCTTTTTCAAGTGAGTTGTATAAGAGTTTCCCCAGCTGCACTGAGGTGGGTCCAGGGCTGCTTGGCACACGCCACCTCTTAGCCCTGTCACTTGGCTTTGTGACTGGTGTGTGTGAGTTGGGCATAACAAGGTGACAGTGAGGGTACTTGGGTGAGCAATGAGCAGCGAGGCACATGCAGGCCATCTGTAGTGTATACTGTGTTACTGCTCAGAGGTCAAATGCAGAGAGGGATGCAAACCCCAGGACTGCTTTTATTTCTTTGTCCTAAGTAACCTGCAGTATCTCCTCTCATGTAACTCCCCATATCCCATTTAGGACTGGACCATTTGTCCATGTGATTCTTCCTTTTATCTGGATCCATGGAGACTAGCTAAATTCAACCTCTCAAAATGGATAGAGAGAGTTTTGTCTTACATAGAAGGGCCCAAGGCTTGTTGAGTCCAATCATCAATCCAAGGTTGTGTTTCCTAAAGTTCAATGTAACCCTGTCCTCTTTTACCAGATAGAAAACAAACTGCATTATTGTATTTTTGTTGGTGCCAGAGATTTGTAGATTTGATAGAAAACACTGATTGAAATGGACTTAAACATAATTCAAATTCATAACAAACAATATTTTGACCACAGTCGATGATACACATACACAGACACAAGACATGGTGTTGATAAATGACTGTGATAGCCAAGAGCCATGGATTCTCCAATTTCACTCTCATTGTAATCAATGCTGAGCAAGTTTTCTCCAGCTCTATTCCACTGTAATAATCTCAGATATCTGTAATTGCTGATGGTAATGAACAGTGATGCTTGGGATCAGAAGGTTCTCTGTATATAGTACAAGGAATTTGATACTTAGTTGAAGCATTGATAAATGACAGGGCTGCTTCTTACTGTTCAGGGAGAGGAAGAGAGAGAGAGAGAGAGGGAGAGAGAGAGAGAGAGAGAGAGAGAGAGAGAGAGAGATGGTGATTCTGTCCTCTACAGGAATGCCAGGAGGTTATCAGGATGGGGCATGTGCTGAAGATAGGATGCCGCCATCAAAGCAGAGATCTGTGAGTGCTGTTGTCCCAAGCAGGGTACAAAAACCTTTCATCTGCCTGTACCCTTGCGTGATCTCCCACATGTGCCTTGCCCTGGCTAAGTCTATTTGCTGTGCAACCCATCCGTACCAGCCATCTCAGACAAGAGGGACTTCAGAAGGTAGAAACACAAATAGTGTTTTATCGGCTTCCAAAAGCTCATGGCCAGCCTCGCATTTGTCCCTGTGACCCCAAGCAGAACAATGATGGAGCACCAGTATCTTACAGCTGATATACTTGTTAGTAAATCAGAACAGAGCAAAACAAATACCATACAATGCAGCATAACAACAGTAGATTTAGTGATAGTGCCTATATATTTTTTTAACTTTGCAACAGCCCATAGCAAACAAAGGCCTTGTCTGGATCTAATGGGAAATTTATTCATTTAAAAAGAAAATCAGGTTGATTTGAAATTTCAAACCTTAGTCTGTGTGACATATTTCCCATTACCACTATGAATCCTGTAATTACTTTCTGAGCCTTCTGAGAGGCTGGCATAGAAGTGTGTGCATACACCAGGCAGCCCGAGCAGCCCCACTCAAGTGCACTTTCACTCTTGTCTGCCCTCTTTGGCATGCAACATTGTTCATATTCCATGGGGAAGTACAGTGTCTTAGCGCTGCAGAATCACCTATCACATGTAGCCAGAAACCTGGCTTGTAAAGGTCTGGAGAAAACCTCATAACAAAATGTAATAGTGAGACCTTAGGTAATCTTTAGACAGCTATTCGATTGACTGCAAGTCTGATACGTTAGACCTTGGATACGGCACCTCTAGTTGGGCACAAACAAGTTCCCTGCAGGGTAACATAATTGGTTATAACCGAAACAAACCACAATTTCTACATTATTTTTTTTACATATTTATTTTTCTAAAAAACAGAACCTGGCCTGCATGCAAGTTCGCATGATAGTAGCCTGCAATTTACTCTGCTGCTACATCCAAAACCATTCATTATGAACTCAACCCTCTGCACTGTATGTTCTTGCATGTGCAGTGTTTTGACCTGCTGTTATGATAAACTCCATGGCTGTTGTTTATTTTGATAGGGCATATACAGTTTTCAGCTCCTTTCAAAGCAGCATGTCCCTCACCCTATTCATTATTCTCCTAATGATAAATCAGTGTTAGCATCCCCAATAGGCACAGGTAAACCCTGAACACCAATGGTCCATTTCTAACAGGTCAGAGGCAAGGAGCACCACTATCCAGCCTTGGAATCCATATGGCCTGGTTTGGAATCTGATTTGTCCTGGAGGGGAGTAAACAGAGCCGAACTGACCCCAAAATGGACTTATCATAGGCGTGATGGCAACAGATGAGGGAGTTTAGTCCACATGGCCTCCCTTTGCTCATTAAACTGGCCTGCACCTGTCTTCCTGCTGCACAGCACATCTGCCATCCATACCCCTGCTCCTCCTTTACTATTCCCTCTGCAGTCCTCTCATGGGGTGATGCACTGTAATTCATGAATATGTCACATATATATCTTACTTTTAATCCTTTCTATGCTGCACTGCTGCACCAGCCCCCTCATCAGCATCTGTTCATGTGTATAGTTCTGATGAAATGCTATACAATATTGTGTATAGTGTGCAGTCATACCTGCTAACGGCTTTTTAATTTTGTCTGATCTATACTGTGATGTGTATATATCATACACATTCACATATATAAATCCATATGGTGGGTTATCTACAGCAAAGATACAAGTGTTGCCAAAAAGGGGGATTTTACTTGAATAATGGGCTTCAAAGTTAATGCTATAAACGTCATGATTCCACGATTACTGTAATTCTAGGTGGCCAGCTGTGATTTTGTCACTTTATGTTTAAAGTGTCTGATATTTTGTATAAACTCACACAGGTAATCTGTCTGACCCATCGCAGCCATTTGTTTGGAGCATGCTGTGATTAACCGGTCTGTGCTTCCCAGACACAGCTGCAGCTGCAGGCGAGAGCATTTTCACTTCACAGACAACCTGCAAGTTGTAACCACATATTCTGTTTAGGGATGAATCCTTTATTATTTGGCGGCAAGCTGTGAAGGAATGATTACCGAGACTTGTTTATTTATATTTAGTTTGAAGAAGATGCACTGATTTAATGCAAAAGAAATGTAAAGATTTATACAGTTTTTATAAGTTTTGTTTTATTTATTTATTATTTTATTTAAGGTAAATATTAAAATGATGAAGTATTTTGTCAGTAAAATAACCACAATCTCTTTGAGGCATTGTACCATTTTAACAGTAATTAAATCCCAGTCCTGTCATACATGCTATATCTCTACAAGAAATAATTTGAAAGTAGGGTAATGTGTAATACAATACCACAATACTGAGCACTATGTTGTATTCTATGTTCTGGTGTATCAATGTAAGAACTGGGGACTGAAAATTTATCTAAAAATAATATTCATTATTATTCACTCAGCCACAATTGTTTGGAAGCTCTTTGGTGTGGCCTAGTCTGCTCCCAGCCACTCATCTTCCTGTCTCTCTGAACTCGGCTCTTCTACTCCAGCAAAAAAAGAAATAAAGAATGCTGAGCTTCAGAGCTTAAATTAAATGCATGTCCAATATGTTTTTCAAAGAATGCCACAGCAGTAGCCCAATAAGCTATATTATAGCATTACCTTCTGCTTTGACTGTATCAAAGAGATTGCTGTCTGCCACAGCCATGTCCTTGTTGAGCACTAAATAAATGTCTGTGTGTGTGTGTGTGTGTGTGTGTGTGTGTGTGTTTGTTGGGGTACAACAGTACATTTCTTCCACCACACCATCTGTAATCAGACTATCCTAGACTCATGTGTTCTGTGCACTGCTAATTTACTGGCACTAACAGTAGAGATACATACAATCCTTTAGTCATTCTGTTTTTATTCTCTATTGTTAAATTTAACAGTTTATGCTCATGAAATGTCTTCCAGGCAATATTGCTGGCAATAAACTGTTTGCATGTTTTCCACCTGGTGTGCAGACAGAGCGTGCTTTTTGTCAGTAATTTTCTTGAGCTCAGTGGCATTTGGCATACATCCCTCTGTGTTTGGGTGCACAGGACAGAGTATTTTAGAACCACACATGATTTTCAGACAACTGCTTTTTGTGCGACAGAAGGCAAACAGCAACCCATGGTTCAATTGCCACAATCATGTCAAAAGGAGCTAATTTTCCCTTTCTCCCCTTTTCTACACAGCTTTGTAGTTGATGTCAGAACAGCATGAAGAAAGCCAGACAGACATGTTTATTTTTCATTTATGGTGGCAAGCCTCATCAAGGGCGCCAAACAATACACAGTCTGCATTCTTCTGTTCTCTCTTACACGTAGGCAGAGGAAGGGTGATACTAATGAGATGAGAAAAATGCTTCATGAAGATGCCGGCTGCAGTTTGGCCTATTAAAAATGTGCATTTTCTTAACATCATTAGGAGAAAAACTGTGTGTGAGTGTATATGTGCGTGGTGGTAGTCATGGTGATGGTGGCTATCTGTAAGAACATGTATGTGCGAGTCCATGTGTGTTTGAGAGACAGATAAAGGGTAAAGTAAGAGGAAAGAGGGAGCCAATTAAGACTATATAGTTGTAGATTATGGTACAAGATGATGTTGTAACACCATTGGCCTCTGTTGAACATGGAAAAAATTATGTCAAAACATGAAGTGACACAATGTCCTCACTTAGTTCACATTTGGGGAGATGTGAACACATATGAAATGGGAGACTAAGACCTTATCTGCTCCAAGGAGGAAACATGACTATACCATCAATATAAAATTTCTGTAAATGTTACAGCATAACAGCAGGAAAGTTTGCTGCAATATGGTGTTTAAGTCAATATTTATGTGCCCGAGCTTTATTCTGTGTGCTTGCTCCAGCTGACATTTTCTAATAGCTCTGAAATGGGTGTTTAGGCAACTGAGGGATGGAAGAGAAAACCAGGAAGATAGAGAGAGAAAAGAACAATCCGAGAGGACGTGGTGTACATAGCTGCCTCTCAGACTCCATTAGGCTGATGGCGCCCCCATAAAGCTTCTCTGTGCTTTTCCTGCTTATGCTCTATTCCTTGTTCAATACACAAAGTGACGTTTGAACCTGACACATTCAGGCCACAGCTGGTTTAGGCTTTCATACACTCATATTTCTGTTGTACGCATATTTTTTCAACACTGACTCACAAAAAAAAAACCCTGAAGCATTGCCATACTTATTCAGCGCTATGAAAGGACAGGGCCTCAAATCCTCTGTGGAGCTGTCCATGGTACCGACAATGCCAATGCCGCAACTGCATGACTCTAAATCCTTTCTTACACCCTACAGCCATCAGTATGCCATGTGTCCATAGTCTGCCTAGTCCAAGATGGGAGCTTATGCAGTCGCTGGAGGTGAGAAAAAGAGAGATAGCAGGGCCCTGGTCTCTCACATTCTTCCTTCTGTGTCTCTCAGTGCCTGTCACTGTTAGCATCCCAGCATCACAGCATAATTTGCATAACGCACACAGCATAACTTTTGCCTAAGCAAGCACACATTTTGGAGTGGCTCTTAGACAGGGCAAAGGAGGCAAATTTAATCATACACACAGGCATCCATATAAATGAACATGCGAGAGGAAAGCAATGTTAGTTATTCATCTGGTCTGGAAAACAGGCGAGAGGAACTGCACCTGGAGAATAAGTCAAGTTGAGTTTATTTGTATACTGTAGTCCAATATCTCATAGATGTCTCAGTGGGTTTTACAGACCTGCATTAGCAGTGGTTTTCAGCACAGCTCTCAAAGAACGCAAGCATGTGTGTGTTTGTGAGTGTTTGCTTGCTCATATGCAGTATGCACGTGTGTTTTTATTACGGCTGCAACAATTAATTAATGTAATTCTTTTTAAAATCTTTTGCTTCTTTAAAATGTCAATAACGAATAAAACAATAGTGAAATTGTAAAAAAAAATAAAATAAAATCAAAATATTTCCAATACTTCTTTTGTCGTATCAACAGTTCAAGAGATTCAGTTCGCACAATTAATGCTGATATAGAATGTGAACTTTGAACAATGAGTGAATGCCAAAAAGAACAGTGGGCTTCTTTCTATAGGGGACTAGGATGTTCAGTAGAAAAGAACAAAAGAAAGGACACAAGCAAGAAACAAAAGGATAAAGATATGCATTGCCCTTGAGGAGAATGAAAGAGATGAAAAAATGACAGATGGACAAGAAATTTTGTAAGATATTAGGCGGGGCCACAGGCATTCTGTAAGTAAATGACAGAGAGGAGAGGAGGGGAGGAGATGAGTCGTGGTCCAATGGGACATGTACCACATGGCTAGTAGGTCGGTATTGGGTACAGTCTTCTGTCACTGTTGCAGTGGGCTTCATTTGCTGTTTCACTGCCCTGCAGGTCTGCTGTTTCAATAGCTGTTATCCACACCTGAAGCAAACTGGACTAGTCAGTGTCAAGCCAAAACTTTCATGTTTATGCCACAGAACATAAAGCAGGTTTTGCTTATTTGTTAAGTTATAACAATACTGACAAATTATATTGTTTTTCAGGGATGCAACATAGCACAAGTGTTGTTTTTCATGACATTGAGATATTTTTAAAAATCTTTGAGCTGTTTTGAATATTTAGTTTTTAATTGTTGTCTGAGTCCCGGTACCTGTCACCATAAACAACATTACAGTCTCACAGCAGAATGAGTGAGCCTCAATGACTGATGTCCATTTTGCAGCAGAGTGAAGCCTTGCACTTGCTGGGGTAACAGAAGAGTGTATAGAGAAGGACAAAAACATGTATCAAGTCCCATGGGGTTAATACTCAGTTTGTGGGTATAGACCATAGAGTGGGGTGGGTACTGCTGACATTTATAGTGGCGTGTGAATGAGGCAATAGGGGCGAGAGATGCAGTGGTAGGTTGGTGCAGGGTGATGATGAAGTGACCCTGGTGCAAAGCGCAGCTTCTTCTGCTCCCTGCCCCTTTGCCACCCGCTGTAGCCAGGATTGATGAGCATGGACCAGCGAGGAGACACTGGGCCAGATTACAAACACACCGCTTTGTCTTGTGTGCAGCAGTTCTTCAAAGTGTAGCACTGCTCCCTTTAATTGGTTACAATCCCTCCAAAACAATTCTCTCTGCACGGCCAGCACATGTTCTGTATTGTCCTGAGGGGGAAGGGTCGGAAGAAGGGGGAGAAGAGGAACCTTGTGTAGGAAAATAAAGGAAGTGGCAGAAGAAGGAGGATCTGAAAAACTAACAGCTGCAAGAGTTGCTGGAGTGTCTTAATTTTCTTTATCATATCCTCACTGCTGGGTATGTGCGCGCATGTGTGTTTTCCAAAAGCAGAATATGAAACATTCAGACTTTGCATGGCCTAGATTCAATGTTTTTTTTCAAGTCAGTCCAGAAACATGAAAGGTTGAGAAAAACTGAACTAAACGCACCTTGTTTAGGAGCACAGAGATTGATTCAACTGTTTTTGTTGTTGCTGGTGAAGGAGGAAGGATTGACTGTGTTTACGGACCATTTGAATAACTGCAAAGACTGAACCTGTTCTCATCAAATGAGGATGAATAGGAAAGAGAGATTAGAGGAGAGGTGCTGGCATAGATTTTGATAATTACTTCCTTTGAATAGCAAATGCAAGTCATAAATAGGTGCTCACTTTTATTAGACCCAAGTGTTCAAAAATGTATCCTAGCGAGCTGGCTGTGAGAATAGGCTGGTGCCCCGCCCATGCCCCAGGGGCTGATGCTGTTGAGATTCTGATTAAGGCTTTAGGCCAGCAGGAGAGGGGATTGCAAATCATCAGCGCTGCTCTTCCGAGTTGTGGGAACCCGCAGCTCTCGAGCCTTGAGGGTCCAAAACCAAACCCAGTGACCATAACCTCGATGACTCAGCAGGCTACATCCTTATAGTCTCATAGCCTGATGATCATGTGCTCTGAGGAGTATTCACAAAGTCAGAGACAGAATTCAGAGCATGTTTAAGAATATTCTTACACAGCAGTGGGATTTAATTGTTAGTACGAACTTGCATTTGTTGAAAAGCCTTTGAGCATGGGACCTTTTTTGTATTTGTGTGCATGCAATATGAGGCTATGTATGTGAGTGTGTACCCTCCTGTGAGCACTGCGCATTTATTATTTTTAATGTGATTCCTGAATCACAGTGGAAAGCTGCTAATGAAGCTCATTGGGTGTCTGGGCTGCAATAGTCTATCCCTGCTGTTTGCTGGCTACCTCCACCCATTTCCCCCTTTTCTTCTCCCTCGCTTTCTTGCCCAGGCTACATGGGGAAAACTACAGAGATGCACCAAGGATCAGGAGACGATCGGGGGACAGCCAGGAGAAGAGGGATTTGAGTGATAATAAAGGAATTAGGTTGGCGTGAAGAAAGCGAGCCACGTTTGAGGAAACAAAAGAGGCTAAATGGGCAGAGATGAGATAAGGAAAAGGAAAATGGAGACAACATGTGAGATATGTAATGAAACAGATATCAAATAGAGTCACTGTTAGTGAAAGGGCTGCATGGGGAGGAGTGTGAGATAGTGGCCGAGGGAAGAAGGAGGGAGGTAGATATGTTGTAATATGCTGACCCACTTTGCAGACACCATGCTGAGATCCTAACCAGTGCTGCAATAAATAACACACGGCAGGCCAGAAGAGCCTCCCTCCACTGCCCCCCTCGTCCTCTGCCACCGCCTGCTCTACAGCCTCCACCCGTAACCTCATAACACTACCCATCACATCCGCCACTCATATCTGCATACTCCCTTGACCACTGGATGATTACTGTGTATTTGTATATGTACAAACCAAAGATGCCTTCAGGCATGCAAGTGGATGTGGATGTAGTAGGCAGTGGGATATCTGGGAAACAGCTTGGTCACAGATTGCAGTAGACATACACATACAGTTACACACACACACACACACACAAACACACATGCACACAGGAGTCAAGGTATTCCTGTTTGTAAAGTGATTATGTCCATTGTTTATATGTAAACAGTATTTTTCAGAGGGAAATAAATGCTGCCTGACGATACAAAGATTAATGTAATGTATTAATGCAGTGTACTGTGAAGAAAAGCTGTGTTGTTTTGATTGCAAAAAATGTTTGGTAGTTGCTGTAAAGCAGCATTTTCATAAAGGTTTAAAGTCTGTGGGGAAACTTAATTCTTTGTTCAACATTGTTGCTTTTGGGAACCATTGATTTGCACAGTTTTATGTTCCTGAACGCAGAGGCACATTCATCAGTGCCTATGACAGAAGAACACTTGTGGACTGAGGCAGGCAATTTGCTTGTATATAATGGCAATTGTACTGCAAAAAGTACGAGGACACTTAAAGTATGTGGACGTCTAAACATTATACCCAAGTGTGATTTTTGGACATCTCATTCCAAAACCATGGTCATTTATGTGCAGCCTCAACTATTCAGATTTGGAATCTGCTGCAGTTTTCTCCAGTTCAGCCAAGAACATTTGTGAGGTCAACCACGGGTGTTTGCTGATAAGGCCTGTTTCACAGTCGGTATTCATGTTCATTCCAAAGCTGTTGGATATTTTGATTCTTCCATGCCAAACTAGGAAAACAATTTCCATACAGACTTGGCTTTGTGCAAAACTAAAAACTATTGAAACTGAGTTGAAAGCACACTCTTATCAAAAACATGATCCTATGCCGTAGAATTTACTTAATTAGAAGATTTTACTTAATTGAAACTAAGCTAAACCATGGGAACAGGGCTGTCTAGTGTATGTAAACAGTTGTTTGATTGATGCATTTAGATGTGCATCCCCCAACAGCAAAAGGCTCTGACTTTGTCAAGCCATCTTACAATATATAGGGGGACTTGTGTTTGCAGCTGCTCCTGTACTGACTTTGTCATCAAACACAAAGGCGAGTATAGTGTACTTTAGAGACCTGTTCAAAGCAAAAGCTGGAGAGACTTGGGTATGTGTGTGTGTGTGTGGGGGGGGTGCTGGATGGGCGTGAAGCCACTTGTCCTTGGAAGTGGGTTTAGCCCTGGTACTGGCAATCAATCAATAAGCAGTGTTGTGTGAAGGGGTCATGGAGACATGGCCTTCTCTCTCTCTCTCTCTCTCCATCATCAGAAGAAGGCTGCCCTTTTTCTAAAGCACACTGAGGTTATTCTATCAACACCCAAACAACTAACACTCTCCTTTGTACAGGGCTTTCATTTAACAAAAACAGTGGACTTATGACCATTTTCATGACATAATCTGATGTTCAATCAACAAAACTATTCTCATTACCGGTGTCTGTGCAACATGATTTTATTGTAATTTCCAAAATAAAAATCCCATGAAAGTGAAGTATGTGTGGTTGAGTTAATGTGTTAAACAATTCTTCAGTCTTTAAAATAAAACAATTTGTTATTGATTGTGTGTGTGAATGCATGCCAAAAGAGAACCATATTTTTGTAAAATACTTTAATTATATTATTTATTATTATTATTATTATTAGATTATATTTTTTACATTCTTGTTCCATGTACACCACACAAACGAGCTGTTGTAAATTGTGATTTCCCACCCATTAAAGTGCCATGAGCTACAACTACAATGTTCACACAATGTGCACAGTCTGAATGACTAACAGGATTTCTTGCCATCCATTTATTCTATGAGCTAGTTACTAACCGTTGCGATTATAATAACACAAAGCATGGAAGTACAGTAGGTAATTTAAGACATTGTAATGCTAAACACAAGTGCTGATCAACACAATATTTAGAAACCATCTACTGTTAGATTAGTAAAAGAGAAGTGAACAGAGAGAAGATGCTGGGGTGGAGAAAGAAGAGAAGAAGATTTGACTGATTCTTCTGTGAAATGTAAACCATAACAAAGCCATGTGGGTGAGCCTTGAATGAATCCAAACTATAAAAATAACTATTGTCATTGATTAAAACACAGGAGCATCATAGCATCAGGCAAATCTGCTGCATGACATTTGAACGGACTGATTAGGGTAGTGAGTGTTAAATTACTACTATGTGTTAATTTGCTAAAAATGTTGCTGTACAACTGCTCACATAAAAGCATTTACTGGTAGGTTTCAATAGAGTCTTTACTGCTCAGGTTTAGCCTCTTGTTAGCTGCCATCCTAGCTGGGATAATATCTAACCACATTGAATATCTTCAGATCTCAACTTCTTTTGTCTGTCTGTGTTTGTGTGAAAGGGAGAGAGAGAGACAGAGAGTGAGAGACAAACCAACATTGCAGCTTTATGCAACATTGCTCTAAGCTGTACTCTTTGGCATTGTAAATGTAAATGAAAAAAATGAAAGCCTTCAAGATCACACAGTTTATTATTTGGGTTTATGGTAGTGAGGATAAAAAAAGAGAGCGGGATGTCTTACTCTTCTCAACAGTGTTGTGTGGAGACGACATAAATCATCGGGTTTGTCTACATCTCTGTGATGGATGGCCAGAAAAACGTAAGGCGGTCTACATGACTTTTGATCTGTACCTTCACACTGAATCTAAGAAGTTATATTTAGACAGGATTCTTTTCCAGTTTCCCCTCCACTCTTATTATCCATTGAAGGAGAGACAGGTATTTTTGTGGCTGTGTAAGAATTGTGATATGCTGTTCTGATGGGCTGGCTCAGGGCTGGAGATAAAGTGGATGCAGATGACATACCTGACTGTGCTGGAGGTGAAACACAGAGAAAGTGATGTCAGGCAACCTAAAGTCGTCAGAAGGCCATGGACCAGGAGAGTGATAAATGATGCCATGCCACCTGTGTAATGCACCATAGTTTTTGGAGAGCTGTGTTTTGATTTATATTCCTTAAATGGCATTTTGTTTCTTCATCCACTATCATAAAAGGTGTTTAATGAGGACAGTATGCATGCAGCAACTGCTGACAGTGTGTAAGGTCCTCCTGGGAGTGAAAAGTGCCGCGTTGGGAGAAGGTATGCAGAGAAAGAGAAGTGACTTGGACAGGTTTATTGTTTACTCCAAACAGCAGGGAAATGATGCAGTCCCCCTGTTGGATCAAATAGTAAAAGGATGCCTCATTCTGTGAATTGTAAAATGTGAAACGTTGACCTTTTATTGTACCCATCAGGCCAATCAGTGTATTTCTTTCCTTAAATGCCAAAATACATCATTCCACCACCTTTGAGCAAGTGGTGAATATGCTATGCCTCAGATTGTTTCTTTCAGCGACCATGCATAGAATTTGAATTTCTCTTTACTTTAGCATCCCGGAGTTGTGATATCAAAATGAATTTTGACGGTGATTGTCTAATTTTCTACTTGAGAGTATTCATTCAATTTATTTTAATTGCTGAGGTGTCCTGCACATGTGAGCGTTGGTATACTGTGAGTTTTCCCTTTCTTTTCCAATCCATCAATGAGGATTGCCACTATGACTATACTGGTTAATATAAACATACTTACAATATGATACAGTTTACTCAAAATACTATCAGGTATGTTACTTATACATGTATAGTATATTAAGCAAGTATTTCTAGTAAATTCATATTAATAGTTGTCCAAAAGATATGTATACACAAATTACATGGTGTTCTGCCATGTTGCAAACACAGAGTACAAAGGTTTGGCAAGACGGAAGTAAGATCTTTAATGAACAAAAAAGGGGAAACTTAGAGGTGATGGAACACAGTAGTCCAAAACAAGAAGAGGTGAGTAATCCAAACGTCCAACAGAAAGCATAATCCGCACAGTAGGAGAGGTACAAGAAACACTGGAGTAAACGCAAGACACTGGAAACACTGGGGAAAACACTGGAACTAGACATAGTAAGGCAGAGACTTAATAGCTAAGGGGGTGGAGACAGGGGAGTAGATATAGACCAGTGCAGACAGTTCAGCTGCACTGCGGCTGCACTGTACTGGAGGCCCGTGATGGGAGCGTCCCTACGGAGTTATGAGCTGGACCTTGTCAGTTACATAGTAAAAGTAAATGCACCAAATTTTATCAATTGTTAGTAAGCACACAGTTTACCACAACATATTTTTTATGTGGAGATCAGGTGGATTATGTACTCATAAGTGCATTTTCCCCTTAACCGTGGCGTCTTTTGTCTGAAGCAAGCAGTAGGCTATAAGATATATGCTGAAATATAAAAAAAATACATTCCACAGATTCAACAGAATTAATTTAGTCTTATTTTCTTTAGTATTAGTGTCACATTGCCCACATATGCAGTGGTGACTGCTGGGTAATATGTATATGGCTGCCCAATCTTAAATTCCTATTTGATTATGTAACAAGACGACAAGATGACAAGAAACCAGGTGAAATGCAAAATCTGACAGAGCACAAATGCAAGCCAGCAGCCATGCCATTCAAACATAAAAGTAGTTTCAAGAAGAGTGAGGAGAGAAAAGAACAGGAGGAGAGGGTCGCAAAGCTCCCAAATAAGATTGTTTTGGATTACAGAGGACATTGTCGTTGCAGGTTCGTCGGTTGGCATTCAAATAGGTGAGTAACTTTACAAGTGTAATGTCTTGCCTCTCTGTTGAAGAGGAATGTGGTTGCTGTGATTCAGGAGGTTATTGACTTTTTACTGGGCCAAAAAAGTCTGCTTCATTTCCTCCCCTGCACTCAGCTGTTTTAGTGACGTTTCAGGATTTTGCCAATGACAGCACTGGCCATGCTCCTTATAACTTTCTCTTTGCCTTCTGTACTTTGCAAATACATAAGTCTAGGTGACACAGTCCGACTCTAAAATCAAGCACATGATACTCTAGACTGCTGTGTCCAGGCACACACAGCACAGCCGCAGCACAGCCGCAGCAGCAGTGCGTGTGTGTTGGAGAGAGACACACACAAAGAGAACTGTTGAATTGAATATGTTAATATGGAAAGAAATCGATTTAAGGAGCTTAAAATTAGGTATTTACTGCATCTAATCTTATCAGTTGTTAAACTATGCAAAACGAGGAAACAAGGCAAATAAATGTGCCAGCAGTGTGCTTTGTAACGGTGTAGCCCAAGGGCCCATCATAACAGCCTGTACTGGGGCCTGTTGTTACTACCTTATGCCATTGGGTGGAGATAACTAGACAGGTGAAACATAAAAGGGCAGATGCAAACAGTCAACCTAGAAACACAATGACAAGAAGTAAAAGCAGCACAAAACACACAAGGAAGAACACTTGCAAAGACATAAAACAGGACGAATGATCATAAGGAACATGACATATTATTAATACAATTGAACTTTATTAGTACAATTTAGCATATACTTGACTATACTTGACTTACTACTGTACAGTTGTACATTTAAAAGTGCATGAATCATGAGTATAGGTGGAATGATACTTAGGATGCTACAATACAGTGTCCTTTTTTTTTTTACACGGATCTTTAACCTCAGTCTATATTGGTGTATCAGGCAAAACTGTGTGTCTGGGGCTTTTGTGTTGAAATCTGTATTCAAAGAAAAATCTATAAATTTTTTGTTAAATATTAATTCATTATTTTAATGGCTTTTCTTTGTGCTCGATGCAATATCTTTGCACATGTGTGTGGCACACAAGCCACTTTGCAGCCACCAACCATTAGATGTCAATGCTGAAAGAAAGGATTATTCACACTAAAAACCCAACAGCTGGTTGAGAAACTGCTGTCACCAACTCCAGCTCTGAACTAAAAGATGGGTGCAGAGATGAATTCTAGTATTTTCCTATTTCATGTGTTGGAGAGTGGTGCTGAATGATGCTAAACAGAGAGAACATGCTTGACTAATTTGCAGATATGCTACATCACATAGCACGGATGTAGCAGATGTGCTACATCTGTAAATGAGTCAAGACCACATAAATTTAGCATATAAAGATGCACCTAATAGTGTTACAATTAATGATCCTTGCCCCACTTGGACAGAAATGAGACTTTTTTTGTGAGACACTGCTCTCTAGCAGCTGGCTAAAGTCATTCTGGGAAATCACTGACTGAAGTAAAAGTTGACGAGGCAAGTTGAAACAAAGTGGGCACAGCAAATGAAATGAAAATTTCCACATTTCATCACAAATTTAACTTAGCAAACTGATGATGTCTAACAGTGTAAAAGGATTTTTTCGTTTACTTTAAGATGGCAAAGTTATGAAAGGGAAGGTAAAGAGACCGGAAGAGACAAAGTACATCCTTGTTAATCTAATTGTCAGCAATAAAATAAAACAAAACACCCTCCTCTCATTGCGTTTCTTGCAACCTCCACTGATTAAAACACAGCTGCGCTTTACCATGAATAAATCATCTCCACTTTTTTTCTACCAACCATTGACCATGGTCAGCTTGAATAATTGAGATAGATACTCAAATAAACCTTTAATTCCTAAAACAACATGGGGAGCAGGTGTATAGCTCTTCACTACATTTGACTAAATACTAAAACAGTATACAGTGAGCTTCTGTGCCAGAGACAATGAGGGAACTAGTGCTCTTTAGTTGGTGAGGCCACATTCCCATTGCCTGAGGGGCTGCTCGATCAAGTTTGTTTTTTCCTGCTCATACTGGAGGCTATTCACCCTCTCACTGACTTTAGAGGTAACTTCTGCTGCATCAGTGTGGGTGAAAAAATCACAGATGTTTGCTCTGAAAAAGTAAAAAGGCTTTAATCATCTGTTCTACTATTACTGATACAATTTCGGGGGGGGGGGGGTTTGAGAGATCCAGGTTTGATTCCCACTGAAATACATCCACCAATGTGTCCTTGAGCAAGACATTTAACCCCTAGTTGCTCCAGAGGTGTGTGACCTGATATATTTGGATAAAAGCATCAGCTAAATGAGTAAATCACAAATCTCCTACTAATTTTAAACACATTTTACATTACTGCTTCATGCACATATATATGCATAGACAAAACTTAAATAACAGAAATACTCATTTTGAATTACAATATTTTTTCTGGTGAATGCAACCACCTTCTGTCAATTTTCTACAGAAGTGAAACCAGGTGTCTTTGAAATGGATCAGCTGTGTTACACTGCACAATCACCTGATAAGATACTCAGCTCCATGAGCTTAAAAAATTAAATAAAGAAAAGGAAAAATTATGAAAGTATGTTCTGGAGAAATCCAATACCATGACAAATAAACATTAGCTAGGTTGTGGATTAGCAAACTGTCAATACAGCTGCTGCTGTGAAGCCAGCTCCAGACCGCCATACTCACAACTCTCCTGCTACGATAGCAAATATCAAAGCGATAGCATATCTTCATGAACTAGAAAGTAAGTTGAATGTCCATGAGCAAATAATTTAACGTTACCTGACACACTGGTCATGGCTGGAAAAGTGTTGTGTGGCTTGGTCCGAGCCCCTTTTTTTCATCATTTACAGAGCCTGGGCTGTGTACAAACACCGGATTTATTTCTGTTTGCGCACAGCTAGCAAACTGACAAGAGATTTTTACTGAATTTGACAGAAAGATGTGTACTAGATTAGTATCACATACCACACCTTTAAGTGTTTTTGCATGTTTCAGCCTCAATCTTAGAAAGCATGCTATGGAAACCAATTACTGCCTGGAGGGTTAAATCCACCTATGTAATTTTAGTACCACAGTAAGAAGCTACTGTATGCTCACCTATATATTTTTTTCTTTTACCTAGTGACATCACAGACTTCTTTTGCAGTCAAAAATCCATTCAAAGCTGCCTACAGAGACATGAATTGCCTAAACTAATGCAATCTATCATGCTGAAAACACATGAGGTACATTTTTCATGCATGACTCTAGCTTCAAAACATCACTGCAGTTGTATCAAGACTGGTTCTCTTCAGCCAAATCTGAACTGCAGTACACATGCTTTTCAAGAAATGTTACATCAGCCTAAGCTGCAGTGTGTGTCTGTGAGCTGTTTCTAATTAATTTTTGACAACAATAGAAGCCTGTGACTGGCAGGGCTGCAGTGGAAGAGAAAGTACCAGCTTCTGACCATGGAAAATACAGTGCACTAGTGAGTTTTTCCATGAGTAACAATAAAGATTGAACCACATGGATATTATGCCTAAATCAAAAGAGAGTTTTTCCTCTTAGTTCATCCAGCATCTCAGTGCAGACAACAACCCTTATACTGTTCGAAACGTTTTTGCTGTCAGAACTGGTCTGCAGTCAAACAGTAAATAGTTTAAAGGTCCTGTCTTTTCAGGATTTTACGCAAGCTTTGGTGGACTGCGGTCAGTGGGTTGTGAAGATCTTGAAAGTGTAAAGCTCTCTTCTGGGACCTAGAGGGAAAAGTGGTGTGGTCTCTCCTTTTGTAATGGACTTCTGAGAGTGCAGCATCAGGCAGGCATATGACAGAAAGGGTTGCAGAGTTTAAGACCCCATGTAGACCACTTAATGGCCTCTCGCTCCTTGAGAACTCCCCGAGATCTTTACTGTGGGTTTTTGCTTGCACAATGTGCAAAGGTTAATGTAGCGGGTGGTGGACTGAGAATGCATGATATGACATGATACATAGTCATGGAATGGGGATAAGGGACAGAAACAGTGCCATCGGTGAGTGAGAGACAGCAGAGTGAAAAAAGAAACAAGGAAAGGTGAAAGGTTATATCTATTAATGCTTTCCATTGTTTCGGCTGCATGATAGTGTGAGTTTTAATGAGAAGCATTAGGCAGATAAAAAAAACTGATTAATGTCTTAGGTGAACCAGAGCAGACTACAATTTATCAGATGTGGAGACTCACTTGAATGAAATGTGTGGTTGGGAAGTAAAAACAATGCAATTACACAATATCAGCATATGGGCTGTCAATTCAAACTTTGATGATCAATGTATGAGGTTGCCAAGCAGCTAGAAAGCTGGACCTGCCACCAAAAAGAGTTTAATGTCCCCTGACGAGCTGATAAGAGACTAACGGGGAAAGAGAATCAAATCCATTCTTCCCTGCTCTGTATCACTGTTAATGATGCTTTCAGAAAGGCGGTGAACCCACAATTGCCTCAAAGTGGCTTAGTGACTAATAGCAAAGGGTTTGTAGTGGCACCATGCAGGTCCCAGGTGTAAATATGTATAGCTCTGACTGTTGGGCAGGCCACTGTAGAGTAAGGCCAAGCATGTTCAGTCAACGTTCTCTGGGTAAACAAGTGTTTAAAAATGGCAGGAGGTACAGCTAGAGCAACAGAGAAATAGAGCACATCAATGCCTACAGCTCTAAATAATCCGTTAAATCACCTTGTAAGGAGGTAGTGTTTAGAATAACCTGTTAGAAACTGCCACCTATTTCCAGGAATACCACCTAAAATAACATCCCCAAAATGAATCAGGAATAACTCCTCAACCATTAGGCCTAGATGTATAAACATGGTTTTCTTTTATAGATCAGTAGCTAAGGAATATTTAAAACTACAATATTTATTACAGATTACAGATGCAATAAAGAAAAATATGATATTTTCCTCCTCGCCTGGTATAAAATCTATATTTTAATGGCAATATCATCATCAAAACCATCATCCTGCAGATTATAATGGAACTGAAAATCTTCTACACCTGGACTACAACTGTAACTGTAAATTTGATTTGAACAGTTTTGGCTGTTCTGTTTACATGTTGACTTTTACGGGGGGGTTTCTGCTAAATACTATTTTTGTCCATATAACCACATTACAAATAACATCAAGTTTCAAAAATATTATAATATTGATAAATACAGTGAACATTGATCAATATTCCTATGACCGAAACTCCCATGCTTTTCAGGCCGATAACATGAGAACAGTACATTTTCGAGCAGAGCTTTCATTTGGTGTACGACATGTCAACAAGTCGGCTACCAGACAGCGATGAAAGCGATGTGTTCCAAAGCAACCCTTTTCCTCTGCTGCAGTCTCAGCTGGAAGTAGCCAGAGCCCAGAGAGGGATTGGCGTTTTGTTTTTGGAAACAAACGTGCTATTATTTGACTGAAAACAGCAAAAACAGCAAAAGTAAGTCAGCGGTTGTATATTGGTGCATTTGTTGTTATTGTTATCCAGCTAATAAGTCTGTGAGTTTGGCGATTGGAGTGATATGAGTTACACAGCTGATCAGAGGAGTTGAGCTTTGTTTAAAATGATTGGACCTGTGTGTATGATGAGATGAAAGATATCTGGATGGCAATAACTGCAGGCAGGTATAGTTTTTCACAATGCAATATTTGTTGTGATATAAGCTCATTTAGATGCATGGTGTTTGATTTGTGTTTGGTATGGATAAAAATGGTTGGTTTGAGATTCTAGGTGAGCCTCCTAGCTTCACAGAGGTGTGTAACATGGATAGGGTGACGTAATACTAGATTCAATTTCTCAATCGGCATTTTGCGCAAAATCTCTTGCTGCCCCCAGTACTGGGGGCGTCAAGGCTCAAGGGTTCCACATAACTAAAAAACACAAAGTTACCCAGTCATTACATTTAGGCTATAGCTGTACATTTCTTAAATTTTAAATGAAAGCTGTATTTACCTTTATGCATAAAAGAATGCTTTTGACTATATTTTGTCAAGAATTATTCAGTGTTTGTCAAAATATAATGTTTATCAAAATATAATAACGTGATATTGTGTTTCATTTAAATATCCAGTTGTTCAAAACAAACACTTTCAAATAGGAGAACAAATTCACATCTTAAAGAGATCATATAATGCTTTTTGGTTTTTTCCCTTTCCTTTATTCGATTATATCTTTTTTGTCCATATAAAAGGTTTGCAAAGTAAAAAAGCCCAAAAGTCCACCCCAAAGTGAGTTACCATCTCCCACAGAAAACACTGCTCCTGAACTGCCAGAAAACAGCACGATTGTAGTCCAGCCTTTACTTCTGGAACCTATCTGCGACACTTTGTAACACAAATCATAATGCTTGACTAGAGGCTAGTCAGGCCTGCCCTCAAAAACACTAGTAGAGAAAAACACTAAGCTACAGCACACACAGTGACAAGACATCCGCCTGCTGCCTCCCCTCATCCCCACTGTCCCTACCAAACGTTAGGCTGTCAATCAACATAAAGTTGAATAGAGGCCAGGATTACTGGCTTGTCAGGACCCTCCCTACTCTGCTTCTGATTGTCTAGTAGTCCTTAACCAGGTACAGTGCATGCGCAAACATAGATCAAATTGAAGTAAGATGTTATAATTCAATAAATGGTTGATTTTATTCACTTGAATTATACACAAATTATGACTTGTTTTTTCTTTTTATTAAGATGTTAATTTTGTTAAGGAAAAAGGATTGAAGCTTGAAATAACGATGTGAAACTTTTTTATCGTAACATTTTTGGCTATATTGTCCAGCCCTAAACGTAAGTAAATGTTTTGTCAATCTAATGTTATCAATCAAGAATGAACTTGATATTTACAATAGGTTTTTTTTGCTCCTGCTTTACAAAATGATCTCATTGTGTATCGACAGAGTAGTTTAGAGTTAAGGAACCTATTTCATTTCTTAAAAGAGTACTGCACCGATTTAACATTGCACATCTATATCATTATTACACTTATAATTTTTTTAAGTATATTTTTTTTAATTAAATTTTTGTTTATTTGAAAAGTTATAGTATAAAAATATGTTATCTATTTTATGCATCTAAGTTTTAAACAGCTCCATTTTAGAACTGAATACTCCAGAGATTTTAATCAGTCCCCTGTGGAATGTGGAACATGTTTTCCTGAACATCTCAATGTTCAAACCTTTGATAGAAAATTCTCTTGTTTATGGCTCAGGTAATCACAACTGATATCTCTGCACGCTGCACCAGTGTACAATTGACACTTGAGAATTGAAATGTTGAAGTTGTGTCAACTTGAGATAGGAGAATGGGATATGAAAATAAGCCAGAGTGGACCGCGAGTGTATCTAAATGTAAATATTGCCATACCGTCTCCATGTGTTCATACATTTATGTATGTATTCAAGGTCACTTGCAGGCCCAGCTAAAGCTGTGTGACTGAGCAGAAGGAATTCTGACAGCAGTATTTTGTAGCTTTAACTAATTCCAGCTCCACTGTCATGCTTAAATACCTTTTCCATGTACCTTCCCTTCATTTGGGACACACTTCAGAGGGAAGAACAGAGAGCGATACATTCAGATTCACTGCTTTTTTCCCGTTTCAGTCCACTAATTTGAAGTGTTGCCCATCATATAATGCAGAGTTTTTGCCTCCTCTTTGACTGTACCAGTGTAAAAATAAAGTATTTGCTGAGTTGCATTTTAATGTGGCTTCTTGCGTTTTTGACTTTCCATACTTTGTTTTTTAAAGAATCTATTATTGAGTCATGGATGAACGAGTGACAAAAAAATCCATTTTCACCTTCTTAAGTACTCATAATGTGTATTAGTGTAGCTGGCAGTTTGCCCTCTTTAGTTGCTGATAGATAACACATTTACACTGCAGATGCCCTATAGGCCCATCATTTTTTCTTCAGTTTGGTCACAAACTCTTCAAAGGGTTGGCAGACATTGCCACCCCTAGTGGCTAATAACCAAATGAGGGAATGACTTCAAGCTTAGGCATGTTGAACTGTAAAAGAATAGAAAAATACTGCACTGTAGTGAAGATGTATTTATAAGCACTATCCTGCTTTTGGTGACCTGGCTGTCAGTTTTTTCATTAATTTTTTATATCACCATAATAATCCTTAACAATCCAGACACCTTACCTGTCATGTTTGCAGGTGACTCTGTGCAGCTAATGGGCATTACTGACTCTGCACATTTGTGTGAAACTCTGAGAACGAACTGAGTGTAAACAGCAGCAGGACTGAGTATTTAACTTTGTCCTTATTTAAGACACACGGAGCCATTTTTAAGAGTTAGCCTAGCCACCTGATCTGTACACCAGACTTCATTCATCTGTCTGTTTTAAATTTATTCAAGCAGATTACCTGCTTTTCGAGTGTGATGGCTGAATGCGGATATTGCCAACTTACCGTTTCCAAGCTGAAGGAAAGTATTGCTTCTCTGAAGGCCCAGCTCAGGGAGAAAGAAAAGCTCATCCTGGAGTTCTCTTCCGTCGCATCGCCTTACAGTTCTCAGCCTCAACCAAGGCTATCCGACTGCAGCTACTACATCTCACCATGCTCACAGCTCAACTTCGGAAATTGATGATGATACCTCCATTCCCTGGCTCCATTATTGCGGGGGCTCCGGTGCATAAGGCGATCTCTGCCCATGCTGAGAACCTTAGTCTTCACTTGGATACAAAGCCTAAATCTGCTGACCCCACACCCATCCAGGTTTCAGCGGAGTCATGGCTTCTTGTCTGTGAGAGTGATCCAGAGGTGCCAGTAAGTTCGACTCCACACCAGCCAGAGCACTTAAACGTGGCTTGCAGGACCAAGCATGGGGCAAGGCACCCATCTTCACCTCTTCCATCTCCAACTCTGGACCTCCCGCTGGCCAACAGATTCGACATCCTGGATACGCGGGACTTTCCCCCTCTGGCAGATCCTCCTCCTCCTCCTCCAGTCGCTGCAGGTTGCTGATAGAGGCTGTGACCAAGAGAGGATCTGGTAGGGTCACTGACCTGCAGACAGCAGAAATCTCCCCAGCCGAGGTAGACGCGCCCCCCTGCTGCAGCACCCTCTGGTAGCATCCACCCAAGTTTGCAGAAACACGGCACTTGCCTTGATCCTCCACGGAGCCTCCTCTCATCCAAACTGGTGACTCCTTAGTGCGAAATATCCAGTTTGCAAATGCAGTCACAAAATGTTTCCCTGGTGCCACAACCCCAGACATAATTGAGAAACTCCCTGGCCTCCTCGCCTCGCTCCCAACGACCATCAGGAAAATTATAATCCATGTTGGCACAAATGACACCCCACGACAGCAATCTGAGCTGACGAAACGTTAC
Organism: Micropterus salmoides; assembly: GCF_014851395.1. NCBI lineage: Eukaryota > Metazoa > Chordata > Actinopteri > Centrarchiformes > Centrarchidae > Micropterus > Micropterus salmoides. Next base: position 28,637,080 of record NW_024042261.1, read on the forward strand.
TTTATTCGCCTCTTTGACCTGCTAAACAGGAGTAGAAAGTCTTGACTAATTACATCACCTGCTCTCTGTTTTCCCTCTTCTCCCTCTCTTCTGGACACCACTAGCAACCGTTCTGTTAGTATACTGACCCTTCTTCATGGGATTCAGCACACCTGAACTCATCACCGGTCAGTGAACGGGCCACCTCTTCTCAACCATGGACAAAGCCCATAACGCTTAACACTGCCACCTACCGGTGTATAAAGCCATCACCTGCTTGTGTTATTTCACAGGCATCTCATATTCCAGTAATCACAACGCACAGGTATGGCAACTGAAATGTGCAAAGGACACACAGGAAGAATAATAATCTCATACAGATTCAAGCAAAGGAACCAACTGTAGTTACCAGTACTAATGTACTTAAAATGGCACTTCTTAATGTGAGAGCTCTCTCTAATAAGGCTTTTATTTTAAATGACTTTATTTTATCTGAACATTTAGATTTTGTTGCGGTGGTGTGGTGTGGGGACAGAGAGGACTCAAATGCAGCGCTCAGATATACAGGTTTTATTGGGGCAAAAGGGGTTGAGGGACTGGAGTCGAGGGAGAGGTGATGCCGGGGAAATGCAGGCAGGGGGAACCAAGGAGGCTGAGACCAGAGAACCGGGGAACACTGGGGGCTGAGGAAGATAGGAGGCACAGGAGGACTGGGTGGACGCCGTGGAGGGAAGCCCGAGGGGAGAGGGCAGGTGAGCAAGCCCAGCTGACTAGACGGAGGGCGAGGGTGAGCGAACCTGGGGAGAGACAGACAGAAAGACAGAGTTTGTGACACAGGAAAAACCAAGGACAGGGGAACTGATCATGCAGGTTTGCTAAAGCTCGAAGGATCAAGCAGCACCAGGTTAGGAGCAACGACGATCAAGCAGCAATGGAGTGGAGAACCGGGGTAGAAGTACTGTGGGAGATGAGGCTGATTGCTGGCAGGTGTGGCAGGCAGAGAAGGTGGCTGACTAGGTGCAGGTGCGGGTCATTGGCTGGGCTCAGGAGCGGAGGGAGAGAGAGAGGGAGCACACACGGGGGGAGGAGACACAGGGAGGCAGGCAGAGTACAGAGAAAACCAGGAAAAAAACAGAATCACAGACAAAAAAGGAGAAAAAAACAGGACACTCACCGTCAGCCACCACAACAAGATTTTATGTTTTTAACAGAAATGTGGCTTCAAACAGATGATCATAGCCAAACTGTTGAACTGTGTCCCCCAAATTATGGGGGATCAGCCCAGAGTCAGCGGTCGTGGTGGAGGCCTTGTTGGTGTTTTTAAGAAAAGTGTTACAAAGTACCCTGTGCGAAATTCTTATCTTTTGAAGCTCTGACTTTTAAACTCGGAAGCCTAAACCCAATTATATTTGCTATTGTTTATCGTCCTCTAAAACCACCGGGCAGCTTTTTAATAGAACTTCCTGAATTTTTATTTACTCTTGTTTTAAACTATGACAAAGTTGTTATTTGTGGTGATTTTAATATCCATGTGGACAACCCCACCAATGGTTGTGCTTCTGAGTTTTTAAATATCACAAATTCTTTTAATTTTAAACAAAATGTATGTGGTGAAACACATAATCGTGGTCATACGTTAGACCTTGTTTTTACTCTAGGTGTGAGAATTTCTACTGTGGATTTACTGGATATCGCTGTATCTGACCACAGATGTATAGTTTTTAACTGTGTGTCACCCGCTAATCCCAAAGTCATATCCCATGCCATATGTTCTCGCATCCTAAATGACCATAGTGTGGCGCAATTTTGCTCACTTTTTGACATTCAAAGCCCTAAGTTGTCTGAGTATTCTAACACCAATAATCTGATGGATAACTTCAATGCTATCTGCTTGTCCTTATTAAATACTATAGCACCCCTTAAAGTTAAGTCGAAGGCTAGAGAAAAAAAGCAGCCTTGGCTCAATGACAGTACCCGCAGCTTAAAAAGGGAACATCGGAAAGCAGAACGTAGGTGGAAGAAATCTGGACTCCAAGTAAACTACGCTAGCATGAAGGAGCTGCTGTCACAGTATAATAGAATGGTTAAGGAGGCTAGAACAAAATATCTTTCAGAACTCATCTCTTCGCATCACCATAACCCAAGGTTTTTATTTAGGACTGTTGATCTGCTGTTAAACCTTGTGCCCCTACTGAAAATAATGCTGACTGTGAGGTGTTTTTATCGTATTTTATTGAAAAGGTGGAGTTAATTCGAGCCCCTATCACACCCAGTGCCGCTTCCTCAGATTTTCCACACCCACAGCATGACAGTTTTAACAAGTTTTATCCAATTACATTTACGGAACTTGTAGAAACGGTATCACATATGAGAGTATCTTCCATTCCTCTTGATGTGATACCGACAAAGTATTTATTAAGAGTCATGGATTCTGTAGGGCCTTGCTTGCTCTCAATTTTCAGATTATTTTATATTAAACTGCGTGTGTGAACCCACTGTTACAAAAACCTGGACTGGACATCTCCCTCCCCGAAAATTATAGACTAATCTCCAAGTTGCCCTTTATTGCAAAAATTTTTTTGATGGCTGCAGATAGTGGAATGTGCTCTGTGCTTGTACTCTTAGATCTTAGTGCTGCGTTTGACACAGTTGACCGTAGTATCCTCTTGGAGAAAATGAGGCGGGGATATCTGGCACTGTTTTAGACTGGTTTATATCTTACTTGTCGGATAGGAGTTTCTGTGTGTCTTTAAATAATTATATGTCCTCATACACTACTGTTAAGTATGGGGTGCCGCAGGGGTCAGTCTTGGGACCAATTTTATTTTCATTATATATGCTTCCTTTAGGGCACATTATTCAAAGACATGGTATCTCTTTCCATTTTTGTGCAGATGATACACAGTTGTACCTGCCCATTAAACACATTGACCCTGAAATGTTAACTTCATTGAAGGACTGCCTTAGTGAGTTAAAAAACTGGATGTCCAATAATTTCCTTCAATTAAACTCGGATAAAACAGAGATCCTCATCATTGGCACCAAGCATTTGACAAAACATATTGTGCCGTTCACAGATTGCCTTGGTTTATCAGATCAAATCAAGCCAGTGGCAAGGAATCTTGGTGTCTGGTTTGACAGTGATTTGTGTTTTGAGCAGCACACCACAAAGCTGGTGCAATCATGTTTTTATCATCTTACAAACATTTCTAAAATCCGACCTTTTTTGACTTTTAAAGATACTGAGACCATTTTTACACGCTTTTATTTCTTCACGTTTGGACTATTGTAACAGTCTCTTTTCCTGCCTGAATTGAAAATCTATTGTTCGGCTACAGTATGTCCAGAATTCAGCTGCCAGGCTTTTAACTAGAACCAAGAAACGTGATCATATCACTCCTGTTTTGGCTTCATTACACTGGCTCCCAGTATGTTTTAGAATTGATTTTAAGATTTTAATGATTACATTTAAGGCTTTACATGGTCTCGCCCCTTGCTATATTGCTGACCTACTAGTACCTTATATACCAGCTCATAAATTGAGATCAAGGGGCTTTTAGTGGTCCCAGAGACCCGGCTGAAACAGATTTTATTTGAAGTATATTTTGAAGTGACTTTTGTTTCTTGTATTGTTTTATATATGTTTTTATGTCATAACTGCTTTATGTAAAGCACTTTGTAACGTTGGTTTTAAAAGTGCTCTATAAATAAAGATTATTATTATTATAATTATAATTATTATTATTATTATTATTATTATTATTATTATTATTATTATTATTATATGTATTTCTGTGGACATAAAATTAAAGTTAAACTCACATCAGTTTAATTTGTTCATGAGAAGTTTTTCCTGAAAACTCTATACATCTCAAGCTAGCATGAGCTCAGTTGGGCTAAAGAGTGTACTCTGAGGATGCTGCCATAGCTTGTCCAGTGGATAAGTCACATACTGTAAACACAAGTCCTCTCTTTACTTGTTGTCTCTATGGAGTAAGAGTACTACAAATCTCTGAACGCTTTCCTACGTCGATCACCACAGCAATTTGTAACAGTCCATTGCTGTTTGTGACAAAGTCAGACAACTTCAAGGGCTCCATTAGCAGTCCAGGATAGGTGTGATTAGAAAAAAGTATGTAGCAGTGGAAAATGACTCCCTTAGCTGTGAGCAGACTCCTCTTGCTCTCATCAAGGGTTATCCCTTTCCAATTACCCAGCATTCAGAGCTACTCAGCTTATATTCTAATCATCCAGCTCTTTCTGTGGTTCTGTTATTTATTTTTATTTTTTGCACCCCCAACACTCATTCCTTCTTTATGACTCAGAGGTAGTTGGCAAGGTGACGTACATCTTTATCACCTCCCCATCAAACAGGACTCCCCCTGCAGGCCTGGGCTCTTTGTAGCATGGTGCCAAGTACCAGGCCTGTTTTAGCTGTCCTGATAACTGAGTGGCCTTGCTGGAGACGTGCTGGCCCCCCTCCCCTGAGTAGTCGCTGGCTCTGGCAAAGTATGCATGTATGTATGTTGTGAGAGCAAGTTAGATATCTCGTGAAAGCCTTTCTTTCTGTTGCTCTCTGACCTCTGTTTGTCCTGGCATTTACTTTGCCCATATGCAGAGAAAGCAGCCAAAACACTGCACCGGGGAGATGCTGAATTAATGATGTAGAAAAACTCTGGCCAGAGTTGCAAGCCTACCACAGTGGACATTGTATGGACAGATTGTCACATGTAGACCAAGCCACCGTATCCATGCAGCTCAACAAATGCTGTCATATTTCATACCTCGGCAGCGAAGCCTTATGGCTTATCTGGCAATGCAGGCTTTTTCTTTCATTGAATTAATTCATCCATTTGCCTTTTGTTTTGCAGTGTGCTCACATATTCATTTATTCACAATGGAATGTGTATCGTGGTAAGCGGATGCCTCGTCATTGTCATTCAGCTGGAGACAGAGCACGTACTTAACAAGCAAAAGCTCGTTAGATTAATTTTGTTTTCCTTTTTTCAAGCATGCTGCTCTCTCCCCAACCAATTGTGAAATATGAACACAAAATGACTCTGTGATGCACCATATCATGGCTTTTGAGCTGACACCATGTCACCAATAATAATTGCATTACACTAAAGATTAAGGAGTTGAGCCAGTTGTTGCAATTGTGAAGCCCTCGTGTTGATGTTTTTCAGTCTTGCTGTAGCAATTGTGGAAGTGTTTAGTGGAAGTTTCTCTGCTCATTTTTCCTTTTCACCCTTATATCTATTAATCCATCCATCTTCAACCTTGTAATCTTATAAGGGCTGTGGTCTGAGTAGGAAGCAACCAAGATGTTCTTTTCTCCAATGACTTTTTGTTTTGTGTGCTATTTTTTCAGCATAAGACAAGTTAACCTCAGAGAAGCCTCATCACTGATATGTCATTATTTTGGTCTTAATCAAATCTTATGGCCATAGATAACCAATGCCAACCAACAGCAGAAAATTAGGAGCCTTGATTTGTAGCCCACACTTTCCTTCTACCACTATATCCCAAAATAACACCTGCAATAAGTGCAGCTGACACCCCCCATTAATCCCATGATCCTTCTTACTGTCACACAAGTAAGACTCTGAAGACATGTTATCCCCTCTCACCAGAAAACCTCACACTTTTAAGTGCCAATGCTCATCCTCACTCATCACACTCTGCACGCTGCAAAAAAGGGCCAGTACACACCAAAGATCAAAGTCCAACTAAGCCAGAAGGACAGCATAATTTGCAAACAACCGATCAATCAGCATGTCCCTGAACAGGACACTCTGTAGAGTGCACCTTGAGATGTTGTCCAAAAGAATCACAAACTGGAGTAAACTTGACGACACAGGCACCTCCCACAGCATCTGTACTCAGTTTTTAGCCTTTTACAAGTCAACAAATCAGATATCGTCAGACAGCAAGCAAATTCTTAAGACTCCCCTATCATCTTAAACAGGCTTACAGTAAAAGCTGGTCCACTGTGTAGTGGAAGTAGCTCTAGTATAATAGCCCAGGTGTCTTTATAGCTCAGGCAGGAGGGTCCCTGCATGTTTCGAGGTATGGCAATTCATATTAATTACTTTATCTTGGTCTGGGTCTGTCTTGGGTCTCCTCCCAGTCAGTCCTCCCTCAGTCAGACATGACTTCCAAACACATCTTTTTGGATTGCTAATGAGATGTCAGTGCGTTTTTAATTCTAAGGAGCAGCAGTCCCTAAGCCCCTCACCCTCTCCCTAAGGATCAATCTTATCCTCTCAGTCACTAACCAGAGCTTGTGGCAGTAGGTAAGGGGTAGAATATAGATCATCTGATATATTGAGAGCTCTGCCTCCAGGCCTTTTTTACTGCAAACTTTGTCTGCATGACTGCAGTTGCAGCACCAAACCTCCAACTGTGTTTGATAAACTGCTCCATTTTACCTTCACTCATGAACAAGATGCCAAGATGTCCTCTTGGTCCCCTTTATGTAAAAATGGGGATCATCACCCGTTTACAGGCCGAGGGCACAGCTTCCAAAATCCAAATGCCATTTGCAGAGTTTTTTCCCCCTCATCCTTTAATTGGTATGTGTCTGTGTGTTGCTGATCTTGATTGCAGGCTTACCTAACTTAACACAGTTATGCTCCCTAATATACTGGAGCTTCAAAAATTTCCCCACAGAGGAAAGAGGGAGCTGAGGTGGATACTGATGTATCCAGTAATTGAAATTAACAGTCTCATACACATGGACCCTCAGAATCACAGTCTAATTGCCTCGCTCATTAAAAAACATGTGTTGCGTCTTTGTGATCTGCACCAGGTTTTATATTAAACTGGATTATTGCTGCTGCCACATACAGTACATCATTCATTTTTTGTCAGGTCATTTTGCGACTACATGGTGAAAGTGAGATATCACTGCTTGGTGGCATATATACACTTTAAATGAATAAACTTCATTATAGAGGTCTCGCTCCTCTGAACTTCAATTCCACTCAGTGTCCAATCCCCCTCTGTTATACTGCCTTGATCGTTAGGAAATTTAATTACAGCTCCTGAAAAAACTCGAATCAGATGGATTATCCACAGTGGCCATGAAGCTTTGTTTCAAAGTGGGGGGGCTTCCAGGAAATTTCCAGAACACTGTTAAGGGTTGCTATCCTCCATTTAGAGACAGGATTTAGACAAAAACGCACCATTAAACAAGTCAATTTAATGTGGTGCTGCAATATGGCCTTCAAAGCCATTTTGCAGCTATTATACTGAATTAAAGTACCACATGTAAGCATGGCAACCAAGCCCTCCAATGAAAGAGATACACTGATACAAAATGAGCATTGTGTCAGTAGAAATAGAAGCCCACAAATACACCTAACTACATTTAAGAGTTTATTACAAATTTCATTTAATAAAAGTTCTCTCTCTTTGATATACAAACACCACACATTCAAATGTAGACACAAGCACCCACAAGCTCAGGAAGTGAAGGATAAATGTTGTTATAATGCATCTTTCAACTGAAGTGTTGAAACAGGTGTCAAAAAGAAATGGTTCATCAGTGTTCAGATGTGTTCATGGATTATCTCACTTTCAAGTGTGCTATCTTCAATCACAGTCTGACAGTTCAGTTTGAAATGCTGCTCAGTATTTGATCAAGCCACCTTAGATCTCAGTAAGCACCCATTGTACTAAGCTGCAAAATCTGTGTGAGATTCTCTTCTGCCATTATGAATTTAAGAGTTATACTGTTCTATTTTCATAAGTTAGATAATTTGCAATGTGATGATGCACATTTCAGTGTATTTCAAATATTAAATGCTTTGATTTGAAAATTGCTTTGACAATGTTGAACTGAAGTCAGGTTCAATTAAATTTATCAGTTTGGAAATCCTCTTCTCAGCACACAGACAAACGAGACCTGTGTTGACTCATCTGCAGGCTTGGCTATCCAAATAGTGGCACAAATCAAGGACAGCCATTTTAAGAGCTTGGGGGAAGGTATTTAAAAATGTAGCCTATGACGATGAGTTTGAACTTGAGGAATATAATCCATTTGTTCCCCAAATAATCTGTAGAGATGATTTTTTATACCTACTCCATAGTTATGATGAAACTTGACACAGCTGACATCGACATTTACAGGCCTGAGTGGGTTGTCACTCATTAAAAAAAAAAGGTTCCAAAAGGCTCATGTGTCTAGGGATTCAAAGGTTTATTTTTCACATACACAAAATTTGGGTGATCATTTTGTAGTCAGTCATTTCCAAAAGTATGTAGACATTTAAGGCATAGGTCAATACTTTTGAATTGCAGATCCACTAAACACATGTTTTCTTATTTGAAATGTTAATTTCTATAACATAAGATCATTCAGTGTCAATATACATCAATTGATGTGTTATTGACCTAATTTGATACAGGGTTATTTTATTACTGCCCCAGCTTAGTAAGTTCCTGCCACCCCCCAGCAGCTCTAAAAACATAGGGCTTTCAGAGGGGCTTCAAAATGAGATCACTGACAGTCAATCTGTGATTTTGTCCTGTAAGATCTTAAAAGGAGGGGTGTGTGTGTAAGACAACTATGTATAAGAAAAGGCCGAGTGCAGTAACAGAGGTGTGGACCCAAGTTGAAGACACTGATGAGGAGGTTGCAGTGCAAATAAAGATTTATTTCAAACAAACTAAACAAGCTTACGTGAACACAAGGTGAGAGTCCAAACAAAAGGGGCAATCCAAGAAACACAGTAATCCAAACAAGGAACAAATCCAAAAATGCAGAAAAGTCTGTTAGCTGAGGAATAATCCATGAAGCAAAGAACAGACAGGAACACTCAGCATAAGACAATGGCACCACAAGGACTAAACAGAACTGAGGGCAATATATATACACACAAGCAGGCAGGGCAATTAACACAGGTGAGACACATAAGCAATCAAGCAGACAGGAAACAAAGCTAGACAAAAAGGCACAGCAGAAATTTGACGTCGGTCGGACTAAATCTCTAGGAGGAGTTCGTTAAAGTACGGAGTGTGTAAATCATCCAAAAATGGCCTTAAAATTCAAAATGGCCTTCCTGTTGGGTTTAGGCTATGGCTTCAAGAGACTTTTTTGTGCGTCTGGACAAGATACACGTACCACAGAAAATTTGTGTACGTAGTTGAAACGTGCGGCGGGGGCTGCTTCGTTAAAAGTCACTTCCTGTTGCCAGCAGGTGGCGCTATGACTGTGGGTGAATGTCGGCATGTACATGTGTTCAGGGCGGGACTCTCATCCTACATGTACAGTTTGGTCCAGATGTGAGCATATACACTGAAGTTACAACAACTTCCTGTGTCATGGCGAAGAGTTGATCTTTGACGCCACGCCACGGACACGCCCATTGACGAAAACTCGCAAATAGCACAACTTTTCATCTTCAATGCCTTTAGAAGGCACAGCAGAAATTTGAGGTCGGTCAGACTAAATCCCTAGGAGGAGGAGTTAAAGTACGAAGTGTGTAAATCATCCAAAATTTGACTTAAAATTCAAAATGGCCTTCCTGTTGGGTTTAGGTTATGGCTTCAAGAGACTTTTTTGTGCGTCTGGACAAGATACACGTACCACAGAAAATTTGTGTACGTAGTTGAAACGTGCGGCGGGGGCTGCTTCGTTAAAAGTCACTTCCTGTTGCCAGCAGGTGGCGCTATGACTGTGGGTGAATGTCGGAATGTACATGTGTTCAGGGCGGGACTCTCGGGAAGTTACAACAACTTCCTGTTTCGTGGCGAATCATCGACGCCACAGACACGCCCATTGACGAAAACTCGCAAATAGCACAACTTTTCATCTTCAATGCCTTTAGAAGGCACAGCAGAAATTTGACGTTGATCCGACTAAATCCCTAGGAGGAGTTCGTTAAAGTACGAAGTGTGTAAATCATCTAAAAATGGCCGTAAAATTCAAAATGGCCGACTTCCTGTTGACTTTAGGCTATGGGTTCTTGAGGCTTTTTTGTGCGTCTTGATATGATACATATCCTCAGAAAATTTCGTGCATGTAGGTTAAACGTGAATGAGGGGCTAATTTTTTCCAATTTTCTAGGTGGCGCTAGCGAGTCATTTTGCCACGCCCATGCGCGAAACCCATAAAATACGAAATTTTTCACCAGTCCTGACATGTGTGCAAAGTTTGGTGAGTTTTCGAGTATGTTTAGGCCCCGTCAATGGAGCCTACTTTGCAGAAAAACAATATAATCTTAGCAAATTCAATAGGGACCTCACACGGTCGTGCTCGGGCCCTAAATATAATCTTAGCAAATTCAATAAGGACCTCACACGGTCGTGCTCAGGCCCTAATTAAAGCTGCAAGCAACGTTGGGCGGGCCCTCGCACTTGTAGCGTGTCCGCGTGTGAGCCGGCCGAGTTGCATATTCTGGAGCTCTGCCGGTGCGGCTGTGAATTTCCTACGCGGTTCCGACGCCGCATGAAGGTGTTATATGTCACTTCCTGTGTCCCCTATGTGGAGCTACATAGCACTATGCCGCTATGAATATAAATCAGTATTGGTGTGTAGATGTCTGCGGGGTGGGAGAGTTATCAAGCACGTAAAGTTTGTTTCAGATGTGAGCATGTACACTGAACAATAATGTACCCAAACAATAAAATAAATTCCTTTTATATTTCCCTGCCTTGTTGTTTATGTGTACATACAGAGGAAGAATGTGAGAACAGCACACATTTCATCGTTACTGTGTGTTAGAGCATGGGAGAACAGTGGATACTTTTAATACAGCCCACACCCCTAATACTGTGTAACTATAACAAGTAGAGAACAGAAGAAAAAGATGTTCTTTCTTTACAACTGTCTGCATAGCTTATTCATATTGTGTAATGAATGAAAATAAATAGGCCTACTAGGCTCCTCTCTACTTTGACATTTAAGATTAGCTTGTTTGATCCACCTTCATACACATGTGACATTACTGTACAACTTGAGAAAGGTGAGTTGTTTTCTGCTCCAGCCTGCCTAAAAGAAAAGCGTTTTTGGGATTAAATGGACTTTATTAGCTGCTGCAGTGCAGGATGAACTCAGAACAGACCCATTTCTCACCTTATTATTCTAAATCATGCAACGAAGAAGAAGAAATGCATAATAAATCCTGGGACAAAATCTGTCCACAAATACTGTACAGCATGTAGTCTAATGAACAAGACTTGTGTTATAGCTGACTTGGGCAGTGAAATGTTAAATTTTTTTAATTCATGTGGTCATAGTTGTCCACAACTCAAATCAGAATATAAGAAGAAATGTTTTATACCACCTCAAGAAGGCTTCCTATCAGAAAGGTAGGAAGGTATTTCAAATGTACAACTGCAGTACTTAAATCTAAGTAAAGTAATTTCCCTGACATTTTTGTGTTACTTTACTTTTAATAGACTCATGTAACAGGTTTTATACTTCTTGTGAGTATAATCCAATCAATCTTATTTTCATACTGTATATCCGTTGTGTAATTTGATAAATTGTGTTGTATGTCGTGCTCGCATCGTGTACTACTGAGACTTCATTGCCCTCTTCAGAGAAGACTCTGACTGCAACATGCGTCTTTGTAAAGAGAGAAACGGACAGAAAAAGCCTCTAACTCTGCCTGTCAGCTCGCTCTGCCCGTTAAAACTGAATTTACCATACAGAATTGAATACGAGTGCACTCCAGATTTAGCTGCAGCCAGCTGACCGTGTGCTTCTCCCTATACCGCAGTTCTGTGTCCATGCATGCAGCAAACTGAAAGCACTGTCTGTCGGAGCGTCTACGTGAAAAGAGAAGGAAGACATGGCTGGTAGTATTGTCGTCAGAGTTGTTAAACACCTCAGCGCACTGAAGGAAGCCATCTGACTGTGTGAGGGGCAAGATCGTTGATGTCTGCAGGCAGAGTAGGAGCTCTCCTGTCTGACTGGTCCACCAATAGCAGAGAAGATGACCCCTTGAGACACAGCCCCTCCTCATTTGCATAATGAGGCAGAAATGCATACAGAAATTTAAAAAGGACAGGAAGAAATAAAAGAGAAAGAAAATAAATAAGGTAAATAAATACAAAGGAAGAATAAAACAGACAAGGTTACTGTCATGGTATACCTCCCCTCTCTGCTTTTTATTCCTCCACTCTGCATCTGTTACTACCTGCATCCTGCCATTGAGATTCTGCGCACACTGGCCTGTCTAATTAGAGTGAGGGAGAGAAAAAGAAAAAACAAAGGCCTCTGCTTTTTTCGCTTCCCTCCACATGTCTTCTCCCTCCAACACCTCTAGTTTTCTCTCCACTCCCTCTCACTCCTCAGTCAGTTGGATCACAGGGAGAAAGTGCTAATTGATTTGTTAAAAGCCACTTAGTTTCCTGTGGTATTTTAAGGACTTTTCTGTGACAAGATAAAACATCCCAAATTTTTATTTTTGAAATGACAGGAAGTGTGCAGCAAATTTGTTCCTACCTACAACTGCAGTGTGAGTGTGTGTGTGTGTGTGTGTGTGTCTGTGTATAGTGGTGCATAGTGGCTGAGATTGTGAGTTGATTGTAAGCTGAATAATTTATTTGTTTGGAGTAGCCTGACTATAGCTGCTACATTTCCCTTAACAACAGCATGGTTCGCCTATCTGTTTATTTATTTAAAGTTATACTAAATATCAGGACCCTCCATATATGAGTTGTCAATACTGAATCAATCAGAATAAATTATACAGTACCTATTGACATCCCAGCAAATTATTAATGTAGGTGTCAAAGTATAGGAAAGAAAACATGTTAATGTAATGCTGTGTGTTGCTGGAAGGTTTTGTTGAGAAACCTATTTCTTCATATCTGCATTGCTCTGTTTCATCTATCTATCTTTGTGTCTGTCTGTACTCTGTGCATTCTCCCTCTGCTGTGGAAGGATGATCAATATTTCATTGAAGTGTCATTTCAGTTCCAGGCCTGTTTATTTGCCCTGTCTACATCAAGGATTTGAGATGAGCAGCTTCTGGTGCTTCCGTCCTTACTGAAGCATGTGCACATGCACAGCACTGTACACATATGTATGGATACACACATTCTATCATGCAACCCAAACCCATTTTACCACCCCAGCTAACACAGCTGGGCCAACAAACCGCTCTCCACAACTCTCCAAATTACCCATGCATGGTCCAGCTGCCCCAACACGCCATGCTCATTTATAATGGAGCCTATGTGACAGGCTCCAGCATTAGCACACCACTGTCCACACACACACAAATTCCACACTACGGGAAAGCACACATTCCTCCATATGTGTGTCTGTCCTGCTGGTGACTTCCCAGCAGTGAGGCTGTGTCTCAGCTGGTCTGGTTCTCCCTCAAAGCCTGCCGCCTGCTGCCACATACCCGTCCTGATCAGTCACTGTTGATAAGAAAATTCAGTCACCAGCCCATCACACATGGCTTAGCCCCCCAACTTCCCACTATCTGCAAAAAAGAAGTAGGACTTAAACATATTCAGTACTGTACGGCCAGGTTTTAGCAATCTTCAGTGGAAAATATACATCTCTTGGATCCATTCCTTAAGCTATGTGCATCCCAGAAAGTTGCCAAACATACTTAGCAAGTGCTGCAGATGGGAGAATTGTGTTGTTTTGTTAAAGAAAACAGATTTACTGATATTTTTATGCTTGCCTTGTTTTGGTTGTACAGGGGCTTCCGCCTAATGATCTGCATCAGATTAGGCAGATAAATCATTAAACACAGTTGTTTGTTGTCATGCTCAAATTGACCTCCTTAGCCATGCAATGGAGTGTAACCATCTTTTAAAAATGTTCACTTCCTACATTATATCCTCAATTCCATCCTTTCTCCTTTACTGTCATAATTTCTTATCTCCTGCTCTTGGTTCTTCTCCACCTCATGTGCCCTCCTCTGCTTCTCTCCCTCCCTCCTCCCACAACCATTAATTGATATTGTCTCACTTCATTAGAGCCATTTTGCACTGGCAGAGAATTTCATATTCATTTTCTCAGTGTTAATTTCAACCTTTACTGTCACCCATAAGAACCTACCTCGGTCCCATCTCACGATCCGCATTATCTTGTCTTTTTTGAATTTTGATTCTAACCTTTCTTTGACTTGCAGCTGAGCTAGAATAAAAATTGCTTTAATCATCGTGAATTCAGTGTTGATGAGAAAGACATTGTACTTTTCTGGTTTAGACACCTTCTGTTATAACAATTATCACCAGTTCTTGAGACACTTTTCAAGTTGTTTCTGGAGGACAAAGTGTGCAGGAACACAGACCAAGTTGTTTTTAGAAAATGACTGTACAAAAGCTTTTCTGTTGCTTGATTGGGATTTTCCTTGTAAGTATTTTCTCTATGTCTGAGTGTGGGCAGGCTCTCCTCACAGAAGATAAATTAACCACTTTAAAAAGACTCCACTTTTAAATTTCACTCTGTTGTTGCTGGTTAGAATATTAACCAGGTTTCCACATTCCCAGACATACTGTGGATACACCATGATGTTTTATACTAGGCCATTTTAATTGGAAGCCAAACACTTTGGAGTGCCAGAGTCATTCAAATGCTGGAATGGGCTCGGGGGCTAAATTGAGCCACAAAAGCAAACCAGGAGAAGTAAATAGTCATCAATAAATAAAATTCAAACAACAGATGGGTCTCTTGGAGAGCAGCAGATACAACATGGAGAGAGGAGGACAGGGTTAAGTGGCTGCCTGTTGTCACTCAGCTCCTGTACTGAAAGGAATAATTTACCTTCCTGAGACATGTCACTTTTTCATAAACATATAGGCTGCAAAATGTCATGGCTGTAAGATCAGCACAGCCTGATTGAGTCCAGTGGTTAAAAGGCTCTGAGACAGCCAAGCTAAGGTTGTGGTCTTACTCACTGCATTGCCGCTGACGAGAAATAGTGCTCTTATGATAGCAAGTGCTCTTATGATATTGTTTAGCATTGCAGACTGATTATAGTATTTCTGAGCTCATCAACTTGCCTGTGAGACCAATTCAGTAAAAAATTCAAAGTTCACACAGCACTGTCCTAATTTCAAATTACTAGAGGTCTATTTGGATTTTCACATAACATGAGGTCTAACATGCCTCTCTAGGGTCTAACTAACCACAGACATAGGTAATGACACTACAATATGTTGGATGACTGTAAATTTCTTTGAAATAAAAATGCTTTTTGTTTGTGACAAATGGAAAGGTTCACATTTATTTCATTATATATTGTGTTTTTATACAGTAAGGTCAGACGAAAAAGACAGTTTTTATCCTAAATTATCTCAATTGATAGTAGTAGAAAGGACTAAATAATTTTTTTTTGTTTAATGTTTTTAACATTTTGTTATCTCACAGGTAAATTGCTTTGGCCTGCATTGTTGGCATGCTAACAGGAGTGTGGATAACAGCCTGATAAATGTTTTCCCATTTTAAAACAGCAAACCCAATTCTAATCGGAAGAATTATTGACTCCAGCAAAAAAAAAAAAAACACACACACATGAAGTGAATTAGCTGGCTGATGGGGCGAAGTCAAGTACATCCAGTCAGACAATAATTATTGGATTAACAATGGATTCCAATGTGTCCGCCAGTGCAATCACTAAAAAGGTTAATTGAAGCCACAAAGGCTTAATAGCACTCCAGGATGCTATCACCATTTAACTTTGCAAAAATCAACATATTAATGGAGAGAACATTATCATCAGGATGCACAATGCATTACAACGGTTTCCAGAACAAAACATTTCCAGTTAAATGTGCCCGTGTTATTACTAAAATCTACATACACAAGGAGAGATGTGCTTTAGCTAGAAACTACCTCTCAATGAAAAGCAAACTTTTTCTCCCTTTTCTGGTGACGAACATAGCCTAAAAAGCAAGTCTCAGATCATTTATGCTCTGTGGTTGCCCACAATATTTTGACTGTGCCCTAGGGACACTCAACTCCAGGAGAAACATACAGAATCAGCTGCAAACAGAGTGTCTTCTCCTGCCGTATAGTAGAGCAGTAGAGCATGTCCTCGGCTGGTGAAGCTGAAGATTTGATGTGTGCGGGTATGTGTCGGCGTGAAGTGATGAATGAGAACTGATGCTCATTAGTTTTTCCTGACAGTAACATTGGAGGGTTACACCTGTAAAAGATTTCTGACAGAAAATAACATTCCTGTTTTTGTGGAGTGACCGTCTTTGAAAAAAATGTGTATTGTCTGACAGCTGACAGACAGTCTGAGATAGCCTCAGTGTTTGTGTGTATTGGGTTAGATGAGTAAAAAAGGATCAAAGAGCTATGTGGTCTCACTGGCAGAATGAAACGCACTTTACCCAGCATGCCCGGGTTCATGGAGTCTTCTCAGCTCTCCACATTGCCTGTTACTGAAGCGTCCGACACACATGCATGCATTGACTGTAGCCAAAATATCAGCGCTGACTGTGCTGAGCCGGGCTGTTTTGTTGCTGTGCAGACAGACAAAACAGGCTGAGCTCCTCTGGTGTGCCAGTCCACCAGACCAGAGCAGACCAGCCAAGCCCAGTCGTCGTGCAGCTTGTCTGTGCTTGTTTGCACCAGCTCAGAATCTGGCTGTGCTACACCTGGCAGTGACCCAGCTCCAGAGCCACCTTGCCTTCACAGGCAAAGTCCTGAAAGATTGATGTGCAGCCAAAGTGTGGAGCAGTCTTGCAGGTGCATGCAACTGCTAATGGAACCTCTAGACGCATCCTGACTGGACTGGACCTGTCTCATCCTTACTCAACAGATCCAGCTCTGATCTGGTTCAGTGTTCTAATATTTCCTCCTAGTCCACTCAGACTGCTGGGAAATATGATGCCCTACATTGTCAGCATTTGTTGAAAAACGGTTATTCTAACTTCAATCCACCAATGTCCTCTTTAGAGATTTGAACAGACTTTAACTTTGACTGACCCTAATTCAACCACAGAAGGTTGCTGCAGAGGCAGTATGAGATGTCAGTCAGCTTGAATAAATACATTTAATAAAATGTGTTAGTCTACATATGGACTTTTACTGACTTTTGCGTTATAGTTTTTGTTTATGTGCAAGTGCATGTTTTCAAGGTAAAAATCCCATCAAATTGACACATATTCAAAAGGGTTTTACTTTAAATAGGTAATTAAATCGGCATGCACAAGTTCCATAATTTGATTATAGGAAGAAATTAATATATAATTATATTATATACATATATAATCATTTGACATCCTTTTTTGCATGGTACAGCATGTGAAACTATATAGATCCAGTAATACAGTTATATGTTTTTGACAACAATGTAATTGCTCTAAAACTAAAAATCTATCAAAAGCAAGGCCACCCTGAAATAATGCAAAAAGCATGCCACATTACACAATGTTCCTGACTCGCTGAGGAATGGATGATGTGGGTCAATTTTTCCCAGAGTTGATTGAGTAGCGAGCCAACCATTCATGCAGAGCAGAGTGCTGTGTGTATGCAAAGCTCCTTTTAATGAATTTCAATCTGCCACACTGTCCCTCCAACCACCCACCTTTAAAATGTACCCAAAATGGCTAAAGAAAGTGTTACGGTGAAAAATCACAGGGTTGCCAGATACGGTGGTGATTTTGATGAATTTCCTCATCAAAGACTCGTCACGCCATATGGAAAATCTCTATTTTACATCTGACCTTCTCCTGTTAAATACCTTGTTTCATTGCAGCAAGGTAAGCAGATAATGGCCTTCAGTTGCACTGCTGGAGCAAAAGCTCTTATAAACTGTTGTTCTTATCAAACTGTCTCTGCAGTGCACAACAAAGCACAAAGAAAAGAAGCAAAACATAACCTTAAGCCAAAAGAAAAATGGTTCCCTCAATTTTCTCAGACCTGACACCTGTCTGGTGTATTGGTCAGTGCTGAGAACTTTTTAATTCAAGATGTAATCTTTTTCTATTAGAATAAATTGTACCCTGAAGGCATCCAGAGATCATTTTCCCAATTGAAATAAAAAAGAAAAAACATCTTGGAAATGAACCCCCCTAGGTTTAAATGAAAACCCATTTAGGAACATTTAACTGGTAGATTTGCTCCCAGTTCTAGCTGTTAGACGGGTTCAGATTTCCATGGTTCTAACTCCAGTTGCTACATTTTCCATTACAATATCTCCTCCTTTTATCATGGAGATGAAAGGTAATGAATGTGGCAGATTGTTATATTGATGCAGGAAAGTGCACATGGGCATGCTCTGCCTTGATGATGGATTTGAGTGACAAATAACTGTTGAGTCTGGGCATGTGCAAAAAGCTCTTTCCATGGTTTCAAGGACATAGAATTTATTAGGGGCCGTCCAATAACCAACAATGATTGAATTGTCCCGAGCAATAATTTTGATAAAAACAATTAAATAACCACTGTGTTCCGTCAGCATCAGGTCAAATTATTTGGAAGACAAACAATTAACAGCTCTTGTTCTCTATTACGAGTCCATTGCATTTTTAAAAAGTTTTAAAAAGATTATGTCCTCTCCCTTCATATGCCTCGCAGTGGTTTGTTCCTCTGCCTACCCTTTTCAGGCCCTCTGGGATTTTTTCTAGAATTCTCCCACTGGGAGATGTTTTCATTGTCCCCACCAACAGTGACATGAAATATCTGCCCTTGCATGATATTGGTAATTATTTGATATGACATCAGGTGCCCTCGATAATCCCCCCATTTATGAAGGAACCCCAGGCTGCACATAACCTACACAGAGTATTGGGGACCGTTGCCGGAATGGACAGGCCGGGTGTGCATGGGTGGCTTTGGAGAGGTGGTGTTTACTGGAGTGGGCTTTGAGAAGAGGGATTAGTCCTCTTCCACTTAAGCAGTGGGCAGTGGGCTCTGGCTCTGCTGCTGGAGTAGCCAGTGCTCCACTCTGCCAGATAAGGCAGGCAGCAATGGCTCCTGAAGCAGCTCACAGCATGTGCTAACACACTGGGATATACTCTTACAAAACACACATATACAAGTCTTGTTGCTTTCTATCACTCTTCAGTTTTAAATACCTTGCAGTATATTTTAGTGTGCCACCTAGATGCACAAGGAATAATGACAATGCACACTTAGAAAATGAACTAATAAGCATGAATTAAATGGCTTGCTTGTGGGTGGGATTAGAGAAAACAAGGGTAATCATAAATGAAGTCAGAATAAACAGATAAGGATACATGAAGAAATGAGGAATAGGGGAACCAGACATGCAGAGGAGGCAGAAATGGTTTCCCACAGAGTAATGGGAGAGCAGAGGAGGCTGTGAGAGGTATGATGCAATGGATTGAATCTTTCAAACGGTAATCGCTTAGCTACCCAAAGGGACAACTCCCTCTTTCCCGCTCTCTCTCTGCTCACTCCCCTGTCAGGACGAGGAGGAACAGGCAGTGGATTGAAATGTAAAAAAGGCAGGGGATCAGAGACAGGTGGAAAATGAGAGGAGCAAAGGGCAGAGTGGGGGAGAGATGAGACGGAAATGGTGCCGGCCCCTGCGCTTCAACACGGTAGAGATAGAGTGTTTGTGCATGTGTGTGGTTGTGTGCTTGCAATGTGTGTGTGTGCATTCTTGTTTATGAGCAGGTCTGAAGAGACATTGTGTAGATTATTGTTTGAGAGGACCAATCCTATTGAATCACTCCATGGGCCCCCTTCAGGGATTGACACTGAGTTGAGTATCTCCTGGGAATGAGGGGAAAGTGGAATGAGTGAAAAGATGATAGAATAGATATAGAAGAATGATATCCATCAGTAATACAAACATCTATAAACAGCTGGAGGTAATGCTAGGACCAGAAATTATTCAGTGCTCTGATTCCTTGATATTTGTTGTGAAATGTATGTCTTTAGAGCATGGCATGCAGCCAGAGATTATGGATTTGAGTGGATTTAGACCAGCTGATCAAGGGTTAAAATATATTGGAATTAAATCACTAAAAGTTGATTAAAAGTGAAAGTTAATATTACAACTACTAGAGACATAAATTGTTGTAGCAAGAGAACGTATGTTCATGACCTAAAACAAAAGATTTATTTATGTGAAATAAATAAAAGAGGTCACTCCTATCACACAAGAATTACTTTTTACCATAACCATAAATGTGTTTTCCGGCTATATCTGGTCTCATTTAAAAGGAAACCAGCCCTGACAATCAGCAATTATTGTTCAATTGTAAGGCAAATAGTGGACGCACTCCATCTCTGGTACTTAATACATGTATCATGTGCAGGCATACATTTTTGAATACTAACAATATGAATTATTCATTGACCTAATTATGGCTATGACTCATTAAGATACATGTGGAGTATGCATGATGATATTCAGACAAAGAATGGCAATGAATCATGGATTGCCCACTGTGAACATAAATCAATCAGGAATGCCTTGTTCAATAAATAGACAGTAATTGGGCCCAAAGAAAGTCAGTTATTTACAGGCAGACCTTATTAAATTTTAGAGAAAGATCCTACTTGGTTCCCAGCTGGAAATTACCCCCCCCCCCCCCATATTTTGGTGTATTTCAAACTAATTTAACATATATTTTACATTACTGCTTACCATTTCCTGAGGTTTTTGTTTCAGATGATTTCCTACCATCCAGGCAAGCATATACATGTAGTTCATTTGGTTTTCCATCGCAGTAAGTCCATTTTTTGTGTGTCAATATTACAACAAGTCCTCCTAATTAAACAACAAAATATGTTGTTTGCCATCTGGAAAAACGTTTTCTGCTCTGATGCCCCTATTGGCAGAACGATGTAATTTGTCTATGCCTTCTAAAACCACAGAAAAATAAAAAATTTTATGATGTCACAACGCAATGTTTGGTTAAGGTTTAGTTAGGTTTAGGCACAAAAAAAGACTGAGAAACTAAGAAAGTTTGTGGTTTGGGTTAAACAATCATAGTCACAGTTAAAAGAAACCAACGTTGACTATCAGGAGAAAACAAGTGGCAAACAGCAAACCCCATGTCAAAGTCCAATATTCTGTTGACCCATCAAACCATCCAATCTTCCTCCTTCTGCTGACTTTGTGGCTCTAAAACAACGTCACACTATCTCCTCCTTTGCACCCAAAATACATGAGTTATTGTTAATACAGCTGCTGGAGGTCTCTTGAACTTACATGTGTTTTGTACATTTACTGAAACAACTGATGCTGTTGTTTTTCTTAGGAGGACAGTTTCCAAAGTTACTTTACAGGTGCATGTGCCTGCAGTTAGCAGTAGAAAGCAGGAAGGAAAACTGTCAATTCTCTGACACCTAAAATGTCAGTCTGCTGTTGAACAACAATCCTTTTTAGTGTGAGATTACAAAATTCACAGCATCCTTTTCATAATGTCAGTGTTTGCTTGCCGTTTGTCTTCTAGTTTAGATTGCCGGAAAACAGCACTTATCAATTCTTTTCATGCGAAGACTACATGTAAGTTTTCTTAAATGCACCACTGGCGAGTGTTGAAAACAGTCCCAGCATCCAACTGCCTGGCCAGATAACAAAAACATAAATTAAATAAAGATGTCAAGCTGTTCAATGTGACAGATCTCAAGGTGAAGATGTGATATATCTCAAGTATTGAGTCCGCACTGAAATAAATTGAACTACTGCCTGGAAGGTAAAAAAAAAAATCAGTCAAAATACTTATGGTATTCTTTGGAAACTGTTCACGGTAATGTAAAGCCTATTTGGTGCTTCACTTTAAAATTTTAGTAGAGGTAGTTACCCATAATGGGCCATGCTGTCTTTGTCTCTTCATCACTGTAGCTACCATCTTACACACATCTGGTGAGTGGATAGAGGCTTCTCCTCCAGGCTCGTCATTAGCTCCAAACATGGGGATTGGCTCATTTGATCAGATTTCCCCTCTCTCCGCTACAGATATCCTTACCCATCTCTTTTACCAGCACCAACACCCTCTCCTCTGTCTGTCTTTTCTCACCTGGCAGCCGCTGAACAAAGGAGTTCTATTTTCAGAGGAATGCCTGAGAAAAGTCATCAGAAATACAGATAGGAACATTAAATATTGTAGAGAAGAGGATGGCTAAATGCTTAAGGGAGATAACATAAACCCAATCATAGGTCTGGTGTAGTAAATGTACAATAAGGAGATGTGTAGATTGTTTTCAAATAGCTGAGTGTCTCCTCGCTATTATTTTGAACTCTTTCATGGACTGAATGTGTGAGGGAGTGATGGTGGATGGTCTAGTGATTTCTAATGAACAGTCTAAAGCAAGGAATATTTCCTGCAGAGAGTGAGACAGGGAGTGTGTTTGTGTGTATGTCGGGCATGTATCATGTGTATACTTGTTCATATTTATTGATCAGTAACTTTGGACTTCCTGACCCCTTTTAGCACTGTCAGTCAGGCGGCTTATTCTCTCAACGCCCCCTCAGTACTGATTGAATTTCAGTGTTGAGGTCGTGCAGTTGACTTACCAGGACAGCATATCTTGGAAGTATTTTATATTTCTAATTTCCTGCCTATGTCATGCACACTAATTCTGCACCACTGGGTAAGGAAACACTTCAGCAGAGCCCTGCAGGACTGCAGCCTTCATGCTGAATAAAACAGAACAGAGGAGATTGGAAGTTGCTCAATGAAACAACGAATTGCATGTGATCTTGCATTTTCCTGGACATTTTGACAGATTACCTGATGTGCTCTTTTATTTCTAAGGTCCACCTTCACTTGCCATTTGATGTTATATAATTGAATATAAAAAATAAAATCCAAAGCGACCATGTTGCCTCTGTTCCATGTTATAGTTGCCTCCTATGTTCTCTTTTGCACTTGACTGATTTATGGTGCCTGTCAGCAAATAAAACTGTCACTGTTTCATCAAGTGGCTTCTAGTCTTGTTTATTTTATTGGACTGATTGGAGCTGCTTGGAGGATCTATTTCTCACTGCTTGTGTAGTTGAAAAGTAATTTTATTGCTAAGTTGCCATACGCCTTCAGTTCCAGGACAGCTCATTTACATCTACTGTATCACTCGTGAACAACAGTTTCATTTATCATCTTTGAGAAAGTATTGAATAGAAGAAAACAGTAAAGCTGCTAAGCTTTTAGCTTCCTATTTGCTAATTTGCTAGCTAAATGTTGTGAATCTATCAATGTTAGCGTTCAGGTAACAGCGCTGATCATTTGCAAATCAATGCAGAATGAACCGATTATATCCCTTCTGTCTTGGACCAGGTTCAAACTGTACATGCAGTAGTGAACATTTTAGGTTTACAGCTTTAACAGATTTTTAAAAAATACTTGTGTCTGTGTCACCTGGTAGGTTTGAATGTATCATGTCCTCTCTGTGATGAAACCTTGCAAGTGAATGGTGAAATTACTTCCAGAACTGAGACAACTCCATTAATTGTAATTGGCAACTGCACACATTCAGTCAACACATCCTTTGGGAATCAAAAAAGTGTGCAGAATGTGGAAGTAAGCACACTAGAAAACCAGTCCTGCCCTATCTGAATTTTAAAAGACGCTAACAAGCTTATCAGAATAATCTTGTCTAGTTTAAAGTGAGAACTAACTGTATTTTGTTACACTGATGTGACCCAATTCTGTCAGCTCTCACTTAGGCGTCTCTATGGGCTGTTCGCAACATTTCCCTGTAACCTGCCACAATCACATTAGTTGACACACAAAGTAATTAGAGGTAACTCTTTGATGGAGGGACACCTATGATTATTGGAATAATTGGAAATGTATCATAACATAATGTATAATTAGAACCTATACCCTAAACTCAACAGGAAGTCGGCCATTTTGAATTTTACGGCAATTTTTGGGTACTTTAACAACTCCTCCTAGGGATTTTGTCAGAACGACTTCAAATTTCTGCTGTGCCTTCTAAAGGCATTGACGATGAAAAGTTGTGCTATCTGTGAGTTTTCATCAATGGGCGTGTCCATGGCGTGGCGTCAAAGATCAACTCTTCGCCATGACACAGGAAGTTGTAACTTCAGTGTACATGCTCAAATCTGAACAAAAAGTTACGTGCTTGATAACTCTCCCACCCCAAAGACATCTACACGCCAATACCGGTTTATATTCAGAATATGCAACGCGGCCCAAGTGCGAGGGCCCGCCCAACGCTGCTTGCAGCTTTAATTGATATGTGTTTGGTATATGTGCTTGTGTGTGTGACCTAGTATTGACAAAGAGGCCAAAGATCTGTCTCTCTGGAGACTGTTTGTGGTTTTCTCCGCTTGCTCTCTCTCTCTCCGATTGAGGTTTGATTCACACATCCTACTCTATCAAAACCAGTAATGAACTTGACTCCCCTATGAACTTCATAAGAAGGCTTTTTATCCCTTTCAAACGGGCTTCAACTTACACAATAGCTGAATGTCACAGTCATTTTATTCATATTACAATGCTGCTATGAGGACCAATGAGCTTAGACATTATGGATATTTTAGGATTCAGATTCCAGTATGGCTGCATTATTGCTCATGTAATTGGATAACCTCTACAACAGTTGTTTTAACGTGAGTATTGCTTTGTCCCAGTGTGCATTTTCTCGGCTGGTGCACCATAGGCATACATTTAATCACTTTTAACTGTCCCTGTACGATGTCTAGTTCCAGGCTTTTTAGCTGCACTTCCTAAGGGATCTTTCCAATAGCTGAGGCCTTTCAGGTTCAATTCTGTTTGGATGAGCAATGTTATTAAAGCGTCTCAGTGGCTGTGTCAGCCTGATCGGTGAAGGTGACTGCAAAGGAGCAGGTTGGAGCATTTGATAAAGGGTGATTAACCAAGCCACTCTTTAATTTTAATATCTGGCAAATGCACATACACAGAGACACACACACACACACACACACACACACACTCACAGTTACTGCATACACTTCTAGCTTAGCCCGCAGCTCCATGTCACACTGGCCGATTTTAATGATAAAAAGCCCAAGACAACAGATAAAATTACACAGATAGTCCCCAAGGACAAGATTCTAAATTGTTTTATATTCAGAGGAAAATGTGGCTATACTGCCTATGAGACTCAGTGTATATGTGTGTGTAATTTATTTTTACTGACAGTATCCAATACCAGACCTCGGAGGACATCATCGCACATACTGTACATGGTATTTTGGTGCCCTTGCTGCAGTAACTTTGGACCTATCAGTGCCAGGGACAAAGCAGTAACTGTTCCAGTCAGACTTCCCACCCAAAGAGACGATCTGCCAACTTGTACTGGCTGAAGGCTGATATAAAGAAAAGCTGCAGACAGATTTTTAGATGCAAAGCCTTTGGTGTTTCTAATACCCTTTATCAGTAGAATGTTTGTTTTTGTCGACGGCTGCTGCAGAAGTCACAGTCACACAGAGAAACAAAGGATGACTGGAGAGAGGAGTTTGTTGTGCTGTGTGATGTCGTCAGACAGGCCATTTAAATATTGGAATTTACCTTGATTAAGACAACCGAAGGAAGGGATTAACAGAGTGTGTAAGAACACAAACAAAGCAATTGAAAATGCAAACAGAACGTGAAATTAAATTAATTCTATTAGCTGGACTTTCCCAGAGGAGCAGTGATAAAGCCGAACACTTACGGATGAGTCTACAAACAGCATCAGCAGAAACAGGGAAGAGATACATTTGTTTAGGACCCAGCCTTGGATAACTACATGAACACTAAAAACAAGCCCAAGCTTCTGAACTGACTCTTTATGTATTTTATCATTGTTTTGTAGATAGATTCAAATAAGATAACAACTGTGTTTTCTAAGAGAAAAAATACAATCAGAAGGTTGTTTGAATTTTCACAAGAGCCAACAGACTGCGACACAGGTGGAGAGTATAGCACTGATGGACATGTGTTCTATTTGCTCTGATCAAACAAAAACAGCACAAAGAGTGGTAACTGTATACAGTTTCATGTACTGTATCTAGGTGAGGCAGTGTTACTGGAGGCCACTTCTGCATAGCTAGCCCTAACTGTTCTTTGTTTTAAAGGAGCATTATGTAATTTTCAGTGACCACTAATGATGCGGTTTTTAGATTGCAACCAGGTATATGCTTGTACGCGTGCTCGCCTCATGAGCGAGCAAAATCCGCTCATGAACTTCACAGAAAGTGCTGGAAACATACGTAAACTCCCACTGAATATACTGTAACATTACAGTAATATTTTTATCAGCCCGACGTTGAACTAATCCATGCATGTTGCTGACTGCATTTAGCTGACGTGATACATCAGCATTAGCTTCCCTGACGCTTTTCAGTAACTATTTGTTTATCTTTAACCGTAGGAAAGAAACGGTTGGTGAGCTAGACTGAATTTTTAAAAATGAGATTGTTGCCACACTTTATAACAGTTAGACCGCAGCAAGTAACATTACTGTAGTGAATGGGTATTCTACTGTGGTGTTGTCCTGTGCCGTTATGTTGCATTATTGTATATTATATGGGTCATGTAAGTTACAGAGACTGAGACGGTGGAAAAGCTGTGTACCTGAGTATGATAATAATACTGTATATAATAAATCTAAATTGAACATTACGAAGCAAACAGCAGCAGATCCATGTTAACATTACCTGGCTGCCACAGCCTTGTATCATTCTAAGCTAGTTATAGCTAGCCAAAGGCTATTAACAAATCGCTCCACATTTGCTTTTTACTGTTACATAATGTTTGCAAACTAAAATCAACACTGACATATTACCAGTGGTATAAAAGATAGTAATATGGATTGTATTACCTGGTGAAGTAATATGGAAAGCCATATAACTAGTGCTAGTGTTGTTGCTGCGTGCACGGTACAGATTCAGAAGGCAACAGGCTCGGGAGCACGCATGCACGTAACAGTCAATGGATTTCATGGAAAATTCGACCCGGAGTCCTCACATAGAAACTTGCATACTGGCTGTCAGAGCCGAAAAACCAGGCAAGTGAATCACTTTTATGTGAGGTTCCAACCCACACACAGGCGGTATAAAAGTGATTCATTTCATTAAAAAAAACTATATATAGCCCATTTAAGCAAAGAGCTACATACATTACGACCTGCCTCAAAAGTTGCTCCTTCTTTTCCAATAGTTTTTCTTTACTTACCTTCCATGTAATTTCATTTTCCTGTTGGCTCTGTCTGGCCTCTTTATCTCCTCTTTGACTATAGCTGGAGAATCTTTTTTCTTATGTACAAAGGCCACTTCTGTTTCAAACACAAATGTGCAGAACTAATGAGTAAATGTCCCTGAGTACTAGTATCTGCATGGATCTCTTGTTCTGTATTGATCTTTATTTAGCAACTAATAGCCCCGTGGCTGTGAAGAGGTACTGGCAAGAACTGTGGAAAACTGCACATTCGTCACTGCTGATTTGAAGCAACAACTTATTTCATTCTGTGTAGGTAAAGCAACAGACCGGCTTAGTGTTGAATGACAAAATGAACTGTGTGAAGTCTAGCTTTTACAGTGATGAATCAAAGCTAGAAAAGGACCCTCCATCACCTCATCTGAAGCCAGTCATGCACACTAACAGGCTGGGATATGTTTGTTTGAGTACCATGAGCAAAATGTGTCCTCCTTTCCTTACAGCTAGTATAGTTTAAGGTATGTTGAAGTGAACGGTAAGAAACAGCATTTCAAGTTGAACATTTCCGCACTGTTAGCTGTGAATCATCATCTTTCAGACTTGTTCAAGGATTTCATAGAAATAGCCTGTTCCAATGCTGTAACACAATTATTAACCAAAGGTAATGGAAGGTTACATACATTCAGACACATACCAGGTGAGTTGATGTAAGCTGGGTTTTGAACACAGCAAGCACATGGCTCATGACCCAGCCAGTCCATTGACCAGGGTGAAGAATAGAAATGTGATTAGAAAGTCCTGCTCTTTAAGCAAGGGGTGATGGAGGAGGGGGCTGTTAAATCTTCTAGTAGGACTGAAGAAAAAGCCCCTGTCAAATCCTCTGATATAGGCTGAGCTTGCACCTAGAGGGAAGTGAAAGAATGATGAATGTTTTAGAAGCTAGCCCTCCAGGAACTGGGATTTTACAGGCCATCAGCACTGGGTTGAATTGGACCAGACAGTCGCCAGGGAGACACCAATCTCAAGAGGAGGAAATCTAGGCTGCACACAGAACACGAGATGCAAGGCTCTGCTTGCACCACAGTTGCCTTGACATTCTCGAGAGGCTTTTCAAAGTCGAGGCAATTATTAATTATGCCTTTTCTCTTGGAAGAGGAACGAAGTCAAAATATGTTCCTAAAATATGTGATAGTAGAGAGGACTGGTAACTTCATCTGAGTTAGGCAGTTTTGTTCTCGGGTTCAAGGCACAATCTAATTATGAAGTAACTGGCGCTATGAACTACCCAAAAATTAAAGTGTAACTTACAAAACAGCTAGAAGAGACAAGATATTCAGGTATTGAGATAAAGTAATTTCCTGTTAGACAGCATGTCATTTTCTCTTTTACTGTTGTCCCACTATGGTGGTAATCTCATTTCAAACTAACCTGCTTTTCTAAATATCAAGGCAACTCCTTAGTATAACTGATCATCTGCTGCTGTAACCTATGCAAATGTGTGAAGAATATAACTGTGTCACAACTAGAAGATACAAAGTGGTTTTGCTCTGAAAAGGCTGTCATGAGGGGAGAAAAGAAAAAAGTAATGACCTTGAGCAAGTCCTTGGTCTTGGATGTATTTTCTTTCCCTTGGTGAAACTGCTCTACTGCACATCCTTCTTAAATTTTTCAATGGGAACAAGATTATAGGTGCCATATGTTCAAGTTTATGCACTGCTCAGTATATCTACCCATGCCCCCTTTATTAATAATTTCACAAGGTGTGGCTAAGCTAAAGCATCCTTGTACACATAGGCCATTTTTCCCTGAGTCAGGAAGCAAAAACATATTGACTTGTCCATTCTTTTTACACTCTCTCCCCTCTCACTCAGTTTCCCCATATTCCATTGTCTTGTCACATTTC
The DNA here is from genome assembly GCF_014851395.1 of Micropterus salmoides. Taxonomy (NCBI): domain Eukaryota; kingdom Metazoa; phylum Chordata; class Actinopteri; order Centrarchiformes; family Centrarchidae; genus Micropterus; species Micropterus salmoides. The sequence goes on from NW_024042261.1 coordinate 28,666,001, forward strand.
GCCTCTCCATCTATCCATCTCTCCCCTCCCTCTTGCATTCTTCATTCACTTACTCCTTCGCGCATAAAAAACCTGTCTTAGCTCTCCAAAAATTGTGCCCATGCACTAAAACTGACACTAGTCCTCTTTCCCTACCGTTCTTTCACTCGAGTGATGAAATATTTAAACGACATTTCTGCTCCTATTTAATTGCATGTCAACACGCCTTCCACAAAGACTCCAGCTATTCTGTGGGGTTAGGAAGCAAGGCTTCAGTCTGTCCGGGGTCAGTAATGTTTTATAAAACCCAGCAGAGATGGGAAAGAGATAGGTTAAGCATGAGAATGTTGAGTGTGGGCATGTCAGTTGCAACAACACTTTAAGTAATTCATAGGTTGTGTTCCAACCTACTGGGATAAAGTTGCCCTTCAGATGCCCTTTTCCTTGAAATTTCGTCTGACCGGCATTCTTCACATACAATAATAACATTGCAGCAGGACATTTTGCATGTGGTGCACTGACTGGTGAGAAGGGATGCCTGTAGGGATGACATTCATCTATCATAGTATATGTAGACTCTGTTAGGGTCTTTGTAATTTCAAAATCTTTGTATATATGTGTGGATGTATTTGTTTGTGATTTGTGGCTCCTAGGAAAACAACACTGCCAGCTGTGCCACACATGTTACCCCGAGTGATTCATCGATCAGTGATACACCAAAGTCTGCAAATGTCTAGACATGGCAGAGTGGTGAGGAATACAAAGATGATAGGATTAGAAAAATAAGAAATAAGATTGAGGAAAGGTGTGATGAATGTGCAAAAAAGCGACACAGCAAAAGTGTGATTCTAAAGGTGAGGAGGCTAGTCTAGGAAGTGTAAATGTCCTGTAAGCTCTACGTGCATTACTTAGTCAGACAGACATACTGAGACATGCCTACATAATTATTCATAGTCACCTCAATTCTTCACCTCCTACCACCATGTGGCCCTTTTTCTTACGCAACCTCCTGCTGCACTGGCAAAAGCCTAAGTGCTGGCAAGCCATGAAGCATGTAATCTCAACATACGATCACAGAGCACACCATCTGCTGGATACACGGTAGGGAAAGTGAAAAAAGATTGAGAGGAGAGGTCTGATAATCAAAGGAGGTATTGTTGTAATTATTTTCCCACCAGGAACACTTCTGTTGCGTGCTTTAGAAATCTGACCTTGGACCTTCATTACACTTCTCTTGCCCTGAAGGCAGTGCAGCTGGCTTGGGGAGTGCAAGACTTGTTTAGGACCTTGAGAAGCCCACCGGAAAACAAGTGGGATGCAGCCAGCTATGGACTCATCTTTGCAGACGTCAAATCATCACCCTCACACATCATTCTGAACCATAGGTCACCAACTATCCATTCCCATTACCCTCCTATATTAGATTTCCACTTGACTTGATGAGAGCTTTTTCAGAAGAGAGAGAGAGCCTCTCTCCAGACACCAATTTAAGGAGGCAAAGCAAAGTAATCAATTCACAAACCGGAGACTGCAAACTGAATTACTGGGATGGTGAGCCTGGTGGTGGTAGGGATCAGCAATGAGAGCCAGTTTCACACCTATCCATATCAAAGGCTTTCAGGGTAGGAGAAGGAGCCGTGAGCTTCTGAATAGTAGCAAGGGATCAGTGATGATTAAAGCTAACCTGGGCATAGCAAGATGGCCGTACAAGAGAACTGCGTGGAACTCATTCTTATGTTCCTGATTGATTTTCCAAGCTTCAGGCTTGGGAATGTATACCTCGGTCCTTTAAAGACAAAGTGAAATAAGATTTTGATGACTATCATTCTTGTCTAGATCAGTATAAAACACTATCTTAGAGATGAGATACACACCAAATATCTTTTTTCTGTACATATTTCACTTTGATTGTAAAACTGTTGATAGGTTGGTGCCAATCTTATTTAATGCTAAATATTCTTTAACCATTGTGCTTTGTTGACATTCCTCATTGCTGAAAGCTCTGTTGATTCTACTGCTCTATGTGTACATAATAATCACAAATTCAACCACTTTCCCTTTTCTTTAAATAAGTTTTACATTTTTCTGACTTTATTAAAACTCAGTATGCTGAAAAAATTAAGTGCTTACCCTTCCCTTTGCCAAAAACTGAGGTTGTGCATTTGATGAAGTTGACAAAATAGTTAAATGACTATAAAGCATAGTTACAACACCAGAGAAGGACGTATTTAAAGCAACACTATGTCTTAAAATAACAACAAAATCATTTTGATGGTACACTGACATGTAATACGGTGAGTGATGTCACTATAATTGCCTCTCTAGGCCATGGGGGCTTTCTATGGCGCTATATGAGACTGAAATCCCAGGCAGGATTTCTATCACTATACACAGCTTTATGGCACCACAACACAACAAAACCCTTTGGCAAGCAAGCTATAAGAAGAAGCAGAAAGTATATAATGTACTATGTATGTTTTTTGGAAGAAGCTAACTTGGTATTCTCAGTATGGTTATCTGACAGAGGCTGCAAAGAAACCATATAAGAAGTTGTTGGAGGAAGCGAGGAAGAGAAAACCCGAGTACATATTGGACTGGGTTTTACTCATTAGCCATGTTTCCATCTAATTTTCATGTGAATTTTAAGCTTACTTTTGAAATGTGGCAAAAAAGAAAAAAAAAGAAATTGCAAAATATGTGCATTTCCATCAGCTGGTTTGGACGGCAAGCATTACACATGGCTGTAATAAACAAGACGTATTAGTTCCAAACCAGAAACAAAACCAGTCGCATGAACCTGATGGTCATTGATCTTAGAAAAATGGAGAGAAGTCCTCAGAAATGTGTTTCAAGCGGGCAAGTTGCCAGCCATGTCTCTGTGTGAATATCCGGTGTTATGCCGAGTTTTGCATGCCTGCCAAAAATTGCATGCCCCTCCAAATAAGGCTTTTAAACGCTTTAATATCCTTTGTGGGGTTTATCAATGGTGATAAATGATTTGAAGTATACATTTTACTTTCAACGTTTAGAGTCGTTAATATTTTATTACACTCAGAAGTAGCATTCATTGAGATAGAGCAAAAATATGCGGTGATATCTGAAAAGGACCTTTAAGAGGTGAATGCATAATTTGGCAGAACAGATGATGAAGGCTACCTGCCGAGATTTGCATCCACCTCTTTCCTCAGCACAAATGAGCGTTACCAGCCACAAGGTGCATGCAATTCTCAGCAGGCATGCAGAACTCTGCACAACCGGGCAATACGGCGACAGCAGAAACAGCTGATCAGTTGTGAGTTACAAGTTGGCTACTTCAGAACTTATTCAAAAAAAGTGTTTCCATCTCCCCTTTACTCTTTTTCGACAAAGGCAAAAACCACCTCAAGATAACAAACTCTCACATTTGTTACGTTAGTAAGTGCGTCGGTTGCTGCTGCTGTTGGAGAGCGCCGGTGTCTAACTAGAGACAGGCAACATAACCGGGCTCAGCAGCCTCTTAAGACAGCTAAGAAGAGAAAAAGAGAGGCTGCCAGCCATTGCCGATAGCTTCATGAAATTAAAGGCATACATTTGCATTCTTTCTGTGTACACAGTTGCTATGTCTTGTCTGAAACAACAGGGTTCCCTAATAGCACAAAATACTTATCTTACATAGTGTTGCTTTTTATGGGCTATGTATTAAAAATATACTGTATATTCCTCAAAGAAAGAGGAATATAATGTATGTTATCTAATATATTGATGTTATATAGTGAAATATATAGTCATAGTATATTTTGACCCCCCTGTTAGATCTCCTGCTGGACAAAAAGTACTGTAGACAGAAATCATAGATCCAGCTGAAGAGACTGCAAACAGAAGAAATGAGTCATTTTCTGTGGAGGACTTGTTAGAACATCTAATCATTTTATTATTCAGGTTTATAGGCAATTCAATGATGATAAAACAATGTTAAGTAGGATTCGGAGATGTTAAAGAGGGTGCAAACATACAATTTAAAGGTCCGGTTTGGGTTTAGCTTTAAACATGCAAATTAGAAATAAATTGCCCATATATGACTGATATGATCATCTGCCCAAAATCATTTCACAGAGGCACATATGTGTGCATATTAATAAGGCGTCATGCCTGCTGGAGAACCTCAAAGCTTTTAAAAGCCCTCCCTCCTTCAGTCCTTCCACCAGTGGCAGGATACCCGTTGCGTTATGTAAATCATCTATGATTTGACACCAGCAGCCATAAATCTTCATTTGCTGGTAGAATAATAAAAAGGAGCTTTTTTCTGATTCTTCAAGCTGTTTTGTTAGGTAGGATAGTTCTGAATTCACATTGCAAGCTCTAACCTGCACCTTTTGACTGACTAAAGAGTATTATTGATGGTTTTCCCCCTAATTTGAATAGAAGTGCAACCCCTCACCTCCTATTAATTTCTCTCTGAGACATTGTTAGGCACTCAGGCTCATTAGCTACCAGGCTAGGTAAGGAAAAACAAGACTCTAAATAATTTCTCATTCTCTTATTTCTCATTATATAGCTCATCGGGCTTCAGAACAGCTGTTCTGTTAAAGCACTGGATGTATCTGCTTAGCTTTTAGATAACAAGTTTTGTCAAAGGTCTACTTATTGATTTTATTACAGCTTATTTAAGTACTCAGGATAAAATGCCGTAAAAATAGATCACATCTATATTTTATGTATTTACAACAAGATTGAAATGCACTCTGACTGAATGTGACATCCATCACTGCATATTTTAAAAGTCATAGCACATTCTGTAAAAAATGAGCCAGCCATGCATTAAAAGTGTCTGGTAGATGCTTAAAAACCGGCACACTGAATCATCCCATTGACATTGTTGTCCCAACAAGCGAGATAGTGCCGGCATAGGATGTAGACATTTTAAAATGCCAGCCTATCTCCCTTTCCATCTTCCATAGTCCTTATTGATTGTGCACCAGAGGAAGTGCATTATCCACTGATACAGCATGTGGAAGTGTAGCCTATCACAGAAATTATTTCCATGATTTTAGAACTGACAATGTAATATGTCAGCATATTCCCTTCTTACTATACTCCTATTCTTCTAAGTTTCACTCTCTCTCTCGAAACATTTAAAAGTGGAGACACTGCAGAAATAGCACCGTGCCAAATTATGTTTATCAAGAGCAAGCGTTTCAGCCTATAATCCATAGGGCTATTCTTGAGTGTATTGCTTGTGTGTGTATGTGAGTGAGACATTTCCCTCCTGTGAGTATCAGATTCATCTCATCTCTCTTCATTACCATTACACATCCATCCACAGCGAACTGAACCTCTGGCTGTGGTACTTCACAGAGTATTACTCTGCAGTCCCCCATCTGCCCTGGCAACTTCCCCTTGCCACTCAGGCCCAATCTACCCATATTACTTCCCCTCAGGCTTCATCTAAGTGTGACTGATAGGGCCAACACAGGGAAACAAACAGCAGGCCTAACTTTCAATAGGATTAAGGGCTGTGAAGCATCAGCACAGTCTTTCTTACTCCCTCCCTCAACAATAGACAAGCTCAGCCCGTTTGCATGCATGTAGAAGTGACTGTGGATGAAATAGACTTGAATAAATGTGGGATAGATTGAAAATCTCAGAGCCAGAGCAGATTTTATTAGCTAGTCAACAATGCTAGTGGGGGGATACTGTAATAAATGTACTAAAACTACTAGGGTGGAAAGAGAGGACCATTGCTGTCAGACTGTGTGCTTGGAGCCTGTCTCGCTTCTCTATTATTCACACCCACCAGTGACGCCATGTTATTGAGGAAGCGCATGCTGTTACAAAATCAGATCGGGGTTAGATTTCATGAGGCTCCTGAGTGCTCTTACTGTACAGCCCAGTGCTGCTCAGTTACGGGTCATTAGGAACGCCTGCTCCTGCCGTGCACCACACCAGTCCATTAGTGGGCCGCCTAGTGCAGTCTGCTGGCTGGGCGAGGTTAAACTCTGGTGGAGAGGATCCTGGCCTGCACAATATTCTGTAGAAATACAGTACTGAGCAATGAATAAGGGGTGTTTTAAAGTGATGAGTTAAAAATTGAAGAGTTTTCTATTGCATCTCTGGAACTTTTGTGATTATTATTATAATTGTTATTTTAATGTAATAGTCATACAAAATTTATCCTTACAGTGAAATTTAGAATCAGCAGCACTTCAGCAGGGTACATGCTGGCTGACGTAGAAGGATGTGGAAGAAGGGTAAAAATACACACACACTTTTTCTAGTTGAAAACATCATTGAAAACATGTAATGTTATTTATTTTAAATAAAATCACCACCCAATGTCCAGCATTTTTTTTCAACTGTAACAATGGGCCCCAAGTCTTCAGGACCTCAAACAGAACAGTAGGGTTATTTATTACTGGCTTTTATGTATTATGATGTAATTCTGTAAACATTATACAACCATAGAGAGAAAAATTTACTAATTTAACCTTTCTACTGAGTAGATGGTTTCAAAGTTGCTCATATAGTAACATTTAGGAAACCTTTACATTTTAGGTTGCAATTTAGCTAGATTCAAAACATTAAAATCAGTTCAGTCAGGACAACTTTAATTAAAAACTGATATTGTGCCGCTGCTCTGCTGTAGTTATGTTGGCAGTATGGCTCTGTTCTGGGATCTCCCTACCCTTTCGCAAGCCTATGTGGAAAGCCTTGAGGCGGGGAGAGCACACCTCTCTCCCCTTTTACGTGTCTACGTGGAAAAGCCATAAGGCAGGGAGAGCAGGTATTAATACTGAATTACATGATTAATCAGGTACAGCCTGAAAGATGGAGCTGGGGTGGTGGCAGGTTATGAGCTGCTTGTAGAATAAGCAGCAAGGATGGGCAGGCTATAGCAGCCTGCCCATCCTTGCTATCCCTTGCTATAGCAGGTTGGAGGACCCAAATGCAGGACACTGAGCTGAGCAGGTACAGTTCAAAAGGTTTATTTTGGCAAACTAAAAGCGAGCACACTTACAATGAGTTGCTGAGTCCAGGTACAGTTCAAACAAACAAGATGATCCAACAGAAAAATCCAAGGGGACATAATCCAGAAAGCAGAAAAACAGGAGGACACGACGAGACAGCGCAAGACAGGTTACACACTACAACGCACTGCAATGACTGGACAAAGACTGAAAGAAACAAGCAAGCATATACACACAGGGACTAACGAGCAGGTCCGGAGCAACACAGGTGACACAGATGAGACTAATGAGACACAGGCAGGCAGAGAGACAGCAGGGGAAAACAGATAGACACTAACAGGTTGCAAAACACAAGACAAAACTCTAACTGGAACTCAAAACCCAGAACAGACAGGACAGACCAAGTAACTAAGAAATACAGGCAACTCCACAAGACAGAACAGACTAAGATGGCTGAACAGAACAGAACAAGCTAACACCGAGTGATCATAACCAAATAAATAAAAGAAACTGGCAGGGAACATAAACTGACATCTAACAGACAGACAGAAACCAATAATGACAACAACACTAGGTAGAAACAGAATTAAACAAGAACAAAACCCAAAAACAGAAAACATGGACTGAACTATAATAACACAGACTGGACAAGGTAGACAAGATAACAGAACAACACAAACAGACTCCCCAACAAGACACAACAGACAGGATCAGACCAACAAGCAAAAACACACGGAGTAAACTGGACACAAGACAACAGACAGGACTGAAACCTAAAACACAGACTAAATAACAGATACCAAACTGACCAATGAACAAAACTCATAGAGACAGGCAGTGTGACACAACTTACACATTAATGTTATCAAATCAAATATTAAACCAAAGCTATTTGCCACTGCCAGGGCATTACCTTTTCTCCAGCTTGTTAAAGGAAGTTACCATCAGAGTCCAGTTTTCTTGGGGTTTTTTCTGAACAGGTATCAGCAGAAACATTTTTCTTTTATCAGGGAGCAGCATAAACAGTCTGTTTAATCAGTATCAAGTTTCCCTGTTAGAGTGAGATGAAGTTGTCGAGCACAAGGTGTAGCGACAAGTGGGTGCGTTCCTGTTAAACTGTCTCGGTTGTGCTCGCCTCACGCAGATGCCCGCCGCTGAAGTTGAATTGTCTTGAACTTTTTGTACATGATGCGCAGCACAAATCATTGGAAGAGAGACTGATCCTCGCTGTTAGTGTGTCTATTGCTGTTTACAAAATAGGACATCAACAGGAGGGAATGCGCCTGGCAGAGCATCACCGCAAAACTAGATGAAGGCCTATCAGGTTAAGTTATGTAGTCTACAATTTTAATTTATCAAATAGGCTACAGCTGTATAGTGCACAGAAGCCATTGCCATGGTTACTCTCAATAGAGAGCCTGCCGTTTACTCGTGGAGCACTGTCTTAATTCTCCCACATGCTGCATCCTGCCGAAGCCTCCCTACACTGCTTGTTTGGGTGGGTGATTTGCAGGCTGGTCAACATCCCACCCCTCCTGTGACCCATGGTTTGACTGTAGGCCTATGTGTATTCAGAGCCAGTGGGCAACGGACTTTTTTAAAAACTGCGTTAACATGCAATAAAATAATTGTTGTGATAATTAATTAATGCATTAACGCAATAAAAACGCATTATCGTGCCCAGCCTTAATATTTTTTCATCTCTTCAGTGTTCTCAATAATGGTGCTGACAGTCACTGGCAGATCTGCAGGGGTAGACCAGACAACAGGGATCTTAAGGACATGCTGTGTGACTATTACCGACATCCTCCTTGTGAAACATAACAGAAACTCTAATAAGTGAGAAACATAAAGTTTCCTCGTATGTTGAGAAAAGTGTGTAATTGCTCAGAGCACAAAGGTATTGTTTGCTGTAGGTGTACCAGAAGGAGTTGCAGGAGTGGAGGAGTAGGAATATTGCGAGTGCATTGGCACCCTTTCATAAATCCTAAAACAACCAATATCAGTCATCCTAACACCAGAAAACAAACCCATGTGAGCAACTGAACTTATTGAGAATAAAATGTATCTTGGGGGGGGAAATCCTACTTTACAAACTGCACAGACCAAAATCACATTCTATCAACTGCATCCAAATGAGGTCTCTCCATGGGAGCAACTCTTAGTGAGTGTGGGTTTCAGGGCTCCATCTCTCCTGCACTGCTGAGTTCATGCGTGATTGAGAGTCATTTAATTCATGATGCTGCAGTTTCTATTTTCACTACTGGGAGAAAACAAATCCCCTGACACCAACTGAAATGTTGTCCACCCTGATAACTTCAAAACGAAATGGTGAGAATTTAAATAAATAATAATTAATTGCACTCAATAACCTCTGTGTTTAATAGATGAGTTAACAAATTAATCGGTTTATAAACATTTTCTTTGTTATAAAATAGTCACCAGATGAAGAAATGCATCTTAGTGCACTTTGCATTGGTTTCAATATTCAAATTTGATGGTTGTTTCTTGAATGATCCTTTGGTTGGTTCACATTCGCTCCACCTCCATGCCCAAGGAGCTTTTTACCTCATACATACCAGACCATTCAGATATGTGCTATATTACTTTTTAATGAATTGTTTTTCCATCCCAGTGATTTGCACAACGACCTTTTGGGGCATGAAAGTCTTCTGAGCTGATGACGATGACGAGCAGGAAATGAGCCTTAATATAAACCTGATTCAAATGCAGCTTTGCAGTTAATGCACTGGTCAAACTGTCTAATGCATTTATTGCCACTGTTATTATTAAAGATTTATTTATTGAGGCAAATAAGAACAATTTTGTTTTCAAAATCAGAATCAGAAAAAGCTTTATTGCCAAGTAGCTGATTACACATACGAGGAATTTGCTTTGGAGATAAAGTGCTCCACGAAGACAAACATACAGTTGACATAAATAAATGCAGAAATATATATGGAATAAACAGATATAAATATATAAATTGGCAAAATCAAAAATGTAGAAGAATAACAATTAACAATTAAAACAAATATGTGTAATATGTGAAATGAAAAAATATTTACATGTGCAAAGATATACAGTTTTGGGTGGGGGTTGGGGTGTTGGGGGACACAGGCCTTGTTAATGAGGCTAGCTGCAGATGGGGTTTTAGATTCAGATTTAAAACATTAATATCAGAACCTGAAATGTAATCTGGATTACAGAGTATGCACTATGTGCTTTACATTAACGGTATGGAAATGACTCGCTTAAACTTTGAAATTAACTTGTGTTTTTGGCCTTCAAAATCACTACAATACTATCTTAAGATGATGATTTATTCAGATTCAAAATAGCTTAAATACAGAAACAGCAATTTTATGGATAAGATTATGAAATGTTGAATAAATGCAGATAATTATATTGTTACACATTTTAACCCCAGGTGGTCTCTCACTGAAATACTCACATGTGGACTGCTCTAAACTAGAATTAATGAGAAAGACACTGCAGTAAAATTTACAGAGGGCAACACTAAAGTTTAGAATGTATGAATATCTTCAGACCATTAGAGGCAATTAAGACCAGCCTTTAACATGAATTATATCTCCTTATCAGCAAATGATATTACTGCATTATTGACTGATAGGTTTCTATGTTTTGTTTCAATCTGACCTTCATTCTACAGCTGCAGGATAACCTTGTACTCCCTTTTCCTCACATCATACATCAAAAAACAACAAAAAAAGCAGTTTTTGCTCTCTTTTTTTATCTACACTCTTGACCCTTATACTTTTCAACCTGAAATTGACCGTACCTGTTCAATGTCTCCAATCAAAAAGAGCAGTTTGAGGATTATCTAACAACAATGAGGTGGGGTATTAAGTTAGGGTCAGGAGATCCCTGGATCTCTCATCTTTTGATTAAAGTAGCATTAAGATGCAGAGTAGAGAATTCAGCATCACTTTGTTTAACAAGAAAGGGAGGGTGTAGAGACCAGATAATATGCAATACTTGTCAGACACTAAATTATTATTTGTCCCTGTCTTTGCATTTTAATTTCATGTACAGTGTATTTCAACAAGGAAAGTGATTAAATATGACATTGCACATGTGCCAAAGGTTATGAGAAAATTATTTCTGATTTGACGGGGAAAAAAAATCCAATAAAGCTTAGCCGTGCCCCAGAAAGGGAAGATGTTAAACCGAGGCTGGTTTTTCATTTAGACTCTACCTCTTTCTCTCCCTCCATTTTCCTGTTCCCCTATTACCCTGCAGCTCAGAAAGGAAGGGAAATGATTTTAGTTGAGCTAGCAGAGTAGTACGGACGGACTGACTGAGACCTATAGCAGGGGTTGTGTCTGTGTTTGAGGCTGAGCTGGAACAGGAAGATCTAAAATATTATTGTATTCATAATTCATTTCAAGCGTCCCGCTAGCCCTAAATTCAACTGCAACACACATAGTTTGTTTGTTTCACCCTAACAGCACGCATCATAAAGATGCTGCTGTGTGTGTTTGAATGTGTGTGTGAATATGTTCATCTGAGTGTGTGGCCTCACGTGTGCACACGGCTGTGGATGCTTGCAAATGTCCTGTCCCTTGCGGGTGATGTGAGGGTTTTTTCCAGATGGCTGCCAGTGAAACTCAGTCTTAATCGTGGTCCACACCTGTCCTCTCAGGGGTAATGACAGCATCCCACTTCTCTCTCTCCCATTTGATGTCTCCTTCCACTATCCTCCACACCTCTGTCCTCTGTCACTCGACATGTTTTTCTCTTCCCCAGTGGTGCAGGTGAGTTTTTTCGGCTCTCACCTCTACCCCAACATCCCCACGGATGTCGTAGCAAGAGAGTAGACTATAACTATTCATCATCTTATTAGCGCCGACATTAAGCTGCATTTGTTTACCGAGTCCCTGTCTATAGCATCCTAATTATGTGAATGAAAATGTCACAGACCAGATGTTTCAGGTGCCGGTGTTGAAAATACTACACCTTCCAATAGGCGTTAGTGCAGACAGAAGGAGTGAAATGAGCATAGAGAATCTTAGAAATGACCATCATCACTTACAGGCTTTTCTGATACATACATACCTACACACATACATAATAGAGGCTGTTAAATAATGTAAATTGAATTAAAAACAGCAAAATGTTGTTTTAACGACACTTTCTATCTCAAATACTATTTACTTTTCCAATTTTCTTAGGCTTGGAACATCATTTATTTACCATTTCCCAGGCAGCATTTTTTTCATTTTTCTTGTCACCATGTAAGACATAGTCTAAAATGCTTAGGCAGTGTTGGCAATAAGCTTGATTTATGCAGCAGTGAAACAACCAAAAGGCTGTTTTGGCAACGCAGTATGCCCATGAACCACTGGAAGGCTTTTAGCTTAGCCAATGAGTGCTAAGAAACCCTGATAATATCATATCTCTCTGACTGCTGAAGTACAGCAAAGGGGAGTGGTTTAGAAAACACGGAGGCTTTTGTGTATTGGATAAAAGTAAAAGAATGGAAAAAGAAGGGTGAAACAAAGCTCCCTAATGACAACTTCTACTTTACACATGAGCTAATACTGTCCATGCATTTTACACAGACTCTTCACATTACCATAAAGAAAATATAAAAAGGTTACGTGAGGGAAATTGGGAAACAGATAACTGATTTAAATATAGTAGTAGTAATTAAAAACTATGAATTTATGTTATGTATAGACTGTTTTCAGTTAAAAGCTTTTCACATCTAAAAATCTATTTGCATTATTCAAATCACTCATTATGTATTTATTCAATTATACCTTTAATTCATCAAATTGCCTTTTAGAGATATTCATAATTGCATGATTGCATAAATCTAATGTGGGGCACTTTGTTGACAAATAGTAATAAATCAAATTTCCTCCAGGTAAAAGTAGCACCTTTTAGTGTATATAATTGGACACTAAATACATAGGACATCATTAGAACTCACCATTTGGCCATTTATAAGATGCTGTTACCATTTTATTTATTTTCACGGCACATACTTTACATGTAAACCTGACAAGACAGTGTGTCCACAAAATACCTTGAACTGCAATACAGCATAAAAATAATTTAAACGGCTGTTTGCTATGACCATCTGCATTTTTCCATGTGAATTTCTGTCCCATTTATATTTAATAATCAGGTTTCCATTATAATCAAAAGCCTGTCCTTTCTTCCCACATGTAACCATATCATCTGTCTGTAGACGTGAGCAGAGCGCCAATTACCCCGGGAGCTAGATGTATGTTATACCAATTTTGACATGTCTTTGAGCTGCAGACTGCATCAAGGTGGTTGATACCATGGCAATTATGACTGATTCCTCTCTAAATGAGATCTAAATGAGCTGGTGAGCTTAACTGATCTGCTGAGGAGAAAAGAGCAGGTTGGCGGCTAATAGGTACTGTAGCTCTTGGTGTCTGGAGACTGGCTGTAAAACTTTTTGGCTACAGTGGTCGTCTGGGGATTTATATGCATTACTGGTGTGACCTTTAGGTTTACTGTAAGAGGGATCTAACCAGTACTGTAAATCAAGAAAATTTCATGCTTGTATATTCATCCCTGAATGACTGTTCTGCATGGCTATAGCATAACCTACAGTTCAGGAAGAAAAGAAAAGGTTTTTTGTTATTTTGTGATGGCTTTCAAAGGCTCCTACTAATGAGCAATATTTACACCCTTTTGCTTGGAAATGTATCTGGCCAAAACAATGTGACTGGCCTCCACCTTAAGTGAACAAGCTGTGATAGTGTTAATAAGCCAAATGTGAAATGCCACAGTAAAGTAGCCATTAGTAAGACTGTCAGCCCCAGTCCAGCATGCCTGCACCAGGCATAGTTTAAATGTCATCTGTTTGCTGTACACACATCGCGAGACAGACTGAATAAAACGTCTGCCATTCCAAAGAGGGGATGGTATAATATGGCCTCTGACACAGCAATCAATAGGCCCTATCTGTGGAGGGAATACTGTGTTCCTCCCAGGGCCCAGGTGGGACAGGCAGAGCCGTAACCAGAACCCAGTGCCAGACAAGGTGGATTACAATAGGCAGGTTGGGAAGGAGGCACTACAGAAGCCGAAGCCATACTGAGCCTCAACTTACTGAAACAGCATGGCCTTATATGGCCTGTCTCGCATTTGCTCTCTCACACAGACCACATGCCCATAATGCTGACACATGTATGCAGGGATTTCTAGACGTAATCTGCCCTGCCTTCTGCAGTCCTTCAGCAGTAGTCACATCTTTTCTGGTTTCCTCCCCTACCCTGCGCCCATATGGATAGAAAATAAACATAAGCTCACAGCTGTATACAAACATATGCACGCTCATGCTCATACTGTCGTCCTAACTCTTCCATCATTCGGTTTATCCCTTGTTGGTGTTGTTTCGCCAGTGTCGCCACTCATATCCATCTCTACAGCTGGGATCTGTCCATCCAGACTATCCCTACCATCCATCTCAGCCTCTGACTGGGAGCCAGGAGGGATGAGCTGCCTGTCAACACAGGATGCGGTACAGGGATTCATAACCTCTTCAATTCCCTCTCAATTTCCTTTCACTATCTTGTTCCAGACAGGCCCTCTAAAGTTTCTGTCAGAGCTCTGTGGCCAAAGCTCAGTCAGACTCAAAAGGCCGTCCATAAGGAGGACTAGGTCTCTTGGCTCAGACAAACAGAGAGAAGAAGACAGACAGACAGTCATCAGAGACATTTCATCTTGATAGATAGCTCCTGAGAGACAGAGTGAAAGCATAATGACTCTCTGACAGCGAGAAAGCATAGGAACTCTCTGACAGCATAGATGCATATAAACACATGGAAGATCAAAGGTGGGGGTGACTGAGAGAAGGTCGTTGCGGAGGTGCAGCTGGAACAAGATGGCAGCTGCAAAGGAGAATCAGAGCCAGCACATGAATGGATAGAGACAAGGCTAGTAAATAGACAAAGGCAGATGAACATTTGATGATAGATGATAGACAGTGAGCTACAAGACAGGGAGAGAGTGCCAGTCCTGTCCTAGCCTTTCTTTACCCTGTCTGAGAGGGTTAATGTAAGCTGCTCATCAGCACTTTAATAATACAGCAGCCACGGAGTTAAAATGGATAAACAAATAAAAGATTAATCAACCTGTCATAGAAAAAGGCAATGGATTGTGAGTGTGTGTGTGTGTGTGTGTGTGTGTGTGTGTGTGTGTGTGTGTGTGTGTGTGTGTGTGTGTGTGTGTGTGTGTGTGTGTGTGTGTTAGTGACCACGAATGTGTGTCCTTTGGTGTTAAACATTACAGAAACCACAATGTAGATATAACAGTGATATAAAAACAAGCTCCTCACTGAGATCAGATTGAGATATAGGCCTATTAATGTCAGCTTTTGAAGCTGCTGATAAATAGCAAATATAACATAACATTGACTAAAGCTAGAGCTGTCAATGGTGAGGCATGGAGCCTCAGCACAGCCTGTCAAAAACAATTCACAGCAACAAAGAAAAATCTCAATCAAGGCAGTCTTTCTTTATGGCAAACACAAACCACATGCATGCTTTGTCATCAACCCTGACTGATACAGAGTCATTAATAAAGATACAAATGTGAAAACACACATGCAGGGTTTAGACACATACACACACGGGAGCCTAAACATATTGTAAGTGAAAATGGTGCTCAGTCTGGCTCCTTTGAAAGCTTCAGTGCTCTTACAGTTCAATTAGTGGAGCCAAGTCCATCTCTTGTCCAACTCCCAGTAGGCCTGTCAATCTCACAGTCAGGACCTGTCACTGCCCTGCTTTCAGTCTGACAGCCCAGTGGACACATATGCACATACACACATCAAACATGTGCGTCAGACAAACACATACACATGTGCACCAAGGCTCATAAGTCATTCCCCTTCACAGACAAACACACATACACAACATCGACCCATGTGAACAAGCAAACATAACTCATTCACATTTCTAAAGTAACATGGAATGAGTCTATTGTATTTCAGTAACGAAGACCATGCCATTCATGAGAGAAAATTTGTTTATTGAAATTGGCCTGTAAGATGTTGGGGGTGGGTCAGGGATGGAGGAATAAGATGAATTGAGGACTGGGATGAAATGGGGTCAAGGATGAGGGTATGAACCATAGACTGTATGAACACACGTTTGAATTGGGATCGATGATATTCCAGGGAGGGTAGCGAAGAACCCAGGCAGTGATACTCTGTGCAGGGGTACGTTTCAATGAGGCTTATGCCAAGGTCATAGGGCTGTAAGAGTTCTGAAACTGAGACCGAAACCGCGACACAAAAGTCTACGGTCTCCTGACGGGGATCTGAGAAAAAAGAACAGTGACACTCCCACTACCCAGACTGTTTGAGCTCTCATTAAGACAGTGTAACTGTGGTGGCGGTTTATTTACTAGTTGAATCTGCTCCTCTTCTCTTCTCCCCACACTAACAGGCACACACACCTAGCCTACACCTCTGGTCTCTTGCGGCAAACACGCCGGCTTGCTCTCTCTTTCTGTCTCTCTCCCTTTATGTGTCTCTGCTGACTTTCTCCATCAGCAGTTTGTATCATAAAGTCGCCGTGTTTAATTATCATACCCGTGATTCAGTGCACAGCACGTGGATTCAAACCAAAACTAACGTTTGTGAGTGACATCTGCAGTAGTGTGTTCACTTCCGCTCCGTAATGTAAAATTTCTACCGTGTCCGCTTAATGTAATATAAGAGAACATCTCTCTCTTTGTGTTTCTCTGCAAAATGCTAAAGTGGGTTGCCAAATATACTTTGGCAGGTGCAAATATACCTGGCCTGCCCTCCCAAGTAAAGTATATGTCAAAATCACTGTAGGCCTATTTAAAGTTAGTGCAAGCTGTATTGCTGTAGGCCTATATTTTGTAAATATTACACCTTCGACCAATTTTATTTTCTTCCTATTGTGTGTGTCACGTGACTATTTTGGATAGTGATAATGCCTGCAACTTCCACTACATCAATTAACCGAAGATGGAATATAATAATAATAATAATAATAATAATGTAATATAATCTTTATCATTATTATTATTATGGGGGGGTGAGGTATGAACCGAATTGTGGATTTGGTGTATCGTTAAACCCCTACGCCGTCAATATAATCATTAATACAGATACCTACAGTAGTAAACATATGCTGAGGCAGAACCCTAACATCATCTAGCTCCGAAAAATGCAAGAAGAAAAGTTATGTGTGTTTACCCTATTTATTTGTGAATTCAATGCACCTTGCTCCTGGCTGGTAGCACCCAAAGGGACTTCAAATCATTTAAGAGTAAAACTCATTTCTTTCTTCATGTTATAACTTTAAAACCCCCACACACTCTCATAGTGCCCTGTCATCCTTCGCACAACCCCATATTAACTCTATGTGCAGTGCAAATAAGTGAAAGAGATGGAGAACCTGGGAAGTGAATTTCCTGTACTATTCTCACATCACCCTCTCTAAGCACCAGAGAAGAAACAAAATTAAAATATCTGTGGGTGAAACGAGAGAGTTCAGGGGACACATTTGAGGGAGAATAAGCTGGATGGTGGCTGTAAATGTTATTGTTCCATTAATCAAAGTGACTGCTCTCATGGCCATCACACATGCTGGAATTGTCTCTGGTGACATAAGTAGGTAGAACAGACTTGAAATGAGCAGCTCCTATCAGTGTATGACAAAACTGTAACTGACCCCTTGTCTCTCATCTATTTTAGGAAGCGCCAGTTGAGCCCACAAGCTGTAATTTAGCCAGAGTAATTCATCTGCAATTTCATGCTGGCTTTGCTGTATTTTGAGGACAATGGAGGCAGCATGTAAAAAATTTAATAGATAGACTCCTGTGTCTTTGTAGATTTGTATGGGTTTGTGGCTGTAGTTAGAAGCTATTCAGGAGGATTGTGTTTAACAATGCTGCACAAACCCTCTGCTGTTTTTCCAGAGAAAGAAGTTGCCAGAAAACCAATCAAGGGAAGCATGACTACAAATAAATATTTACGTTGATCGGCAGTCTCCCTGCATAAACCACTTAATGTCCCAGAAGCAGAAGGCAAACATTATTTATTCCTAAATTACCTTTTTAATCCTGCAGACAGCAAAATTGTTATGTATATGCTAGCCAGTGTCATTTTTTTGGTTGTTGTGACACTTCTGCTGGTATGATGAGATAGAACCAGAGTACAGGGGGCTTGCAGACTGTGACTGTTAAAATAAACAATTAATGAACTGAACTGATGAAGTTGGATTTCTGTTAGCCGGTGTGAAAGAGGTCAATTCTTTATATTAGTGCACTTCCTTGGTTGAGGTAGGGCAGTTCTGCAGTCAGTTTTCTAAAGGGCTCTGTCCTCCAGGGATTCACCAAACACATGCTTCAGACAGAGGAGAGGCCGAGTGAAAGTCTGAAAAGTACTCATTAAAGATGGAAAAAAAGCCCATTCATCAGCAGGCGCGAGGCTTTCACGCTGCAGCACAACCGAGCAACATTTTGTGCATCTGACTAAAGCAGCACAGAACATGTTAGCATCACTTCCAGCAAACCTTTCCTGCTCTGTAATTCTCTCTCCTACTCAATTCTCCTCTCCTCCTTATCCATTCTGCAGCCTCTCTGTCTGCTACCAGCAATTGCACAGCCATTGTGCTGCCTGGTGAGAAGTTTAAAGGGCTTTTTTGTCTGCCTTGGGGGCTACCTGATGCCCCACAGGTGCGCCCTGTTATTTTGCCTCCTTATGCGTTTATTGCACCACCATGCAACAAACTAAAAAATCAAATATCAATCAGCCAAAATGACAAACCACCTGCTCCCACAGTAATATGAAAACCCTATGCGCTGCAGAGCTCTCTGATAAAAGAGGTTGATTACAAGAGAAGACTGCAACACATGTGCAAACACACATAAAAACAAACCACAACACAAGACAGACCAGAACTTGGCGGAATACTTGTGTCAGATTAAAATTTGCGGGAAAAAGTGCATCATCAATACGAAGGATGTTCACAACTATCCATACACTCATGTTCAGAATATCAATGTGTGTGATAGGAAAGCAAATGAAAAGGAAATTGATGCACTCCATGATAGCATTACATAAACATTTTGTAGTTCCCTCCTTCAGAAAAGAAAGTGACTGTGATCTGTTTGAATTTGCAACTGCCCATTAGATTTTGACATTTTAATAAGAGTTACCAAAAAGTACCATGTCACTAAATTCTTTTGGAGCAACCAAAAGGTCATGGTGGGAAGTTTTGCTGAACCACTGCATACATAATACATTTTATAATCCCTCACAATACTTGTGTAGTCTTGTTGGCAAGAATGTCTGACTCTACAAGGCTTTCTGGGAAAATGTTGAAGTCTTGTGTACTGTAAAGAGTAGCCAGCTGGTCACAATCACAGACCCAGACATAGCTTTAACCATGACAGTAGCCATAGCTACGTGGTGTTTCAGGGCCCAACTTACAGCTAGACGTAGCCAGCAACAGCAAAGTGCTTAGTCATGCTGCGGTCACAGCTAGTGGCAGTGGTCTAAGGTGGCCCATAGGTCTCAGGCCAAATACAAAAGCCACAACACAAACACAAATGCCACAACACGAACACAAACGCCACAACACGAACACAAAACCACAACACGATTACAAAAGCCACAACACAAATACAAACGGCACAACACAATTACAGAGTAAGAGTGGATTACTCTCCATAGAACATAGCTACACAGTAGTACAGCGGCAGTGTAGCTGTCACACATTTCTCCTGGGTTCGAATCATAGAAAGAACATTCTTCTTCAGGTGACTTTTTTCCACATAATAGTGTCTGCCAAATTAGTAAATGTAGGACTACGTGGAAGAAGAACTTCTTACCCGTTTGATAAATAAGTAATACTTTATTCTGGTCAAATAATATACAGCGGGATATTTGTGTGAATTAAACAGCTATCTGTGCAGATTAGCTTCAAAAATAGACTCAAAATGTGCTAAACAAAAAGCAAGGATTCTCAGGTTACCATGGAGATGACTTTATACCTATTCATAGTTTTCACGTGACGTCACATTCCGTGAAAAACCCTCCCTTGCAGGGCAAAAAAGACGTGATACACTGTTACTATGAGTTTTGTACTTTTGCATTGCCAAAATGCTGGATGGTAGTTGTACTTTCCGATGCACCAATTGAGGAAGAGACAAGCCTGAGCTGTGTTAGGTGAGGGATTCCCCACAAGATAAACGTAAACATCACCGAGTGGCGGCAGGGACCTGGCGCTTTTTAACAATAGAAAAATGGTGTGTGTATTTCCGTTGTAGTTTTTGAATTTGTTTTGTGGCCTTTGTAATTGTGTTGTGGAGTTTTTATTTGTGTTGTGGCTTTTTTGTTCATGTTGTGGCTTTTTTGTTCGTGTCGTGGCTTTTTTGTTCGTGTTGTGGCTTTTGTAATTGTGTTGTGGCTTTTGTAATCATGTGGCGTTTGTATTCGTGTTGTGGGATTTGTGTTCGTGTTGTGGGTTATGTATTAGGTCTGAAACCTACAGGCCACCGTAGTGGTCAGAGCTCGGCCTGATCAAATCCAAAAATGAGAAATGTTGCCAGATAATGCAAAAGTATTGTAAGAGAAACACAAAAGTAGTTCCAAAAATAAAATCCCACCTTGACCCTTTGTGAGCTTTTGTATTATCCTGATCACAACACATAACAGCTTTAGTCATCATTTCCACATTATCATCTTATCATTAACACATGCATTTATCCCACACCAGTGATGCTATACAGTAATACAGACAAATTAAATCATTGAACTTAAAGACCCTCCATTCCTACAGTCCTGCAGAGCATAAACACATTTTCTAAATTTCTAAAGGCATTTCCGAAGTTGAAACAGTTTTGGTTTGGTTTGGTTGGTCTGTGTTTCTTTGGAAAACTATGATTCACTTATCAGGATTTAGCAATATTTTAATATAACTCTGATGACTGTGGTTGTTTGTTTATATTGCCAGCACTGTAAAATAAATCAGATCAAAACACACCTGCACAATATTCATGATGCCAATCAGGTGATGTTTTGAGTGCTAAACACCTAATAAGTACTAACTAAAGAAGTTTTTTTTTTTCTCTTTAACTTTGATTACTATTAATCAGTCAGGGCTATTCAATGTTATACAGAAATACATATGTTTGGAACCGCATTTTCAGGGTCTTTAAGGTAATACATCAGTACAACCATTTTCAGACTTTAATTTGTGGTGGCCAAAGTCAATGTACTAGAGTATAAGCAGTGAACCCTAAATGGATGCAGCTGGCATGTTGTTCTACTTTTTCAAGGTGACATGAATGCCTACATTACTACCTCTCACTCTTCCTGACCTCAGCTCAAGTATAATTGGACAAGCCAGTCCATCCAGTCTATATTGGTGCCAGATCGCTTCAGTTTACTCCTTTTCCCATCCTCACACACACTCCTTCACATTATTTCCTCGAGCTATCTCATCCTTGTCTTATGCTTCATGTATCCACAAACAGTGAAGCATTTCAGCAAACAACACCGAGCTGCATTTCAGAACGTCATTTACAAATATTAGCATTAATGCAAAATGTATTAGGAATAGATGAATGGAGATGAAGGTGAGTGAGTGTTATTCTCACTCCCTGAACTCTTGCCAGTAAAACTATCTCTACAGTTGTCAGGTTGAGTGGAAAGGACAAGCACTGAGAATTTTACGATGTGGAGTAATTAGGAAATTGGAATCTGGCTTGTATGGACTAGTGCGCAGACTGAAAAAAATAAACTGTGAAGTGGGCTGTATCACAAAAAGTAATAGTGGTGAGCTGAGTTAGACAGGATGAAAGAGATGAATGTTCCTCAGTGCGACTGCAGAGGATATCTTGACATTATGCAACCCATTTTCTCTTAAGATGTGTCACTGTGGGACACATTCTCTCAAGGGGTTTCCTCTGAATCCATGCATGTCTGGAAAGCATATCAAAGCAGTGCAGGTCTGTGTCTCACAACCTTATTATCACCTGCAAAATCCCAAATCTTTATTCTACTGAAAAACTAATCTGGCAAAACATATTTCTTTGCCTTTGGAGCATTAGGATTACAGGTTTAATCTATAATTATCTTCTGCTTAAATCAGTCGCAATCTCATTATGGTACAAAAATGCCCTGCTAGCTAGCAACCAGTTTCCTGTAGAGCCTGTATCTTATTCAGGTCCCACACACAGAGAAAGGCTCAGTGATATGTCCAATTTAAATCCCGACAAATCAATTTGGAGAAGTGCACCTAGCCACTGCACAAATCTTTGAGACAGAAAGAACAATACAGTAGCCCTACAACCTACAGGTGACGCCACAATAAACATTGAGACTGCCTTTACACTCCATTCACAGCCTGTCCCAGGAATCAAAGTCAACATACAGTAGTCAGGTGATGTTAAAGTAATCAACTGTAAGTGGTTACAATGCGATTAGAAAATAAAAGAAAGAATAGTAGAAATATGTAACTCAAGCAAAAGTTGTGGAATACTTAAGCAATAGCTCACGACAGGCCGTGGTATACGCTTATTATATCACAGTTAAGGGGCGTTGTTCGGCCCGACGCATTGGCTTGCATTTTTTGTGAGGTGGAGATGTGTGTGATGCAGCAAGGATATTACTCCACTTTCTCCGGTCCCCAAGTTTTGGTTGCCAATAGCTCTGGAGAGAGGCTTCGCATTTGTGTCCACTAACAGCCATAATCTCTCTTGTTTCAAGACCTGCATCAGAGAGTTTTTGAATTGTGGTCCTGCGGAGGCAGTGGTTTGTGTATGGTTCATGTCCCTGCTTGCTTGCATATTCTTAGCAACATTGTTGCCAGGTGATTGACTCCCATTGGCTCACGAGTGTACCTGTAAAACACCAAATGCATTTTTAGATGATGTCTTAATCTAGCAATAACCTACAAAATAGCCTGACTGTTATTTTACTTACCAAACATCGTCAACAGCACAGACGTTTCTTCTTGGGTGAAGATAAAAAGCCGGTGCATCTGGACGAAGGTGGGAGATAAAGGCCTATTTCTCCAGGGATGACACAGGACAGAGAGGGTCACCAGGCAGTTCATATATGAATCTTCGTGTGCTCTCTTTATTCTTCGCCTGTGGGTCATTATGATTCTTCGTATGATTGTTAAACGCTAGTGTGGTATATTGTATTATAATTTTTAGTCTGTTTTCATCTCTTTTGATGATGAACAATGTGGGTTTTAGCTGCCGATTACCCTCATTTCCCCTGCGCCTGAAGTGTAGCTGAACATCATGCTACACTGTAAAAATGAAAACTTGAAATTGCTCATCTTAATTAGATTTTTGATTAAACTGAACAAAAAATACTTAATGGCATTGTAAACTTTGTTTAAATAGTTTCTTCAACTAACTTTATTACATTTTTTGTATAAAGTTGGTCTCAATGCAAAATTTATGGTGGCACAACTTTGAAATTGTAGTTGGAGCTGAGCCAACTTAAGTGGGGCTAAGAATGGGGTTTCCTAAGCAGTCCTGCAGGGGTTTTCATCCACATGTCAGCGTTGGACATACCAGGACAGCTCTCCTGTTTTCTTAAAGAGAACCTGAAGTCAAAAAGGTGAGTTGTGTTTGAATATGAATATAGTACTGAAAGTGTGGCTTTGCAGTAGCCACATGTTTAATTCTTTTGTTTAATCATGTGCTTGATGCTACACTGTAGCTTGCTTGCTAACCAAGTAGTCAGCTAATGTTAGCATGGTAAACAATGGTTTGATAAATTCCATGTCTATATGGACCGCAGAGTCGCTATGCATGGTTCAGAAGTGCATTGGGCGCTTCAACAACAAAACAGCTGATTGTCAGAGAATTTTAACGACTATTCATTTATGTATTACATCAAAATAAATAATGCTAACTACCGTAATTTATTTTTTATGGGCATATAACGTTACCCTACAGGGTTTATCATAAATGTATTTAAGTGTGCCTCACCCACCATTTTGTCAAGGCATTTGCTAGTTATCTTACACACTCTTTAGAATTGATTAGGTACACATAGACAAAACTAATGCAATGCAATACAATGGCTCTGCATTAAAACCTTTCTTTGATAGGTATTGTGGTGGTAAGTTTATTGAATCTGTTTGACAGAGGTATTAAATTATTTTAATGGTCAATTTGAAGGCTGTTTATGGCGCTAGTTAACCATGGGGTTATACTGAGAGGTGTTCTTAACATTTTATCAACTGTACTTTTTTTATACATGTATAGGATGGACTAAATATTTGGAACACTTCTCAGTGTAAATTATACCATGACTCAAAAAGATGTTTTCTCATTATAATCCTCATGAAGGAAGGATTTATTTCAGAGCTGTATTACACAGATTTAGTTCTGGGTGAACCTAATAAACTGACAACTGTGCGAGTGTATACCTTTTTTTACACAGTCTATGGTGTATATACCCGCACAAGCCCCCACACAGTGTTCAATACATTTGTGCATTTTTACATTCACAACACTGACCCTGCATATCCCTTACAAAATATATAACAACTAATTTGTTTATCTCCAAATGCAAAATTCTTACAGCTGTTGTCCTGTGAAGCTGGTGCTGCTCTGTGGTCAGTCTCACAGCTCAAATCAAGCAATCTTATTGGTTCATATTAGTGGTATATTGAGCATATACAATGGGTATGACGTTGAATTCCTTTGCACACATCGTATCACTCTGCGACAAAGTAAGACTAGAAAGTAACATTAGATTACTGGCTGGCTGGAAACTTATTGAGAGAGAAACTCTTCTGGAAGGCTTTACCATGGAGGAGTGGCTTGAGCAGACTTCGGCAGAAAAAACAGACACCTGTAAGACATGCGGAGCTAAAGAGGAGATTGACCAACTCGAAAAGAACTGGAATGAGCAGAACACTGAGAAGCAAACCAAGTGGGCAGTGAGATGCTTTGAAGAATGGATAAGGAAAGGATAAAGGTACAGCAATAGACTTTCCAACTACATCTAAGGACCGTTTCAATTACATTTCTATGCCACTGTCAGAAACAGTAAAGGCGAACTATATGGCAGCTACATTGGTCTCCATGCTGGCATCAACCGTTACATCAACGACCTACCACTCAGTCTACAGTTTACAATGAATTATTTGTGTGAACAGATGAGCGATCTGTGTGTAAATGTGTAACCTGTAAATATAAAACACTTTGCACAAACACAAAATGAAGATTTGTAAACTCACAGAAATATTTTTGCAAATAGAAAAAAATCGACTCGTGTCATTCGGCTGTTTTCGGAGACCACGTGATAATGCCTGCTGATGCCCGCTGATGACGTCATTTCCACAAAATGTGAATGCAGACTGAAATTCAATCGTGTTGCTGTGTCGGGAGAGGCAGCGATTCAAACTAGCGGCAAGTAAGAAATAGTATAATTATATAATATAACAATGTATTAAACTATGAGCACAGAGAAAGTCCGCTAGCCGCTAGGCTAATTTCAGCAGTTTGAAAATGCCACAGGCTCTAGCTAATGATAGTGTTTAGCAAAAAGCAAACCAAGACTATGAGCCGAATGTTTGTTAAAAGTTGGTGTGAGCTATGTTTGATGCATGTTAGTGGACTGTACTGAATTTACATTTAACCATATACTTTTTTCCCTAGTATGGCCAAAAGCCGAGTGGACATCGGTGGTAGTTCCTGTCCTGTGGTCAACACCAGCATCAAGAAATGAACAAAAAGAACAACAACCACGAAATTAAGAATTTATAAGGCTTTAATATATAAATCACAGTTTAATGCAAACAACAGTCGGAGGTGTGCACATAACAGAGATCCATGATCTCTGTTACTGGTCTGGGACTAGTTTTGCCCCTATATCCAACGCATTTCACCGCTGCTGATGAATGAATGAATTACCACGCTACTTAAATTTCAGACGGTCATCAATATGACTGCAACATTGATTTTCACCGGCACACTGTGCAGCAACACTCATCGCTGGTTTGGCTCCCTGTGTGTCCTGTTAGTGCAAAGCGAGTGTGTGTGCCGGTGTGTGCCAGCGAAAGAGAGAGAGCAAGCGGTAGAATGTGACGGTGAAAGTTAGCGGAGGAAAATACTGAAGTTACTTAGTAAGTTGTCCGTCTGACAGGACATGTGCAGTGTAAGTCACAGTCTGTCTGTTAAGTCTGTTTCCGCAACTGCTAGCTAACATCTCCCCTGTAAAACACTTTGCTGTATTTTTTGGCTGCAATGTAAGGTTAACGTTAGCTAAATTAGGAATGAGTAATGTTAATTAGTTGCATGTCATTACTATCTAACTTGTTGAGGAATGAGAACATCAGGTTCAAGCTAAACTGGTGTCCTGTACACTGACTGTAATGTTACATCCTGATAGTTCAGGAGTGACAACTGGTTGTTAAAGGAAGGACGCTGGTGACCACGGAGTAGCTGAGGCTAGTTAAGTAAAATAGGGACGTAAACTAGTCATTTCAAGCAATTGAGGAGACATTTCTTTTTAATGTGCAAATTAAATGCTTAGTAATCACAGAAAAAAAAGATGCATCAAGATGGATCGCCACCCTCTGAACTGTAATCAAATCGAATCTTAAGGTGCCAAGAGATTCCCACCCTAACTGCCCAAACAGTATTCCCTTTCAATTACTTTTAAATGTCCTTTAATGTTTTGTAAAACGCGGTTGTCTCCAGTTGTCCACTGCATCTGTTAGGGCCTGTCCATATCGTCGCCACTCTTTCACCATGATGTAATTAAGTTGTGTTTTTGTTCTAAACTGCAAAGTGTTCAAAACTCATACAGATTGTTCATAAAGTGAAGAAACATAAATAAAAGTTGTTTTCTTGCGCAAAATGTGTGTCACTTTACTTAAAGCAAACAATTACATGTTATACGTTCTTGTAATTAGTTCATGTGGTATTATGTCCACCTGTAATAAATTATACAGGGATGGACATTTTAACACATTACTTAAACAAAGACATGTTAACATTAAACATTACTATAAGCTATTATTCCATTTTATATCACTAATTCTAAATTGTGACTAAAGTGTATTTATAAGGAGGCAGAGTCTATGGTTATCTATGGTTATATGGTTGTTGGCGCACAGTGGTATAAACTGGTATTACTATTAAAACATTAAATCAAAAAGTCATGACTTATGAACTTTGCTATAGCGCCTAATGCATGTTTTAAAGTGATTATAACAATTGTTATAAGGTCTTATGGAAGCATTATATCGTGTTATAAATATATGCATAAGTCATTATAGCGATGACCTTCATAGAAAGTGTTACCGAACTTATCAGTGGTTTGTGCTGTGGCTCAGGAGGTCTGAGTCTGTAATACAAGTGTCTTCGGGCAGGACACTGAACCCCAAATTGCTCCTGATGGCTGTTCCATAGTTATTTACATCAATTACAAAACCTTGTTACCATAGCCTGTAACTGAAATGATGTACCTAACCTGACTAAATATGATACGGCTCTACATAGACATTAAGAACAAGTTCACAAAGTCATGCTGCACTGCAGCAGCTTATAAGACAGGCTGGAGTGGATAACAAACATATCTTTCTCAAGTAGCCTAATACAGTGATGTAGTAATGTGATATAGGCTATATGTATGTGTTACACGCCCCAGGCAGAGGACAGATGATAAAACCTGTAAAACAGGAGAAATTAATAACAGAAACCTGCTGCCGTTTGTCTTGACGGTCTTGCCAGAATTTATTTAATAAGTACAGTAATTTAAGTAAATCAAAAGTCCCTTTTTGCACATCACTCATTTTCAACTAAATTACTACATTACATGGATCTGTCAATAAACACAGATTCATACACAATTATGACAAATAATCCACCTACTCATCATACCTCGTTTGACTCATTAGAAGGGAGTGTGAACCTATCACATATTAACAGGGAAAATAAACCTTTCCTTTATTATCAAGGAATGTAAACCTTTTACATATTAACAGGATAAAAAAAACGTTAATCACAATAGTCCTGTAACTGTATAACTGACAGAGACGTTGCTGTCCTCAACGGTTTATAACGTAACAAGATAGTGACATTTTTAGCATTAAATTGATATGGACGACCCTAACCAACACAAAACTGATTTTTTTATAAACAAAATACAAATAAAACACTTTAAATATAAAATGAAGAAAATGAACAGGAGCTGTAAACATTAACGGTGGACATTTATATTGACTAGTTGGGAGCTAGCTAACGACAACGTTTATGTTTGTTTACCATTACTGTCATTCTTAACGGCGTCCACATAGCAGAGTATAAGTAACTTATAATCAAACTACACAGTGAATACAAAAAAAAAACAACTTAAACACAAGAGATAATGATTCACTATGCCTATCGGTTTTGTGCTTACTTACTGACCTGTAAAACACGAGAAATCTATAACACAGAAACCTGCTGCCGTTGGTTGTGACAGTCTTGCCAGAATGGCAAGATTACGACAGCTACGTCATCAAAACAGTCCCCTACCGGCAGTAGGAAAGCACTCTGCTTCCCCTACTGTCTGTAGTGGAGTACATATTCGTAATGCTAAAACATTGGAGGACTTTGGTGACCCAACATCAAAAGATTTTGTTAAATTAAACTAATAATATGTGACTATACATTTTGTGTGCGTTACATATGGCCTATATGAAGTGGGATCAAGCATATCTAATGTTGTATCTAATGTTGCTACAGAGGAACCTAGTAAGTGTCCACTGTCCTCCTTCAGCCTAATACTCTAATTACGCAGTAACAACGTTACAACATTCTTTCTCTGTATTTACACAGAAACAACAAGACGTGGGGTGGATTATAAAAGGATTTTATTATATGGTTTGCCTTAAACTATGATTTATATATTAAAGACTTAATAAATTCTTAATTTCGTTGTTGTTGTTCTTTTTGTCCACTTCTTGATGCTGGTGTTAACCACAGGACAGGAACTACCACCGATGTCCACTCAGCTTTTGGCCATACTAGGGAAAAAAGTATATGGTTAAATGTAAATTCAGTACAGTCCACTATCATGCATCGAACATAGCTCACACCAACCTTTAACAAACATTCGCTTGCTTTTTGCTAAACACTATCATTAGCTAGAGCCTGTGGCATTTTCAAACTGCTGAAATTAGCTAGCGGACTTTCCCTGTGCTCAAAGCTTAATACATTGTTATATTATATAATTATACTATTTCTTACTCACCACTGGTTTGAATCGCTGCCTCTCCCGACACAGCAACACGGTTGAATTTCAGTCTGCATTCACATTTTGTTGAAACAGCAGCTGATATTTCCTTCGCAATAGCAACAAGCTCGCACATTCAGGCAGTTCGAAAGCCGTGAAATGTGGAAATGACGTCATCAGCGGGCATCAGCAGGCATTATCACGTGGTCTGGAAACAGCCAAATGACACGAGTCGATTTTTTTCCCATCGGCGGAAAGTTTGTTTCAAAACTCCGTGTGTGAAGAACTGAGATACCTTTCAAAAATTTGTAAATTAAAACTGGACTCACAAATGCCTATTTGAAAATTGTAAATGTTAGGAAGATATTCACAAATGTGGTTCATTTATTTGTAAACTATTAAATATATTCACAGATATTTTTATTATTTGTGGAATTTGTTTTCTATTTGCAAAATATTTCTGTGAGTTTACAAATCTTCATTTTGTGTTTGTGCAAAGTGTTTTATATTTACAGGTTACACATTTACACACAGATCGCTCATCTGTTCACACAAATAATATTGAAACATAAATACCCCCATAGTGAGAACATTGTTGCTCATTGTAAACTGTAGACTGAGTGGTAGGTCGTTGATGTAACGGTTGATGCCAGCACGGAGACCAATGTAGCTGCCATATAGTTCGCCTTACTGTTTCTGACAGTGGCATAGAAATGTAATTGAAACGGTCCTTAGATGTAGTTGGAAAGTCTATTGCTGTACCTTTATCCTTTCCTTATCCATTCTTCAAAGCATCTCACTGCCCACTTGGTTTGCTTCTCAGTGTTCTGCTCATTCCAGTTCTTTTCGAGTTGGTCAATCTCCTCTTTAGCTCCGCATGTCTTACAGGAGTCTTTTTTTCTGCCGAAGTCTGCTCAAGCCACTCCTCCATGGTAAAGCCTTCCAGAAGAGTTTCTCTCTCAATAAGTTTCCAGCCAGCCAGTAATCTAATGTTACTTTCTAGTCTTACTTTGTCGCAGACTGATACGATGGAATTCAACGTTATACCCATTGTATATGCTCAATATACCACTAATATGAACCAATAACATTGCTTGATTTGAGCTTCCCGTTTTATAAAAGTCCAATACATACTGCAAACATTTCCAACATGTGGAGTTTTTGACCACTAGTAGTGCTATGGAGCAGTGTTTTTAAGAGTAGCTCCCGCTGTTCCACTGACCAATAGTTGATGGCAACAACTTGCCACGATTTGTAGCAATGTGCAAAGGCAAGGAAGAAGAACACTGCATGCCAGCAAATTAATCTTAACATTGTGTTGTTTCAGATTCTACCAAAAATTGGTTCTGTAAATGTTTTATGAGAAAGGAAATGCATTGAACATTTCCATTAGGACTCAAGGCGCAATGCATTATGGTGACAATGAGGAATGTAAACATAATGAGGAATATAAACACAACTCAAATTATTATTTTTTTTTAAGTTTCTTCCAGTCTTTTTCTTGCCAATTACTGTATCATCCCTCAAATAAGAAATATATGGTAAAACTGGTCACAACCATTAGTTGCAACCTGCCATGAGGGGTCATATATAGGCATGACTTTATTTTTAGAGGTTTCAAAAGCATTAAAAAAAATGTATATCTGAGTATATATGAAATGCTTATGCATTTGATATACAGTGCAAAATCCTTCCTTGTACTTTTTGTTTTGATGCAGCTTCCTTCCTGCACCTGATTCAAATTTCCTGAAGGAACATCAAAAAATGATTCACTCACCATCCCTGAATCATCCATCACACAATAGTTTTATCAAATGTTTTATCATTAGCCCAATTTCCTGAAGGGCTGTGGGACTGGAGGAGGCAGAGTTGGTACACCAGGAAGTGTGTTGCAACAGAAGGTTTAGGATGCATGAGTGCTGATTATGTTTACACATGATGGATAGTGATGAATGTTGGCCGGGCGTAACATGAATGTTGGATACCTTGAACCTTCTTATCAAAAGTTCTTTTCAGAAAAGTGTTATGATTGCCCTGTACACTGTATTAACAATAATTATATTCTTCTTAATTCAGATCATTAAATTATAGTGATATAAGTAAGTAAAAGTCAAAATTCATGAAGTAATTTTGTATAAAATGCCTAGTTTGATGAAGTGCATTTGAAATGCATGCTCTGAAATTCCTATTCATGTGTACAATTAAATTGATATCCTTCATCAGAATCATGGGCTTAGCAAATATGAAAGACGTCTATATAGATGCCTGCTGTCAGGAACAATATGCATACTCTCATAACTTTTGTAACGTTTGGGATATGATCCTCTGTAATTGTACTTACCAAAATACAATAGAGCATGCAAGCATATCACAAAGCACAGATGCAAAACCTTACTTAGATCCATGACATTTGACACCACTATTACAATAGATGTAGTAAACCTGGGACATAAAAGTGAATCACAAATACTTACGTGTAACACACATCTACTTAGCCACTGTTTTCTTTTCTTCTTTTCCTATTCTGAATCTTGTCAAATTGTTTGCAGTTATGAGTAGGGGGGATTGAGGAGTGAGAACAGTGTTATCAAGAAGCAATCTTGGTTCGATAGAGTGGGGATCTAGGCCACAGAAAAATGGGTGGGTGGCAAATAGTTATCTGGGAAAGCAGACAAACACTTCACTGTGTGCCAGTATACAACGTGCAAAGTCAAATGTTGTTTTTTTACCTCTTGGGCAATTACACAGTTACACAAACATTTGAGTTCTGCCAATGATAAAATTAAAGTCTGGTTTGATGGCCAGTAAAAGTATCTCCACTATATTAAATCAAAACAAAACAGGGAATCGGTTGCTTTTCATCACAGGTTGCAATATCACCTAAAACCATTTGTTTTCTTCGCTTTGTGGCATTTATGAGGTGACTTTGAGTCTTGGACAGACATTCTACAGTTGCAGTGGACAATCTAAACTGCTATCCAATGTCAGTGAGAATGGCACTTAATATTCCCTAACAGTTCATTACATTTCTGTCAATCTTCATTCTTTTCCCATTCTGAGCCTAGCTATCAAGGTCACTGTGTTCGGCTCATTCAGTGCAATGTTGCTGGCAGTGCACACTGCACATGTCCTCTGATCACACCCGGCCCGTGCATTAGGCAGAGAGTCACATGACCATCAAAGGTGGCACTGGGACCTGCAGTGGCTGACACTGATGACACTTAATGGTGAAACCCATCGTTGTAAATATTCTTGTTACAAAAAAAATGTATCCTCTCATTTACTGGATATGTATTACGTACTCTACATCCCTCAGTCATTTCCAAAGCACCAGAAGACACTAATTCTGAAACATGACCATCAAATCAAACTATACAAAGTGACTAGCATAATAGAGAGCCCTGTTTAATGTGATCCAATGCAATAGAAAATAATGATGCTCAGTTTCAAACCCTGTGCAAGAGAGAAGCTGGCTCAAATCCATGGTATGTTTAAAGGCAGTATTTTATTGAAGTGGTATTGCACTGCACTAAAGTACTGGAGAAATAACCACATTTACTCAAGCAACTATGAGATATTTATACTTTATTTGATGCCTCTTTATGCTCCTAATCCATTACATTTGAGAGAGAAATATTATTCATTTTATTCCATTACCTATAATTAGTAGTTACTGTGAAGATTAGGATTTTACAAACCAATCAACCCAACAGTATTCAGTAAATTTATTAAAATGAGCTCAATATCAGCCGGTTAACACTAATAAAATTCTTATTTTTTATGTATCAGTAATAATAATCCAGTAATGGCATGTATACTAGCAAGACACCTTACCTTAACAACCATATTACTGTTTTTAAATTTTTATATACGTTTATTTAGTAAAACTAGGGCTGGGTACGTTAACGCGTTATTATCGTGTTAACGCATTTATTAATTAACGCCAACAATTATTTTATGGCGCGTTAACATAGTTTTTATTTTTATTATTATTATTATTTTGAAAGTCCGTTGCTCACTGGCTCTGAATACACATATGTTGTGCCCTTAAAAATGGGAAAAGTAACGGGAGAAGGTTGAAGAAGCACACACACGCAGCTCTCGCCTTCACTCGTCTGTATTGAATCACCTTTTTTACAGTGTATACAAAAAAAACGTAAACTTCAACATTCATGCACTCCGATTCAGGACACAGTCACAAGTATCTTCTTAAAGCATTCTAAATGATCTTTTTAACTAAATTACCATATGAAATGTGAATTGTTTTAACCAAAGTTATCAAATGGCACCTTAAAGAGGAGGCATTATGCTTTTTGGCTTTTTCCCTCTCCTTTATTGAGTTATATATCTTTTTTGTGCATGTAATAGGTTTGCAATGGAAAATGGAGCAGGACCGAGTAGATATTGCATATATTATATATGCATATATAATATGCAGATATTGATTTGCGCTATGGTAGCATTTTTTCGGCAAGGCAGCATAGATCGTCAGAACACCGGCAACAGTTCAACGTTTAGTGCTAATGGTAAGATGCGGAACAATGATGTTGTGTGGTTGTGGACTTGAGTAAGTTATACCATCTGCTAGGTTATGGTCGCAGTCTGAAGCAGCTTTGATTTGGATCACACTACCTTGTTTCTTATGACCCTCCCTTCTCTGCTTCTAATTGGCTAGTAGTCCTTACCTGGGAACTGCGCATGTGCAACTGTCAACAAAAATTTTGTAAGTAAGATGCATCACTCTGTAGCTCAAGAGAGGGGTGAAAAGGAGGAGCTGCAGCAATGTGCAGTATGAGAAAAATATGGTGTTTTTTGAAAATTAAACCATGGAAACCTGTTCTGGTACAACCCCTAATTAAGATTTTGAACCTGAAAATGAGCATAATACCACCTCTTTAATACTCCTTTTTAACTGAGTTCTCACATAACACTAAAATTAATTGTACTTTTAACATTATTCATTGTCTCTGCATGATATGAACTCACCCTTAAAGTGATGAATATACAAAAAACCTTACAGCAAAAATATGTGGGTGTAACAGTAGCTAGCTTAAACACCAACAATAGTAAAAAAAAAAGTAAACGCTTGGACATGGCGGGACTCGACATTACGGAGCCATGAGGTCTCCGGCTGCTAGCAGACACATTGTCTCAGTTAGCTCCAAACTTTAAACAACATACACGTCTCTCAAAAACATCTCTTTAACTCATATATCACCACAGTAATGTAACCAAGTGTCCTTTCAACAGGTGTTTAGGTTTACAGTGCTATGTGAGTAGCAAATACTTTAAAAAGGGGAAAAGTAACGGGAGAAGGTTAAAGAAGCACACACATACAGCTCTTGCCTTCACTCGTCTGTATTGAATGAGGAAGAGAAGCGCGATCCCCCCTACTGGAGCCCCGAGGCATTACCAACACATCGACGAGCAATTAACCCACACAGACAAGGATCGGCATTATCTGCATTCCACTTCTTAATATTATTCCCTGTATAGTTTCAAACAGACACCAACTTCATATAAACTATTATAAACATTAGCTATTATAAAAGAAATGAAATTACATGTCCCAAAAATGAAATACTGTAGTACTGGAATAAACTTCAAAATGAGATTAACTTTTCAAATAGATTACTTGGTATCAAAATAAGTTATGAACTATACTTTCATATACCACTTGTCACAGCAAATCAACCACCCAAACAGCAGTGGAGGAAGGCTTCGGCAGACTACACTAGATGCAGAGTGTGGGAGTAGATAAACAAAAGCAGGACAAGCGATCAAATGCCATAGCGAAGTGGATAGCTACACACTGCATGCTGATTAGTTTTAGGGAAGATGTCGGTCTTAGAACGTTCTTAAAATCAAAACGTAGTCACCTGGGCTCCGAGGGGTTGCTCTGCTCTTCTCAGGTGAACAGGAGACAAGAGCTACGCGAGTAAACAGCAGGCAGTATATGGAGAGTAACCATGGCAACGGCTTCTGTGCGCTAAACAGCTGTAGCCTATTTAACTTAAGTTAAAATTATGTCTGGTTTTTGATCAGCCCAGAAGGACTCATGTCACTCCATTACTGTGTGACCTCCACTGGCTCCCCGTGGCCTCCAGACTCAGATTCAAGTCACTAATGCTTGCATACAGAGTGACTACTGGGTTGAACCCATCTACCTAAGCTCCATAATACAAGTTTACGTTCCTTCTCGGCCACTACGCTCTTCCAGTGAACGCCACCTGGCTCTGCCATCCCTTCACACAAAGCAATCCCAGTCCAGGCTGTTCTCATCTGTGACACCGCAATGGTGGAACAAGCTACCACACACCATCAGAGCAGGGGTGTCCCTCTCTAACTTCAAGAAGCTCTTGAAAACTCATCTCTTCCGAGAACACTTCCTCTTATAACACCTCTAACTCCTAACCTCTAACATGCACTTCCTGTGCTCTTCTTCTTCTATCCCCTTACAATTATCTTGTATTGATTGCACTTTTTTTGTTAACTCTCACTTCTTTCCCTAGGTATTTACCCCATTGATGCGATATGTGCTATTAGCTCTCACAGGTATTTATTGCTGCTCTTA
Source organism: Micropterus salmoides (assembly GCF_014851395.1). Lineage (NCBI taxonomy): Eukaryota > Metazoa > Chordata > Actinopteri > Centrarchiformes > Centrarchidae > Micropterus > Micropterus salmoides. Next base: position 28,701,747 of record NW_024042261.1, read on the forward strand.
CCAGTATGTATTGTCAATTGGAGATCTCATGCTGTATTTGATGCTTTGTTGATGCTTGTATGTTGTTTTTGATAAAAGCGTCTGCCAAATGAGTAATGTATATGTACAGGCTACATAACTTTACCTGATAGGCATAAATCTAGTTTTCTCTGCCATGCGAATTCCCTACTGTTGGTGTCCTATTTAGTAAAAAGTAATAGATTCTGGAAACTCACAAACAGCGAGGATCAGTCTCTCTTCCAGTGATTTGTACTGCGCGTGGTGTACAAAAAGTTCAAGACAATTCAACTTCGGCAGCGGGTGGGCGTGTGCGTGAGGTGAACACCACCGCAGCACTTCACCTCACTCTGACAGGGACACTTGCTACCGAACATACTGTCCGACTGTTTCTGCTGCTCCCTGATAAAAGAAAAATGTTTCTGCTGATACCTGTTCAGAAAAAAAAGATTGTTAAACTGTGGCTCTGAAGGTGTCTGTTATGATCATGGCTCTGGACTCTAACTTGTTTTAACAAGCTATAAAAGGTATAAAAGTAATGCCCTGGCAGTGGCAAATAGCTTTTTTTATATTTGACTTGACATACATGGAGCTCTACCAAACTGAAATCCATTTTTTTCATGTTGTTAAGACTCCACAGCAACCACAATTAACTTTACATATTAGAAGCCAAATAATCACTTCATTATAATTTACAGTGAGACAACAATAACATTCCACAGTCTGTAAACTAGCAACGATTTTCCTTCAGATAAAACAAACTAGTGAATAGCTAGTGATTAACTAGTGATTAGTGGATAGACTTAATAAAATGGGTGGACAAAATGCTTTAAGAGGTTAAATTAATGTAAACCATTAAGACAACTTGAGTCGGATTGATAGATGTGTTATTGAAATATACAAAATCCATGCTGATACCGCTGCAGCTTTTGTTATCATAAGAAGCGTTGCAGGTTGGTTATGTCTTCATGCACAAAAGATTTTTCTAAATTAGAATGCCAGTATTCTACATTCTTCCACTCTTCTTTATAATGAAGGGAAGATGATCTAGTGCTTTAGAATATACTATACATACCTATGGGCAAAGCTGGATTACCTACCAGGCAAAGTGGGCTACAGCTACTGGGCCCTACCAGGGGGCCAAAACCTCTAGGTTTACTGCATGCCAATTAGTTGTTGACAATTTGAATTAATTGCAAATATGTTTGAGAATTTGCACCACTAAAGTTCTGCATTATTATCCAGAACAAGGATCCTTTATTATTTAGTATATATTATTTTATAAGTTGCTCACATATTACATACTTAAATACATTTGTGTTTATAAAAGTTACAAATTTCAGGTATTGTTACTTACAGTAGGAGTACTGGTGAGTTTCTGGGTCTCCGGGCAAAATATAATGATGATACATCAGGGGGGGTCAACTGGGGCCAAACCATTGTATACCACTGTATAAAAAATGGTCGTATGTGCTTGTTGTTCATGCAGTGAATGGCAGCAGGAAATTTCAAAGTCTGACAGCTCAGGGGAAGAAACTGAACCTGGCACAGGTAGTTTTAATGTTGCGGAACCTACTGCCTGATGGCTGAAGGATAAATAGGCTTTGTGACGTGTGACAGGGCCCTTTACAATGGCAGAAGCTGTGTGGGCACAGCACTTCTGGTAGATGTCTTGGATCGAGGGAAGGGAGACCCCTCGGCTGTTTTCATTATGCGCTGCAATGTCTTCAGATCTGATGCTCTGCAGTTTCCTAGCCATTCTGTGATACAGCCAATCAGGACACTCTCCACAGTGCTTCTGTAGAAGGTTGTAAGGATGGACGGTGGTAGCCTATCTCAACGTTGAGATACAGGTTGTTTCACCATTTCTATTTCCTATTGGTCGGCTACGTGCAAAATAAAAATTTCAGTGGGCAAGTGCATGCGTGTGAATGGAGGAGGTAGTACCCATAGAGTCCAGTAGAGGGCTCCACCTGTGCTTATAGAACTAGGGTTACCATTGTTATGGTTGAACAGCAGGGGGTTGAGTACATAGCTCTGAGGGGCTCCAGTGAAGAGTGTGATGGTGCTTGATGTTCTATTGCTGATCCAGACTGCCTGGCAGTAGGGCTGTGCATATGGCCAAAAATTCATATCCCGATACAGGTCATTTCATATCCCAATAACGATATGTATCCCGAACATTTTTTGTAAATTCAGTGAAATATGGCATTTCCAACTGGAACTCGTTCTCTGCATTATAAAGGTGGGGTAAGCGATTCTGGAGAAATCCAACACCATGACAAATACCATGATAGAGTGAACAACGACACAGCAAGTAATGTGTTAGCTAAGTTGTGGATTAGCAAACTGACACTACTTGCTGCTGCAAAGCTAATATGAGAGGACGAGACAGTCCCAGAGCAGCACAGCAGCTCCAGACAGTGACACTCACAGCGCTCCTGCTGCTACAGCTAGCATCACAACAACAGCATCTTTTAGTGAACTAGAAGTAAGCTGTATGTCCGTGGGCAAGTCATTTAAAGTTACCTAACTGGCACACACATCATGGCTGGATCACATACTGCTGGATCATATTGTGTGGCTCGTCCATTATGTTTAATGCAATTTCTTCTCCCCAACACCAGCACGTGTGGAAGAACAGACTGCGGTGAAGTTAGTTTCAAGTTGGATATTTGTTTTACGTTGGACATTCGACAGATGTTGAAATCCAACGCAAAGCTAACTTCACTTACCGCTGTTCCTTCACCAAATTATTACAGTAAAGAGTGGAATTTGTTACACAACGATATAAATGATAAAAATAATTGTAAATGATAGACGTCAAATTATATATTTCGTCATATCCCACAGTATTGTCATATTCCTCGTAGTTGTACATGTAGAGAGTAAGGATTGCACTCATTTGTGACTAAATTTTTCCAGGCTTCACTTTTGGGGTCATGTGGTCTATCTTTATACACAGTATGTTGTACCTCCTAACAACCCCACACTAAATATTCAATGCTTGCAGATGGCTGAGATAAAGTACCTCCTTGTTTACTTTGATATGAACATATAAAACAGCTCTTTTCTGCTATCTGACACTTTTTGGCAGACATGTTTTGGGTAAAACATCATTCACTAACTTGAAGTCACACCCATCTGGCTAATTTTGTGCTCAAGGGATTATGGTAGTTGATGATCCATCCATCCATCCATCCATCGTCAACTGCTTATCCTGCATACAGGGTCGCGGGGGTAGTTGATGATGTGGAAAGAATTCACAGATATGTTATATGGTGCATTTCTGTCCATACTTTAGTCAGGTAAGGGTGTAGGTACAGCATGTTGCAGTGCAGTAGCTCACTATTTATTCTTTACAGGCTCTTTCAGACATCTCTGCGTGCTGTGCCGGCAGACAGAGTCAATGCTGTGAAATGCAATGTGAAAGCTATTGTAAAGCCATGCAAGTTATATTAATCATCAGAATGACACATTATAGAAAGAAATAACTGCACTTTTTAAACCATAGTTTCTCAGAAAGTCATATAAAAGAAGGAGGAAAATTTACCACTTTACTTATGTAACTGCATAAATCAAACACTGAGGCCGAGAACATAATGGCAGGTTAATAGCAGTCTTGTGTGGGTCTGCTATGGCCCCTGCGTTTTATATTGCCGCTAACCTCCAGGTTCCTCTGTACAGTAATGCAGTCACACATGATTTCAGTCCTTATTCTCTCTTTGGAGATCGAATTTTTAGAAAAATTGCATGATTGAATTTGAGATTTTATTTAATAAATGTTACTTTCATCAAATGTGCATGCTACAGCTTCTACAAGCTAAAATGTTATGTCAGTATCATCTTCAGAGGTCTTATGTATATGGATTAGCATAGTTGAAAAAACGAGAAAAGGGTGACTGAACTAACACTCGTTTGATTGTAGCTGCTGGTTACAATCTTATGATGGTGCATTGATTAATCCCTTCAACTTTATGCTGTGCACCAAAATATAGTTCAGACTCACCAAACATTATTTCTATTTCTAGTTAAGATCCCAAAGTTAAAGATACAAAATATGTTTGGTTTTTTTGCGAAATGTGTATAAACTAATGCATTTGAATTAAACCACATGGAGTCTTGGTTTGACTCCGTTTAGTCATCATATAGCTTCAGTGAAGAGGTGGTACAAACTGATTAACAATATACATACATATATATATATATATATATATATATATATATATATATATAGATATATATAGATATAGATAGATAGATATAGATAGATAGATAGATAGATAGATAGATATAGATATAGATAGATAGATAGATAGATAGATATAGATATATGATAATATATATGGTAATACTGTTAGACAGCGTGGAATACAATACGGTTCTCAACTTTAAAGCAGAAATAAAAGAGGAAAACATGGGTTAAAGCACATATTTGCTCTGAGGCATTTTATTCTTTTTTGTGGTACTGTAGTAATATTGATTCTGTAGATATTAAAAGTAATCATGAAGCAAAATCTCAGTATTTCTAGTGTTTACTCTGTGTGGTCACACGAGTCCATGCATCTGCGTGTTTGTGTGTTTTTCTGTGTGTGTGTGTGTGTGAGTGTATGCTGTACTCCAGGAGGCTGGCTTCCAGCTGTCAGGGAGAGCAGCCTGCAGTCAGTCAGGGGGAACAGGTCCATGTAAGCTGCCAGTCAGGCCCAGCACTGCAACTGCTGTCCCTACAGTAATGATGATGGGGGAGCACATCCACCTCTACGGGAGCTCATTAAAGGAAAATAATTGAAGTTTGTTTAAAAACAACAGTACTCAGGCCAGGGAGATAGGTGTTTGTCCACATTTAGGAAGACACAGTCCTCTTGCTATGAAGGCTTTTCACCTAGCAGCTACCAAAGGAGACTGCATAGATAGATAGACCGACAGTCAGACAGACCTAGAACTATTATCCACTAAACCAGCCATTCAGCCTTCAACGTCTCATCATCTATCAGCAGCAGCAATAAAACAGTAAATGCAGCCTCTCGTAGAAGCATTACAGAAAGCCTCTTCTGTTTCTATGCTTTTACACAACTCTGACAATCACTGTAATTATTACTGCTCTCACAAATAAGTGAGAGTTGGAAATCATTTAATGGTGCAATCTAAAATTAAAAACAACACATGTAAACACAGGCAAGGAAGGAGAAACATGTAATTAATGATAATTATAGAGTGGGATTCTACCATGGCAAAGTCAATCAACCTGCAGTGCTGAATAGGAAACCGCAGATTGCTTTGACCGAAATAAGATTTTCTCACTGTAGCAATGCCAGGAATGTTGGGGTTGTAGACTGTAGAGTTTTGATTTAAAACTCCATGGGCCATTATTAAATATTAATCTGCAAAATGACAAATCTGTCTATTAAGAACACGAATAGAGTGCTTTTTGATTCCATAAAATGGCACAAATTTTCAGTCCCATGAAGATGCTATTAAACTGGCATGAAGGACCCTAATCCGCCTTAATGTCTGGGACTGGAGATGCATGTCATGTGGTGATTATGCTGCCTGCTCCCGTGTTTCACATGTTCGTCTCTGAGCAGGAGGGGTTAGATCCTCTGGATGTCTGACTGTTAGAAGACAAGCTGAAACATATACCTTTAGTCATCAGAAAAGGATTAGGCAGACATCATTTACATTTGACATAAGTCAGATTTGTGACATGTGAACTGTGCCAGGGACCAAAGGATATTGTACATAAATCCTGTTTAGTTTGGTGAAACTCAATATGTGTCCTTCAGTCATCATTAATGTACAGAAATGTTGTGTCTGCTTTCATTTAGATACGATCAGATTAACAATATAATCTGTAATGGGCTTTTAAGAGACATCATGTAGTATGATAGGGTACTACATTATATTTGTATAGGATGATTATAGGATGAGTGCTCCCACACACTATCTGGCTATCTGCTGGTGCTACAAAAAAAAAAAAAAACATAAGATGAGAGTTGATAGAAATTGATGCACTCATCTGAGTCACCTTCAGATATTTACTTTATTTGGAGCTGAGCTGTTCCTAACCACCATAGTTTGGGGAGAGCATTGGTAATTGAGGTTGTGAAGTCTCATGTTGATGTTGTATCTCAGCTTGGTGATGAATGCAGACTGCTTGTGTTTACATTTTGCAGTGCATAGATTGGTAGTGAGGATTTTTTTAAATGTTAGGGATACCTAAGAAAAAGTTGAATGTGCTTGTAAGGTCCTGCTCTGAGTCTGCAGTCATTTGTGTCACCTTGGGCTGGACAATAAAACAATAAAAATAATTATCGCAATATTGTTTTTTTCAATAACAATATAACAAATGTTCAATAAATATTCAATAAATGTTTGATTTTATTCACTTGAATCATACACAAATTAGGACTTAATTTTTTTTATAAGACTTCATTTTGTTGAGGAAAAAGGACTGGAAAAAAACGTTTACTTAATTTTACTCATGCATATTTGTTAACAAAGATTTTATCCTAATTGTTTTGAATGTTCTACCTCAGATTTGTGAAGTCATCCACTGTTTGGCCTGAGGTGTTGACCATAAAGAAGAGTTTAAACCATTAGCCCTAAGGTTTCTTCAACTTTCACTCAGGAGCAAAAATCAGCCTTTAAACTCAAAGAGAGAAAGAAAGATTTGGTACTTCTCGTGATAATTATCGATATCAAAAGATATGAAACTTTTTATCATGATAACATTTTTGGCCATATCGTTAAGCCCTAGCATCAGCATATTTTTTGAAAAGCTCCTTTCATCGGTAACCAACATGACAAAATAGTTTGTGTTACTTATTTTTGCTCCAATTATTTTTGTTCTATTAAAACATGTGCATGCATGTTTGTGTAATAAAAGCAGTTTTGAAGATGAGCTGGAAATGCCGTTGCCCAGAATGTTTAGCTGTAATGGAGCATGGCAGAGCCAGTGGCACTTTCTTGGCTCAGACAGCCTAATTCATAAAAGGAAATACAAATGTAATGGTTTGCAGAATAAAAATGAAAAAAAAAAACATCAAGGGACATTACATTTACAGTCTTTCATCAGGCATATGGAAGCTGTTCCTTGCTGTTGATTGCTTCTGATAAGATTAAACATCCAACTTCTGGCAAATGATCAGAGCTATGCGGCTATAATTACTGCAACAGAGTAGCTTTTAAGTGTTTTGAGGAAGTGAGAGGCACCAGGGTTGAAACAGAATATGGGCTTTGTGTCCACTCGATTTTGACCACATCATATTCTAAAAAAGAATGAGCCTGGCTCAAAGAGGGCTGCTGTCCAAAGATAATGATAGCCTGTCACATTTTAGGGCAGCAATTATGCAGAATTTTTTTAAATGGCTTCCAGAGCAGATTGTCACTCAATAACAGACTCTGACTCAAATATGGCTTGACAGTCCCTCCCTCAGTACTGTGTGATTGGTGTTTTTTACAAAATATGGTACAGCATCACCAAGTGACTCTTTATAATAGGCCCAGGAAACACTAGAGAAACTGGTCAAGGTCCATCAAAGTACCTGTATGAACTCATGCAGAGCATTGCAGCAGATGGTACATTTAAATGCATGTTATGAGTTTATTATCTCAATGTCATGCAGAGTGTTTGCTCCTCAGAAAGAGAACTTCAGAACGGCTGACCTAATTGAGCTTATTCAGCTGTTAGCATCCACACCATTTGTTAATATAAAAATAAAAATGTTCACAATGTCTAGAGGAACATCTGTGGTGTTCTGTGTGTTCAACAGCTGCAGATCACTTTTTTTTGCGTATCAACTTTCTCTAAACCTGCCCAGTCTGCTCTCAGTTCAATTACTGTTTTGCAAATTGTCTTTCAACAACCCTCAGACAAAGAAAAATTGCATTCAGTTCAGTTATGTGCAGCAACATCAATAGCAGTAACAATAAGAGAAATTTTGTCCACCTGAGGAAAATTGAGCATCACACCTATAACTCCAAAGGTGAGATGTTTTGTGGCTGCATGGTCTTTTTAGATTGCTGCTGTGAACAAAACAACATCTCTGCCTCTTGTACGATTTAATTCTTGCTGTATGAGTGTTGAACATCAATACAAATGGTGAGCCAAGAAAGGATAATTTGCTGTTTAACTGTAAGACTGACACCAAAGTCTTTACCATCTTTATCAAAAAACATAAATATTGAGCTGTGAAACTCAGAAATCACTGATGTTTTGCTATCATAAGGGCTTAGTTGGGCTGAAAACACTGATATTGTCTGCTTGTTACTTATCTATTCGAATAAACAAAACAAACTGAACAAAATATTATATAACAAAAAAATCTTTGTTTGGATTTTCTGAATCCTGGAAGTCCATTATTTGCATTGTTTTATCTGCAAGTTTGTGAAATGACTACATTTATTTGACTGCCATAGTTACTAATTACTTTGCAAATTCAGATTCTACACACAAAAAATAAAGATAAACTTACAGAATATGAATTTTATGAGTTGAACTACCCAAAAGCATATAAAATAGTTATCTCCACCACTACTAGCTTCAACATTAAAATGCTGCTTACATGTTAATACATCAGTAACTGTAATCCAATAGTTTAATAATAATATAAGATAAGATACTATAGTATGTTATAATATTATAGAATATAATATTACAATAATATGGACTATTCTGCTGCATAAGTCTTTGAATCAGTTAAACCTTTAGCTGTGTGGACTGTGTTAAAGGCATTAATTGCTAATTGTTCCATGGCATTTTTATGAGGAAGAAAAAAAACAGACTGTGACCAACTTCCAATGCCCCACCACCAAATGAAATATATACAGTAGTTACTCTAGATGGATACTACTCTCTCTCTCTCTCTCTCTCTCTCTCTGTCTTTACCCACCCAGAGCCTAGTTGTGCTCTTAGTTTCTGCCTGTTAAAAATAAGTTTTCCTTGCCACTGTCGCCCAGTGCTACCAATATAAATATATTTTAAAAAAGAAATAAATCCCCCTCTCAGCCCTTGCAGTGTGGTATGTGTCATCCTCAAACTCGGGTCCTCTACCAGAGGCCTGGGAGTTTGAGAGTTCTGCGCAGTATCTTAGTTGCCATGATTAGTGCTTCTGTGCTGTCCTTCAGTCCAGCCTTTTCCAGCCACTGGTAGGATTTCATGATATCAGCCACTTCTTCTATTTGTCTGTGGTACATGCCGTGCAGCGGCTTGTCCCTCCATGAAGGTTCTTCATCTTCCTTGTCCTCACCCTCGGGTTTCTGCTGCCTGAGGTATTCACTAAGCCCTTCATCTTTGGGAGCCATCTTCCCTGATGTACTCCTGGATCTTTGTTGTTTCATCCTCGGCAGTGGTCACTCACTAGCCCTCGGCCTCCCTCGCTACGCTTGGTGTACAGTCTCAGGGTGCTGGATTTGGGGTGAAACTCTCCATGCATTGTGAGGAGCTTTCTTGTCTTGATGTCAGTAGCCTCTATCTCCTCCTTTGGCCAGTTTATTATACCAGCGGGGTATCTGATGGCAGGGCGTATGTGTTGATGGCTCAGATCTTGTTTTTCCCATTCAGCTGACTTTTCAGGACCTGCCTTACTCTCTGTAGGTATTTGGTTGTGGCGGACATCCTTGCTGCCTCCTCATGGTTTGCGTTAGCCTGCGGCACCCCAAGGTATTTGTAGCTGTCCTGAACATCTGCAATGGGGCTTTCTGGTAGTTCAATCCCCTCAGTTCTGATCATCTTTCCTCTTTTTGATACCATGTGACCACACTTGTCCAGTCCGAACGACATTCCAATGTTGTTGCTGTAGATCCTGGTAGTGTGGATCAGTGAGTTGAGGTCTCGCTCATTTCTGGCATATAGCTTGATGTCATCTATGTAGAGGAGGTGACTGATGGTTGTTCCACTTCGGAAACAGTATCCGTAGCCAGTGTTTGTGATGATCTGAGGGGGTTCAGGCCCCCCAATTTGGATGGTTGGAGAACATCCGGTTTATTCTCCTGGCTTCTGCTTCTCGCTTGTATCTCTTTAGATGACTAGTCAGAGCGGTAAGTCTTTGTTTGGCAGTCTCCAGAGCCTCAGGTATCGAAAGCTTGTTGTATTTCTTAGGTTGCCCCTTCCTCGCACCTTTCTATAGCTCTGAGAGCTGACTAACCTTTCTTCCTGTTGCCTTGATCTCGGCCTCTAGCCTTCTCCTCCATGGGGGGTAATGCTCTTTGTGGCTTGTAATGTTCATCTTATAGCCAAGCATCTCTAGGATCACTGTTGCTGTGGTGTACATCAGCTCATTGGTCTCAGTAATGGCTTTACTATGGATAGTATGTAGTGCTGCATTCACATCTTTTAGCAGACTTTCAGAGGGTACTTTGTCACTTAGCTTTGGCAATCTTGGTCGTTGTACTTGGGGGTCCAGCTTGGTTATGATCTTCTATCGTAGGTCAGTCGCCCTTATGTTGAGTGATTCTGTGCCGTTGTTCTGTTGATTTATGCTACCTATCGAGATATGCTACTTAGGGGTTCTGTGCATGCGTATGTCCCACAAGCGAGATTTGTTTCCACGCCCATAAATCTGTGCAACCTTGCTGTTGGGAATGCCGTCGAAAAAGTGGCTTATCGTCAGTAACATAAAAAAAAAAAAAACAGAATACGCTACCCCTGATATCTTAAATATTTCAACATGCTCCCCATTGCAGTTACAGTACACATGGAGTGAGTAGTGGTGCAATATAAAATGATTCTGTGGTGGGAGCATTATTTGATAGGGGATATTAGTCTTTCAGAATATGCTACCCCTGAAATGATGTTATAATATAATCAAAAAACATATAATATCATGTCATAATACTGTGAGAGTTATAACTTTATGGGATTGGAAAAGGGAACACATAAGGTAGCATTTTTCGATAGGGCAGAATAGGGCAGAGCGACTCGATAGACTCTGCTGTCGATTTGCGCTACAGTAGCATTTTTCGACAAGGCAGCATAGATCGTCAGAACACCGTAAGGGGCTTGTTGTTATTGGGGACCCAATCTCTGAGTGTGGGGATGATGATGATGACATCTCCCCGCTGACCTGTCGTCCTGGCTCCCCCTTGCCATAGCATATTTGTTGTACCTCATCAGTCTCTAGTTGTGATATGAGCTGCGGTTTGCAGATGTTAGAACACTGAGCTAGGAGTTGTTTCCATGTACGCTGCATCTTAAACCCTGCTATTATGTGCTGTACTGTGTCAGGGGCATCCTTGCACAGTCTGCACCTGTGGTCCTGCCTAGTGTGGTAGACCCCCGCCTCTATTGATCTTGTACTGAGTGCCTCTTCTTGTGCTGCTATGATTAGTGCGTCTGTGGTGTCCTGAGCTAGGAGTTGTTTCTTTGTCAGTGTTGATGATGGGTTTCGAAGCATCCATACATCCCACAGTCTCTGCATATAACCCCTCTCACCGGGATTGCTTGTATAGTAGCATTGCATCAGATACATCATTTCCACTCTAGTCCATGAATGTCTTGTTCCAGTAGCCCATTTGTCATCAGGTTGCCCTGGTTACCTAGCACCGGACCGGACGACGTCCGAGCCGGTTTGGCTCTTGTATTTGCAGTTTCACTCATGCCTGAGGTAGGCTGGTAGCATTAAGGACCTTGCCTAAGGGTCCACCTGGATACCCCCGCCCTGACCGGGAATCGAACCCACGATGTAACGCATTAACCACTGAGCTATATATATGTATATAAATATACATACGTACAGTGAACTCATTGCCTTGTTCAAGAAACGAGTTTGACATGATTTGAGCTGTGTGACATGGTGCATTATCCTGCTGGAAGTAGCCATCAGAAAATAACACTCAGGTAGGCTGTTGCTTTTAAATGATGCTCAATTGGTACTAAGGGACCCAAAGTGTGCCAAGAAAATATCCCCCACACTACTACACCACCTCCATCAGCCTGAACCATTTGTACAAGTCAGGATGGATCCATGCTTTCATGTTGCCAAGTTCTGACCATACCATCTTAAATTCGGAGCTGAATTGTAGCCTCAGTTTCCCGTTCTTAGCTGACTGGAGTGGCACCCGGAGTGGTCTTCTGCTGCTGTAGCCCATCTGCTTCAAGGTTCGACGTGTTGTGCATTTAGAGATGGTATTCTGCATCATTGGTTATTTGAGTTACTGGTGCCTTTCTGTCATCTAGGACAAGTCTGTCCATTCTCCTCTGACCTCAGACATCAACAAGGCATTTTCATCCACACAACTGCCGCTCACTGGATATTTTCTCTTTTTCAGACCATTCTCAGTAAACCTTACAGATGGTTGTGCGTGAAAATTCCAGTAGATGAGCATTTTCTGAAATACTCAGACCAGCCCGTCTGGCACCAACAACCGTGCCACGTTCAAAGTCATTTAAATCCCCTATCTTCCCCATTCTAATGCTCGGTTTGAACTTCAGCAAGTTGTCTTGACCACGTCTACAAGCCTAAATGCATTGAGTTGCTGCCATGTTATTGGTTGATTAGCTATTTGTGTTAACAAGCAATTGTACAGGTGTACCTAATAAAGTGGCCAGTAAGTATATATATAAAATGGAATGAGATTACCCCTGTTATGATTTGGAGCTATATAAATAAAATAAACAAACTGAAATTATTAATAGAAACAAAGTGGCCAGTTGAACTAAGCAGATAAAACAGTAATCTGTCAGTAGAGCAGAGCAGATGTAATCTTTGGGAGTTAGTTAGTATCCCCTACATATGACACAGTTTTGCCTGTCATGAATAGTGAGTGGGAAATTGGTGTCATCAATCAATGCCTCCCCTACAGGATTGGCTTGTTAGTGTTGCCAGTGACAGTATAACTGACATTCTGCAACAGGAGAGTGAATGAAAATGGACAGTTGGAGGAAGAGAAGAGTAAATGTGGAGTGGTTTTTAAATGAGTACTAAAAAAGGTAAAGTCCAGCAGGAGGAGGCTCATGAATGCTTAAAGATAAGAGGATGTTTAGAACTACTAGGAGAGTTCATGGCAGTCAAAATATAATGATGCTGCTCGGAGGGAAGTCACTCCCTAGTAGAGCCATGTTTTCACTGCAGGGCAAATGGAGCTGCCCTCTAATTCAACTGGATCTATTTCCACAGAATAGTTCACAAGGGATCATTTTTATGTCCACAGAGGTGAATTACCAGCTTATATGTGACATCAAAATAAAACAATCGGAGTCTAAATGTGAGGCCATGCTATTAACACTGACTGCCAGTGTTAATAGTCCTTCTCAGCTCAATGGAGATGGCTGGTATAGTGAAAATCTTTCAAAATGTGTTAGATATTTATAACCATGTAGAGTGAACATCTGGCTGCCATGGCGGCCATTGCTTTTCCTCAATTTGGAAATTAAAAGAAACTGCAAGAAAGGTAATTTTGTGGAGGTGAAATGAGATGAGCTCAAAAGGGAATCACAATGCAAGTCAAGCTTAAGGTGCAACTTGTAGCACATAAAGTTCCAATATTAAGCATTTATTGAAGTTAACTAAATTGCCTCCTTCCAGGGTTTCAACTCTTTATTTGCATCTATTTCAAATGTAAATAAAAAGTGAAGTTGTAAGTTGTTGTAAGTATAAATGATCAGATGCCAGTGTGATATTTAAAAAGGATAAATTAACCTGAACTCCTATCAGCCACATGAACAATCTATTCTTCACAAATACTGTGGATAAACAGAAGACGGACTGGGAGTCTGAGACGATACAGACAGCAGACAAGAAGTGAGTGATTTTGCAGAGCAAATAGCAGTCAAGAAGACAGAGAGGTAGGACAGATGGCAACATAGTCATCAACTGGTTTCTCAGGCTGGAAACCAGAAACGTCTGAAAGTCCTGACAACTGTGGGCAGCTGCAAAAGAAGCATTCATAAGGATAAACAAGACATTTATCCCACTTGGCATTTGCAGTTTCCATGGTAAACCCAGTGGGGCAAAGGGTGGTTGTTACATGAACCTGTTGACCCCTTCTAATGAAGTTATGAGCATGCTTTAGAGCAATAATTATAAAAATTTGGAATTTACAACTTGTGTTTGAAATAAACTTGAAAAAAGCAGAAGATAATTCTAAATATCTAACATTTGAGCAAAAGGAGACATGATTGAGAGAGTGTTATTTTACTTGTCTGTCTGACGTAGATTCTCTTGCGGTAAAATCAACGCCAAAATTCTTAATCACTGAACAAAACATTGCAAGTAGCATACCCAGCGAGACTAAGGATGACAGCATAAGTCATTTCAGCAAGTGCCCCACAACATCTGTTTACGTTGAACAGATGTATCAAAGCTCTTTAGAGGCTGTGTGATTACGACAGAAGCAAAGGAGAAAGTCAGTGGAGGGAGGAGGTCAGGGTGGTCAGATGAACGAAAACCGGGACTTTAACACAAGAGAGTGCTGCTTGTTCCCCATGTCCAACCACATGTCAACGTTGTTGTTTTTTTAAGCACGACCTCGATCGTTCACAAACTTCAACCATGTCTTTATTGTTGATGATGAAAGTCAACTAACCTTAATGAAGTGGTCACTTTAACAAAAAATAAATTTAATGTCCACCATATGTACATGGAGGACTGGCCACTTCCATAGGGATTTACCATTGTATAGAGAAAAGTAGAGATGTGCAAAATAGGCCTGTACAGTATTATTTGTTAACACTATATTATTAGAGAATGGAGGGAAATGCTCATGTATGCTTGTTGACTACTGAGAACAATAAGTATAAACAAACAGTGTCGCTTTAGGTATGTGGATAGATTCATCAAGAGACCTGGTTTATGTAAGAAATTGTTGAAGCTATAAATCTTATTTTCTCTGCAGCAAGACAGCATCATAATGTTGAACATACACGGTTACTCTTCCCCACACACTACTATACTTTATTATACATACAAATATATGCTTTTACTGTATACACCATCATTGTGTCCAACAAGATGTCAAGGAAGTCAATACATGTAATAATGCAGGACCCACATCATTTGACATTTTGAAAAAATATTGTTACAAACCTTCTTGCCAAGAGTTAGATGAGAAGATCGATACTGCTCTCATGTCTTTACGGTGAATATAAGTTACACCCAGCAGCCAGTAGGCTAACCTTAGAACAAACACAGCTAGCTTGGCTCTGTCCAAAGGTAACAAAATCCACCTACAGACACCTCTAAAGCTCACTAATTAAGCTGCTATATCTTGTTTGTTTAATTTGGTAATTATGTGCCAGATTATTTCTTAGTCTGTGCTTTCTGTGCTTTAGAGGTGTTGGTAGGAGGATTTTGTTGGGTCTATAAATGTGAATGAACTCATCAAAGAATGACTGTAAATGTTCTTGTGAGATTTATTGCAACAGAAGTTGATTGAAACAGAGAGATTTTTTCACCATTGAAAGAATAAAAGATAAATATTGAGAAAAGTCATGCTTGCTGTCATTTTGACAAAACATGACACATTTAAAACTGATCTTAAAAATGCTGCTGTTGCTAGCAGTGCCGTTGTTTTATACTTTATGGTCCATAACAGATTCTATTTCACCAGCTACAGGGAGCTGAGACGAGACCCTGCTGCTTTTACAACATTTAATGTGAATGTGTTCATCAGTCTCACGCATATCATTGCCAATGTCTTTGGGGCAGGTGGAAATCAGAAATGCACCAAATGCTGTACAGGGCTGCACTCGCCATCCCTCAACCCATCAACTGCATTGTTCTCACTACACAGCCGCAGCTCAGTTATTTCTGTAAGAGAAATATACTTCCAATTTCTGTTTTGTCATTTTTAACTAGAACAATCCACTGAATGAATTCCCAGAGTACTGAAGTACATGACAGAAAGAGAGAGGCAGAGAGAAAGCATACAAAAAATCTCCTGCACTTAACAGGAAATAATTCTTCTTGACTGAGAAGCATTTGCTGCACATTTTTTTCACCATCACTATATCTCAAACTCCCCTGGTGTCATTAGTCTCTGGGTGAGAAAAAAAAGTTCATTTTCTCTTCCCCTCCAACTATTGGGTTCAGTGCATTATCTCTCCACAGATTTACACTTTCAAACACGTAGGTTGTCATCGGTAGAGGAGCAGCCTGGGGATAATAACGTTGGGGCGGTGAATATAATGAAAGTAGTGCCATTTGTTGCTCACTAACTTGCTCACTCACTCACTCGCTCACTCCCTCGCTCCATGACTGTGTGTTAGTCCACCACTTTCATACTACATTCTGCCTTCATTTGACCCATGGTGATGCACAAAATTGACCCGTGTCCAATTTCACATTGGCATCACAATTTGGGATTATTTCATCATCATCAAAATAACAGTACAAAAATATTTTTTCCAATGTCATTTTTTAATTTAAACAGAAAAATATGCACTAGAAACTTGTCTTTACTGGAAGGCAATGGCAGAGGAATAAAATGTGCCTTTGATTATACCCCTGGTTGTTCATGTTTTAGCCCATTAACCATGTTTCATGTGTACTTCTTACCACTTTCTACAGAAATATTACAGAACAATTTTCCATGTCTCATTGTAATTCAGTTGTAAGCAGAGACAGCAATGAAAATGTGTTGGTGTGTTCAAGAAAGATTTGGCATCTGACACACACACATTCACATGTCACATTCCCAAGCTATATTTTAGGAAAATCAAGCCTGGTGGACAACAAAAAATAGCTAACATGGTTGTTGCTGCAAGGATCATGTAAATTTTCCTGCACTGAAATGTTTGCAGCTCAAGTCTGTGTGACTTGAGCTGTGATAGTTTCGGTTGATTTTAATACTGATTTGATACTTTCACTGTACTGAAATTATTTGGTGACTGGAAGGTAAGAAATCAAACCAAAATACAAGGTAATCTATGCACTAAATAGGCCAAATGAAACATTCAAAATCAGTGACAAAGTCCATTAAATGCTCTGAAAAGTATTGACTCAAGAGAGTGGAACTACAGTACACTGGCATAAAAACCCCACCTGTTAGTTAGACATGCAAACTGGTTTATGATTGCACATTGCATGTTTCTGTGGAAGGTGCAAACTGTAACCCCTTAAAAAAGCCCATATCTTTACACATGAACACACACTTGAAGACACACAGTCTGACGTTTATGGAGGTGCCTCAACAGCACACAAAAATCTTGAGAAGTTGGAAGGAATACTGTAAGAGTTTTGAGCTTGAGAACTTGAGAACTTGAAAATGAAATTTAAATGTGTCATATGCAGATGGCTTGAAGGCAGTTGCAAAGTGCGAGCAGGAGGAGAGCAGCGTATGGTGTATTTCATCTGATCAAATTCTCTCTCGCAGTGCTTTTCTATATACAGAACGCAGACACGGATAGAGGGATTCAGTTGTTCCCAGGTAACCGACCAAGTTGGGATGATTGTGGAGTGTCGTCTGTGTTCTGGCACCAGATGACCAACTGCGAGTTGAGTCTGGCACATATAATGTATGGCTGCCAGATCAGCTCCAGTCAGTGGCATTTAGCAAGCTCTGTGAAAAAAAACTGACTTCAATTAAAAGTTTCTTTTCTTTGTTTTTATGGAACTTTTTGCTGCACTGACCACTGGATCACATCCTAAAGGAAAACCTGAAATCTCTTTTCTCTATTTTCTCAAGCAGCTTCTTACTGTGAGCAATGGGACCCTATGCATAAACATACACTTTCTGCCAAAGCTAGAACAGTTTTGCTTACGTCCTATCTGTGTTGTTATGTCTGGACCCTTCTCACTTTATTGAAATGAGTCAGTTGGAGAAAGGTGATGTCACGTACTTCCATGCACCACTCATGTTTAAATCATAATCTATAGAGATGTCTGATGTCTGACTGTCCTGATGAGGCAGATCAGTTTTTTCATGTCAAACTCTTATTAAAAATTACAGAAGGACTTTTTTTCAGACTTTGACCTTTTGCTGGGTTGTCTATTACACTGTGAATATTCACTGCTAAAGAGAAATATGTCAGATTTTACTCAATGTTTTCTTTAATGTTGGAATGATTGTCAATTCCAGGCACACTCGTTCTTTTTAAAGATACTCTAAGCTTTTCATGCACAGTGGGGACTACGATTTGCTGTGATGACGTACAGATTTATGGTGAGCACATTTGATGAAAGAGGTCAAGATTAAAATTCCACTTACAAATAACCAAACAGTAGATTTTCAGTACACTGTATTTCCTAGAGCTTGTCACAGACTGGTTAGCAACAGCCAACCACCCAGTGCTAAACAGGGGTGTCTAATTAAGTTGGACTGAGTGTCTGTAGCACAGAAAGCAGAGAAGCAAGATCATATTATGTGTCTATGAAATAAAGATTCATTACATTTATTGCAACAGTCGGGATAATAAAGTTGTATGATAGATTTCAAGTAATGGGGAAATAGGATTAATACTAATAATAATAGTGATATAAAGCTCACATTTTGAAATTGATATTGCCATTAATTAAAGTTTCATCATACTTTTAACTGCAAGGATTATTGCACACTGTGGTGGAGTACATCATTGTCAAAGAGTAAAGGGTTTTTCCATAACAAGAGGGTCATTTGTATAAACTGCTCATTAACTCAGTGTTTCTTTACTCCCTTTCTGCAATCACAAATGTGAGACATAGTACTTTAACTATTATAGCACGGGTGTTGGAAATCAATCAAGCCATCACAAAAAGCATATTTGAATAGCAATGAAACGTTCAAGCCTCAATTGTAAGGGAATCACAACCATATTAAACAGTGAGACTGGAATTTGCAATTTGTGTGATTTTTCTGTTAGATTATCATACCATGAAATTTTCACATTCCTTTACCTCCAATTATCCCTAACATTATCCCTCTAGAAGAGATAACCACATAGTGAATATTAATCAGTGCTACCGTCACTTTAGGCAAAACTACTGTACAGACTCCCCACCTCTCTACCCCCAAACCACCCACGCACCCACCCACACATACCATTTTCATTGCAGCCAAATGTGGCTTTTTTCACATAGGAAAAAATTTCTATAAAGAATTGTAGGCATTTCCACAAGGGAAGTAGCAAGAAGAACATTCAGAATCAACTCCAAAACATCAAGCATTGCCTGATTTACTATATTACTTTGTATCATGGCATGTTAAGGCCCTGAGAGGTTTTAATCACTGAACTTTCTCTTTTTTATATGTCTGACATTCTTGCTTGATCTTTTTGTTCACCATATTCACTGTCAAATTTTTATACATAGTAGATGGATGCTCTACCATTTGCTTCTTTTAATGAAATCTGCACTTTTTAAGATGTTTTTTTACAAAACAGTGGTTGGTTGGGTCAACAACGCACTTTTACGGGTGCTGGAACGGAATGCAGAAGTCAAAGAAAAAATCTACATTTTGTATTGGTAGTGGGAGCTGTGCTGTAGGTGTAGTTGGCAGATCTTTTGTCTGACTTTGACAGAGGAAATTACTGACAGAGGAAACTACTGTTCACGTTCTGTTTCATACCAACATTGTTTTTTTTAATAACAATGACCATGAGCCTTAAAGGATAAGGCTGGAGTTATTGTATATTTTTCTTACTGTCAACAAATTCCATGAATAAATCAAGTCAACTATGTGTTAGTCCATGTCAAGTCAACACTTTCTGACTTCCCTACTCTGTGGCATTTATTGCAAAAGAGGTAATCCTTTAAAAACTAATGCTGTACAGTTTTATTCTTAAAAACAGTTCATTTGTGTCCCAACACAGCAGGGTACTGTAGTTTTAGCAGACATTACTCAAACAAGACTAAAAAGTGAATGTAATTTCAGGTGCAGATTAGGACACGTTTGGTGTGCTAGTTAGAATTTACTGCAGCAGGAAGGGGTGTGTTGGACTGACTCAATATAAACTACAGTGCCTATGTTCACGGTAATGAAAGAGCATGTCACCCTCTGCGCCACTAAACATACAATACTTGTTAGTAAGATCAATTAATTGTTGGTTTTATTTTTTTTTGTCATGGGATTTGGGGACAACAAGAAACATTATAGAATATTGCTAGCCTTATCCTTTTAGTTGAGTGAACTCAGCTTTAGAAGTGGCAGATTAGAAAGTAATTTTGAAAGACATTGATAAATCACCTTTATTTTGTTGTGTAGATGACTTTGTTTAATGTGACTGTATTTAAATTTAGGTTGTTTAATCCTGCATTTGATCAATGTCAAGACATTTTTTTTATTAATGGTTTTGTTTGTTATTTGCTCTTTGCAAAGTAAATTGAACCCCTTTTAAAAGTGCTGTACACACATCAAGTTTGGTATTTTGTAAACAGAAAAAAATCACTTTGGCAAACTTGGTGTGTTTGACTTTGGGCTTTTGCCATTACAGCTTCCCATGGTTGACTGGGGCCCAGTTTAACCTTTGAAGCGGCCCTACCAACAATG
Source organism: Micropterus salmoides (assembly GCF_014851395.1). NCBI lineage: Eukaryota > Metazoa > Chordata > Actinopteri > Centrarchiformes > Centrarchidae > Micropterus > Micropterus salmoides. Next base: position 28,722,144 of record NW_024042261.1, read on the forward strand.
CTGCCTGAGGGTAGAGCAGAATGGGTGGGTGAGGAAGGGTGATGCAAGGAGGAAATGGTTGTGGTGGTGAGGGCAGAGAGGTGTGAAGATAATAGCCCCATTGGGGAGATATGCAAGGTAGGGGTGCTTTTATGAGGCTTGGTCAGTGTGGTGTGAAGGAGTTGTGCATTGCACACAGAAACTGAGAGCGTAATCTTCAACTTATTCAGTTTTTCTTCTCTTGGCTTTGGATCTAACTCTTACTCTTCCTTGTTTTCTCTCACACACTCTTTATGTTTTTTTTGTCTTCCCTTCTCAAATTCAGATTTGCTTTATTGGCGTGACCATACTGTAATTAAGTACAGTATTGAGGTTTACAATTTAGGTATTAGGGTTCAGAATGTAACCAAAAACAACAACAAATGGTCTGCACATTACTACATGATATACAGTATACAACTAAAACTTGTAATTTATCTTATCTTTTTCTCTTCTCATGTATGTCTGTCTTTTCTTGTCCTTGAGATGTTTTTGCTCTTTAATAGCAGTTTGTAAAACATTTACAACCCACTACTAATGTAATAGTATCTATAGCATATTTATAGGTAAAAGCATTGCGTATAAATATGTATTTACACTCAAAAATGTCACCCCAAAACAACATTGCTAATGTTGTCGTATATACAATAATGAAAGAGAAATATATTGCTGAGAAAGAAAGCATTCAAAAAATAAATAAAGATATACACTGTAAATATATGGAAGGACAAGATACAATTGTACATAATATTAATCAAACAAGAAAAATGTAAGAAGAAAAAAATATATAAACCAAAAGGGAATAGGCAGAATTTAAATATCAGTACATTTTCACGTGTTGTGCTGGTTTCCCCTCAGTGTGTGAAATAGCTTGCTGCTTCTATGCCAATGCCAGATTTTCTTTCCTAAAGTAATGTAGGAGGTCTAAACTACGTATGAATTTTAATAAATTTATGATAATTAATACCCAATTATGAATTTTAATATTCGGAAAATATTAATCCATAAAAAAACTCTCGTTTTGCAGGGGCACCACTGGAGTTGTTATTAACGTAGAGTCACCGGACCTCTAGGTAGCTTTTAATAATTATACAATTATTCACCAGTGATCAGTTAGTAAATAATCACTCAATTATCTTAAATCAATCAGTCAGTCTCATATCTAAAGGGTAAATTCTCTTGGCAGGGACTTAGAAGTAGGCAATACACACAATTCCTTGATTATAGTGAATTTATTAACTAACTAAGGTGATATAAAGGTTCTACGTGTCTGGAATGAAGAAAAACCCTCAAGGGTTGGCCGTCCTCCGTCTGGCAATTCGGCTGTTCTTCAGGTGTCCTTTGTTGCCGCTGGTGAGACAACGTGACTTGGTCTGACCTCGGTGAAGTTAGCTCGACGAATAAAGCTTAAAAGAACTTGGTCGTTCTTGAATTAAACTAGTGTAAATTAATGGACTGATAACATTTAACAAAACAAAAGAAAGAAAATAAAGTACAAATAAAGTTGCTGGAACTGAGGGAAACTGAAGTCGCGGCACATCGTGTGTGAAGCTTCAAGCGAAACAAAGACTTTGTTGCACTGGTCGAATTCTTAGGGCGTTGCCGGGAGAGGGCACGCCGTGCACGTGCCGAAGCACCGTTGAAGAGCCCAGAACAAGCCGGCAGACAAGAGGGAAGCGTCCAGAGAGCAGCGGGGAAGAGAGCGAACGACGTCGTGTGTCGCTCTTTTGTTGTCTGGGGCGTGGTCCCCCAGAGGGCAGTCCTTCGTTTCCCGCAGGGCGGGCCATTTCCGGTTTCCCGAGGGACTCTCTCACAAATCCACACTGTTGGTCCACTACAGTAAATATTGTATGGTTTTGGTCTGAAAGCATTTGAATTTTATTTTGGTTAAAAACTTGGTTCTTATATCTTTATGCAGGCTGCTGTGGGGCAGCAAGTGTTGCTCTTTTCTATTTCTTGCTGTTGGCAGAACTGACACAGTCTGTTTTCTCTGGGTTGCCAGCTTTGTCCACCAGTTTCAATAGCCAGATTGTTGTCACTTAATGTTTGTCTTTCTCAGTTTCTCACTTGGTGTTTTCTGTTCAGTGCTAAGTAACACTCAGTTCTTTTTGTAGTTGTCCAGTGGTTGATGTACATTTTAGTTTTATTTGGCTATAATTTGGTTGGTCCAGATTGTCTTAGATCTGTGCCACTGTTAGAGGATCTGAGGCTCATGCCCAGCTGGCTGATGGGACTTTTCTCCTATTGGCAACAGAGAGCTTTGGGCTTTAACGCTGATGCGGCGTTTGAGTCAATTTGATTTTTAATTGGGATTTCAATTTTTACTAAAAAGAAAACAACACAGACAAATTGGTTCTATGTTATTAAACTTAATGTTCTTGTATCATTTCTTTCTAAAGTAAAATATCTGGTGTTAAAAATGTTTTTTTGCTGGTTCTGGTATCAGGCTGGTTGTTGTTTTTTCTCTTGGCTAGCTCTAGAAGAGAGGGATCCTTTTATGTTAGTTATTGGCAAGGCACTGGTAACACCTGACATATAGAGAAGACAACATGTACCTAAACAAAATACATATGACACTTAATGCATCGATGATTGTTTTTATGTCTAAGTATGTTTTATTTCTGCACTGGTATAAAATGTTAATTATGTCCCAGGTCAATTTGACGAGGTCAATATCATTAATCGGTTCAAAACGTAAATACCACACAAGGGTTAAAGAGTAACTTCACACCAGACCAAGTATTTTGCTCTGGTTGAAAGTTTCAAGCCAGAAGTTCAAGCCTGTTTTAAGGCTGTATCACCGCTGACAGCACCCACCATCACAGATGGGTGCAGTAGGGTGTGGTCAGAAGTTTTTTCTTTTGAACCTGTAACCACACCATTGGTGATGTCAGGCGGGCCTGGAGTCCACCTGTATATCACTTCAGCAAAGTGAAGAGTTAAACCACTAGAGGTCAGTAAAGACAAGGTTCTTAGGGGGTGTTGAGTTACTCTTTAAGGTTATTAGTCTTTTAGATACTAATTAAAAGTAGAAAGCTCAGCATCCAGTATTTTCTATCATTTATTCTCTTTCCACATGTCACCTACTCTTTTACTCTCCTCTATCTCTATAGACTGTCTCTCTCTCTCTCCCCTCCCTTCTATTTTCTGCCTCTCCCTCTGTCTTTGAAACACCACACTCACAATTTCTTGCGTAAACAAACCCCTCACTGTCTCTCTCTCTCTCTCTCTCTCTCTCTCTCTCTCTCTCTCTCTCTCTCTCTCTCTCTCTGTCCTTGACTTTACTTCTCGTTATCTGTCTTCAAGGAGATGGGGGGGAGTGGCTGGAGGGAATCATGTTTCATCATCCAGCCACATAAACTGAGATGCAGCCTAACCCCTATATATCGTTGTTTATGACTCAATGCAATATTTAGAGGAAGGCTCTCTCTTTGGTCATATGTCGAAAAAGTTCAAGGGACCAAGTCATTACATGCAACAAAAATTAGTCTCAGGCCATCACTGTGGAGGGGGAAAAAAATAAACCACTTATCTGTGGAACGTCTGCAGCAAGGCACTTGGCTTTATAAGGAGAGAGGGGATTGGGAGCACTCACTAGTGAGTGGTAGTTGCATGCAGACAAGCAGCTGAGAGGGAGGGGAAAGCACTCACAGAGCTGAGTAGTTTGTGTGGTTCGCCTCCAGAGGGTTCAGGTTTACAATAGAGAAGAGGGAAGCAAAATAGAATCTTCAAATGGCAGAGCTGCAAAAGCAGCAGCACTCATGACATGATAAAACAGAAGAATGTCTCATGAAAAGATCAAGTGATTCGTCATGATCCTCAGATTGCCACTTTATGGATAAAACACACATATCTGGGTGTAATAAGAGCAAGAAATGCTTTATTGGGTTGTATGTTTTTAAGGTTTTGGTGATGGAAGTCTTTGAAGTGAATATTTGGTTTGGTGTTGTGCTTTCCAGTGACTCACTAAATCCCATAAGCTGCTATAGTATCTCTAACAGCCAGACCGGGGGTTTCTTTAATCACACCTAGACAGTGACTGTCTTTTATCCAGCAAAGCCTCCTGCTTTGTAGTTTTGGGGAAACAACAACAGAATCAATTAAATAGCAATGGGGGCATGGCATGAGGTAGGAGAGGAGTAATGGTAGAGACAGTAAAGTGGAACAGTAATTTGAATGAGCAAGAGAGACATTAACTATATCTATTTATAGAAACATAACCCGTGACATTCATGAACTATTGCTGTTTAGACTTCAAGCTGAAGAGATTTCACAATGGAGGCTGGTACATTTCTCAGGAGTGTAGACTCAATAAACAGGCTCAGGTAGGTGTGCATTTGCTGGATGGAAACACAACAGGGACTCAAGGGCAACTCTAATACACTGCAGAGAATTGAGCGAATGAAATGATGATGAGTTATCATCCTCAACACGAGCTAGACTGTATGAAACCGAAGACGGACTGAATGAAGACAGAACAGCGAGGCTAAAAAAGTGGAAAGATCAAGATGGAATCCAATCGAGAGCAAAACAGATCTAAATTTGATTTGATGAGAACTGAACGTACAGTAGTCTATTTCCAGCCTTTCAGTGTGAGAAAAAGCTACAGTAAATGCTGAATGTGTTTGTTGGTATTGTGTGTTGGGGGCTTTTAAGGTGATGTGTCATGTAGAGGCTCAGAACATTAATGAATTGACATTACAGCAGGATCAATGGTGAAGCTCTCAGGGTCTGAAAAACTACACTTAATGAAAAGGGATTACTCTCTTAAGATCAAGGTCTTTCACTTCCCTTCTTCCCATCTGCTCCTTTTACTCAGCTCTTTTGTATTCTGTTTTGTTTTCTATCCTCAGTCTCCCACCCTTTCTAAAGAAAACACACACACACACATTCTAATTTGGCCACAATCTGACTTCCCTGATCAACTGGTTTAAATACAAAGATACCTGGCAATATGTCATTAATTTCACTATGATTGGGTGAGAGAAGCCTATGTAAATGCTCACATTATGCATTTATGTCAAGTCAATTTTAATAAGCCAATATCATACATTTTCCTCAAGGGGTTTTATAATCTGTACAGTATATGACACCCGACACTGAGCAATTTCAAGTTTCACAAAACAGATAGGACCTGAGCCACATGACCACCTCTCCACCATGGAAACCTGGAAGAGGACAGACTACACAGCAGTTCAAGCGAACTATTCACAGAGAAGGAGAAAAGAAGCAACACACACAGAGGGAAAGAGAGAAAGAGAGAGAGAGAGCTTCGGCACTTCAGTTATTTTGACATTCATGCCAATAAAGCAAATTGAAATTGAGAGAGACAAGAAGAGAAGAGGAATCTCCTAGTGGACAAAGATCCAGATCCAAACATCTGGAATGAGGCACTGACAGCCTGGGAGGAGAGAGAGGTCCCAGGATGGCAGATGGTCCAGCACAGAGAAGCATGAGTGAAAAGAGAGGACAATGAGGAGAAACTAGGGAAGAAAGAGAAGAGAGAGGGGCACACATCTGTGCTGGTGGAACACAAACAAACAAACAAGGAGTTACAGAGATGCAGACGGACCAGTTGGATGGATAATGGTAACAGGTACAAGATCATAAAAAAGCAACTAACTGAAATTTTAAGAAAAACGATACATTTTAAGTTTCAATTTAAAGGGCCCGGTGAAGTCAGAGTGTCTGATATCAGAGGTTATTCTAGAGGAAGATGGCACAATAGGAAAAGGATGACTTCTTTTTAACTCTGGGGACAGACAGTATTCTGAGAGCAAGGTATGGACTATAAGGTTTAAGGAGATCAGACAGATAGGGGCTTGCCCATTTAAAGTTTTGTGAGTCATCAGAAGCACCTGATCTGACATGGATAGAGAGCCAATGAAGCGAAGCTAATATGGTAATATGATAAAATGTTCTAGTTTTGTTCAAGATTCTAGCTGCAGCATTCTGAACAATTAGAAGGCTAACATGAGGCAGACCTGACAACAAAACGTTACAATAACCAGGTCTGGTTGAAACAAAGACATGAAAAAGGGTCTCTGCATCAGCCAAGGACAGAAAAGAGGTAATTTTAGCTATGTTTCTTAGGTGAAAAAGTGTGATTTTTTAATGTGCTGATCAAAAGAGAGAAGGATCAAACATAACACAGAGATTCTTGGCTGTCACAGTTTGAGAACAGTTTTCAAAAGTGACTGTTACTTGATCAAACTTGTGTCAAACAGGGCCAATGATCAGATTCTCACTGTAATCAGAATTCAGGAGCAGGAAATTATGTGACATCCAGTTTTTTACAGCAGACAAGAAGAAAAAAAAATTTTTGGGAATGACCATCTGCCTTTAACAGGCACGTATAGTATCATCAGCATAAAAGTGGAAATTAAGTTAATGACTGCGTATAATTTGGCCGAGAAGTGAAATACAGTATAAAGACAGAAAATCAGAGGGCCAAGATCAGAGCCCTGAGGTACTCCATATTTCAGATCAGAAATGTTTTATGTAATATTATGATAGGAAACACACGCTGTGTTCTTTCAGATAGGTAAGACTTCAACAATGCAAAAGCCAGGCCAGAGACGCCAAATTGATTCAGTCTAGGAGTATACAATGATCAGTGGTGTTAACACACTGATATCAAGTAAGAGAAGCAATATGAGCCAATCAGCATAATTATTCCACTGATCAATACTGTATGTTCAGTATTGTGTCTTCCAATCACTCAGTTTCTCCACAACATAGCTAAGTAAACTTTCATGTCACACTATCGACTTATCATGGCTCCTAAGCACCAACCCAAGACCTAAAGTAGCATATATTTAGCAATTTATCCGTGATTTTATTGAACATACTGAGGATAATAAGAATAAGAGAAAGAGTCAGGAAAGTGGATTATGGTGCAAGAGTTGCTTGATGAGTTTCTGTGAATATTTTGGTACTTTTGAGTCTCACCAATTAAATCCAATACAACAGCTGTACATTTAAGCTAACTACCATCCACTGGAGTAAAGTGCAAACTTTAGTCATATGCCCGCTGTTTTAGTAGATGTATGTAACACTGTATATACCGCACATACCTCTGTACACACTCATGCCTGTGTTGTGTGTTATGTCCTCCCTCGAGGTTGTCGTTCCACCTAGTGAGTCCTCATGGTCAACTTACTCTCTTTTTAGCTAATGAGCCACAATGTATTGCTGTTCCCTAACACACTTTTCTGCTTGATTTCACATTTCTTCTTGCCTCTTTCAAGCCATTAGTTGAGACTGTTGAAACTTAGTGTGTGTGTGTGTGTGTGGGGGGGGGGGGGTTCGTACATGGAGCACCAAACTCTCACCTGCTATGAATAATTGATCTGCTGAATCTAGGGCGCATGAGGTTTGTATGCAAGGAGGCAGCTGCTGCAGCAGGAGGAGGGTACCTTACAGTTTGTTTTAAGAAGAACATGTAAGAGTTACCAGGAGGTGGAAACTGGTGAACTGGAAAATGCTACATTTCAGTGCAGGTATGGGTCTATAGCTACTGACCTGATGGTTTCAAAACAGAGGTGTGCCGCTTCTAAATCATTAATCCACAAAAGCCTTTAGAGGCCTTTACTATATGTAGAATGTGTTATGTGTGTCTGCGAGGTTAGTGAATGTCGTTTTTACACGTCATGGTGATAATTAGCAGTTCCAAGTAGCTAAACCAGGACTGACACTGTTACTCACAACAACGTCTAGACGGTGGTGGAAGGGAGGTTGTTGACATTGGGGAAAATGCATCTCAACACTCAGCAACACAATGTACTATCTATATTTCCCATTTATAACCAAGCAGCAACACAAAAACAATATAGGAGCTAAAACAAAGTGAATATTTGTCTGGTAAATAACATGGAATTATTCATGTTAGCACTTGGACATTGTTAAGTCATGCAGTAAACTGCTCTCAGGCCATCCTCACTTGGATTATAGTGTTTGAGCTGACAGGTACCTTAAATGAGATAAAAATGCAGAGCAGACTGACATAAATTGGGGGGCACATCAGTATGCTATCAGACTGATTGAAACGTGTAAATGTATAATAGCGTATTATATTTTTTGTGTTGCTGCATGAATCCCAAAAGAAGAAATCAAGTGATTTTTTTTTTACTTTTGGCTGCAGCGCTGCTTTGGCCATTCTGCTCTGCTTTTCTAAACATTGTGTTAATTGACTAACTCCATGGGGAAATTTCACTATTTTGCTCGGCTCCTACCACAGAAACATCAAAGCACAGTGTGAGTTAAAGAAAAGCAGCCCTGGAGCTGGTAATGATTCAAGGCCTTTCTCAGATTTTTCATAAGGCAGATGTTCACTGACACAAGACTTGTAACTTTGTATTCTGATTCACAAAGTGCATAGTTACTTTGCTGTACTCCACTTTACTCCATTTGAGTTAGGAGAAAGTCAGTACAGTATAACTTTTTTCCCTGGCACTTCTTTGTCATTTGCTGCTTTTCACTCCGCCTGTCTGCTCGCTGTCACAGCTTCATCACAGAGACACACAATGATTGGCTATGTTGCACTCTGTCAATGACATGCATGCGTATGATTGAACACGACGCAGGAACTGGACAAGCCAGGCACCGACAGACCGTCCAGCCTTCTGGAAGCTATAAACACAGCTTCAAACTCTCTGTACAGAATGCAGAAGAGTGTGTGATGTGTGTCCTTCATAGAACTCTTGTGCTCAGTCTGTGACAGCCTTAAATGGGCTTGGTGCAACTATAAAAAGGCAACATAATTTATCGACATATTTAATTTAATCATTTTCTCCCCACTAAATTCAGAATTTCAATGACATTCAAATACAAAAATTGCTGACCAACCATGTTTATATAGTCAGTTTATAATGTGAAGGTCTCCACAACAGCCTAGTTGCAGTTGCAACTGTCTGCACTGTAGAGGGAGGCTTATTTTTCTCTCTATATCTGCAGTTTATCATCATGTCTGTTTACTTTCTTCCACTTTGTCCATTCCAAATTCTGAATCTGAAGAGATTTATCGACAGGGCTAGCTCATTGACCAGCCACTGCTGCTCACAATATCAAACAACCATAATGTAGCACTTAGCAGACATAAATATCAATAATGTGGGGAACATGCTGGTCCATTTAACCCCAACATAACTTGGCACTCTATGCCAACCTGCTATGTGACTGGGCTTCTGCTCTCTTTACTTTAACTGTCCTTCTGCTTCAGCAAACATCAGCAAACATAAAAGCAGTTCAGTCCCTTGAAGTAAAGCCAGCCTTGGAGAAGAATGATCAAATCCTAATAAATGTTCAGGAAGTGTTGACAATTTACAGTTTCACAACACACACTCTGCTGACACACGAGGTATGAATCAAAGGAATCACACATGAAACAGAATAATCTAGTCTGAACATTTTTACAGTATCCTTAATGTCCATAGTATTAAAGTCTTTTTATGAAGTAGAGTGATGATGTGAATTGAGGTGAAAGCTGAATGATCTCTTTAATAAGAAAAATTACAAAAGAAAAGGTGGAGAAAAAGAAACATTTGGGTACTCTAACAAGGATTTTCCAAAAGAAAGGCTTGATCTCAAAATCAGGAAGATACCCCTTAATATTTTGTTTCAATTCATTCTTTATACTAATTACAAAATAAGCTCTGTGTGAGCTTTTAGTGTGCTATCATGAGATAAGAGAAGAGAACAGTCATGATGCTGCTTCAGTATAGACAGAAACACACACACTTGTGCACTTAAGCAATCTCTCAGTTTTCTGATGCCTGGAAGTCTTAAGTTCAGTCTGTACAGCCTTAAATGGGCTTGGTCCAACCATAAAAAGGCAACTCCTACAGCATTAACTTTTCTACATATGTAATGTAATCAAAGACAAAGTCAGAGTTTATGTATATTGAGTCTACATTTTTTGCTCACTAAAGTCAGAATCAAATACAAAAAATGGCTGAACCAGCCATGTTTAAATAGTTCGTCTCCACAACAGCCTAATGTATAAGCGCATTTTTCTAAACCTAATATTAAGCTGTACAAGTGGTGCAAAGACCTTTTCAACTTTTAAAATCACAAAACAAAATACACACAACATTTACCCCTGTGAAGAATTGAAATTGTTAAATTGCAGTCAACCAATTATCATCAATGGTTGATTGGCTCATAATCACAAGCCTATCATGATGGAGGGTTTTGTTGCCTCTGGTGGCAGTGTTGCTTGACTTCTACTACTGTAATTTGAAGCAAATTGCTCTCCTGCAAAAATGGCCAAAATACGTGATTCATGGACAAAAATGTGTAATAACTTGGATGGGCACTCAAGGACCTGTTAAAAGTCCGACACGTATGTAGTTGCCCTTTCATTCAGAAATAAAATTAACTGCATTTTGCTATGATTATGAAACAGATTTACCAGATATTTAGACTAGCTTATGAGATGACACTGATGCCAAAGACCCATCTTGTAAATTATGAAACAGACTGTAAAGATTTCTCCTTATTTGAAGAGCCTCTACGTTACATCAAACACCTTCAACCATGAAAGATAATTATTAGCCACTCTACCAACGGGAATTGCATTATAAAGGCTCTATATCACTTTTCTGAACTACATATGGGTACACTTGGATGATTTATATAGGTTTTGCAGAATCATTCATTTAGTTTTGCCGGCGCAGTGCAATACTGCCACAGGGAATGCAATATATTTGAATCATTTCGGTTTGTGCTGTCATGAAAAATGAATGTAGCTGGTGTCTGATAGTGTTGCCCCCAACAGTGGTGATTTGGCTGGTGTTCCTGTGTATATTTGTGTATGTGGTGTGTGTGTGTACTGTCTGTTTGCGTGTGCGTGTATGCATGCATGCCGTGTGGCATCTATCAACATTCAACAGAATGCTGTGAAAGTGTGAAGAGCAAGAGACAACTATGTACAGATGTAACCAAGTGGAATTAGCACCTACTAGACATCCATTAAGTGAGTTAAATTTTTGGTTTTAAACATCTGTGGGTGGCTCAGCCATCAGCGATCCACCTCTACCTGGCTTCTTAGCATCTTCAAGTTCCATCTTTGAAACAAATTAGCTTTATTCACCTGCATACTCTCCACAAATCTCCCCCTTTATTCTGTATGTGCTCCCATATGCTGCTGCGTGTTTGGAAGAGTTATTTTTAGGCCCTCTGATTCCTCAGCCTGAGAAACACTGCTGTCACTCACATCGTTGCTGCCTTTTTTCATGTATAACTTCCCTCTGGTTTGCTTGCTTGCTTTTATATGTGTTTGTGTGTTGAGACACACTATAAGCAACGAGATCCACATCTCTCTGAAGTTGCAACTGCCTACTTGCAGTTGTAACTGTCTGCACTGTTCAGGTGAGGGAGACTTTTCTCATACTTTCTATACAAACATATTGTTCTTTCTCTATCTGCATTTATCATTGTCTCTTTTTACTTTCTTCTTCTCTCACTTTGTCCATTCCAAATGTGAATCTGAAGAGATTTATCGACAGGGCCGCCTCATTGACCAGCCACTGCTGCTCACAATATCAAACAACCATAATGTAGCACTTAGCAGACATAAATATCAATAATGTGGGGAACACGCTGGTCCATTTAACCCCGATAAAACTAAGCACTCTTTGCCAGCCTGCTATGTGTTTGGGCTCCTGCTCTCTTTACTTTAACTGTCCTTCTGCTTCAGCAGGGATGCAGTCAGAAACATGAAGCAGTTTAGTCCCTTGACGTGAAGCCAACCTGACAGAAGAATGATCAAATCATAATTAATGTGCAAGAAGTGTTGACAATTTACAATTTCACAACACATACTCTGCTGACACACATGGCACGAATCAAAGGAATGACACATGAAGCAGAATAATCTAAATCAAACGTACAAGCCATGCTGGCCTGGCAGCAGCTTGTGCATTTTGATTTGGGCATCTGAACATTTTTACAATATCCTTAATGTCCAAAACATTTTTATGTACTAGAATGATGAGGTGAATTGAGGTAAAAGCTAAATGATCTCTTTCATATAATCTATGTCAATCACAAAAGATGAGAGGAAGATGAAGAAAAAGAAACATTTTGGATTTTCCAAAAAAAGAAAAGCTTAAACTCAAGATCAGGAAGATACCCTTAATATTTTTTTATTTCATTGTATATACTAATTACACTATCAGTCCTGTGTGACCTAATTTATTTGTAGTGTGCTATCATGAGATAAGAGAAGAAACCAGTCATGTTGCTTCAGTACAGACAGAAACACACACTTGTGCACTTGTAAGCAATCTCTCAGTTTGCTGATGCCTCTGCACCAGAAAAACATCACAACAACATGATATATTTCTAAACTGTTTCCACTGTGCTGCGTTTCTCACAGATCTCAGCATTGTCATTGTTCTCTCCCATTTTCCTTTCATTCTCTAGAAGAATAGTCAAGCAACCTTACGAGGCAATATTGCCTGCAGTGGAGCAGAGGAATGGTAAATGAGACAAAATCTATAACATTCTGCAGTAGACTGTGAAAAAAAAAACAAATATTCCCAAGCAGAAGTGTTGCTAGTCACAGCTGTTGGCAGGAGTGTTCATGTGTGAGTTTGCTGTTCAGTCAGAAAATAATGGCAGTAATCAGTGCTTTTAACAAGTCAACAGCAACATTCTTTAAAAATGGTAATGAGAAATAGCTTGAGTGAAAGTATTAGTTTTGTGCCATTATTGCTGTTTCTTTATCCTTTAAGAATGATAAAGAACCAGTACTTGCAATATTTTTCAATTGTGATTTTGTTACAAAATTGTTAATTAAAATAAATATGCAATTATAGACCCATACTGGAAATGTCAGAAACTAATGTTATATTCACGCATTGATCAGCTTGCTTATGAATCCAAGGCTTATGTAAACTAATATAAATAGAAAATTATATGTTAAACCAATCATTTAAGATGTTTCTCCTTATTTTAGAAATCAGTATTATCAATATTATATTTGTAGATATATATAAAAAGATGCTTGGGATTAAACAATGTCCTATAATGAAGAACTTACAATAACATATTAGGAAAAAATACAAATACAGTCTTTAACAAGGCACTCTGAACTGAACAAATATGAACAGCATCCAAACATTACCGTAATATTGCAGTTAATACAGTTATTTTTACCCCACCTACAGATATTGAAGCCTGGCAACAGTGGTGCATATATTGCATGACTTGACAGTAGATGGAAAAATAAAGAGCTGAAGATAGGGAACATTTCAGATTTTTGTCAATAGCTTTCTTTAGACCATCTTGGCCTCCTCCAAATATATATTCAAACTCCCATTGTTAAGTAAAGTCATGCAAGATGTGAGACCATTAACAGTCACACATCTTAGACTCAGTTTAGAATGACTTTTTTTCTTGTTGTAGTTCAAATACAAATCAAACTGTTATAACATCTGAGATGTATAAATGGCAATAGAAAACAATTTAACACAAAAAATGAAGCAATCCAGTGTAACTTCTGATGACAGAGGTCACCAGGCTGTTATTACACTTATGGTGTAAATCCAAATACATATAGGAATATAGATAGTGTTTGTGACATAAAGAGATACAGATACAGTGTAGTATAGTACAGAACATTTAACATATAACATATAGTGAAACCTCATTTAGCTCCACAGAGTAATAGTGACACTGCACACATTTAATAAGATGGGTTTAAGCCATACTTCTCAGAAGAATGAGCCCATTTAATCAATAGTCCAATATATTGCTTTACTGTTATTAACCAGTGAGTGCATGAACATTACTGTAAACACCTTGAGTGTGGAGTGTATCGAGACATTATTTAGAACCAGCCAATAGCAGGAGCAAAACACCAGGGTGCTTATCAGGGTCTTTGGAGAGACACAGGAAATTGAGTTTGTCCAGTCTAATAATGGGCAGAGTCACGCAGCTCTACAGACGTACCATTTCCCTCCTATTAGCAGAAATGTGTTATTCATGAGGGCAAATCTAGTGTGAACTATGTTTCATTGATATTCTATACACTCACTTCTCATTGTCTGTCAGGGGACCCGTGCTATTCTGTTTTATTAATTTATTTAACTATTTCCATTCCTACAATCCCAAAGAAAAAGGGAACTTGGTGATGATGACGTTACAAGGTTAAACGTGATGCTCTCTGTAAAAAGCTATCAGTAGCATCTGTCATCAGTGACCGGTAGGGAAGAAAAAGGGGGTCATGTGAAGCTGCATGGGGAGAGGCTTGGAGGTGAAAGACTTGTGATGAGAGTGTTAATATACACCACCCAGACTCCTCCCAGAAATAGCTGTGCCTTTTGCTTTCCAAAAACACATTATCTCTCTTTCAGAGCCTCTCCTTTATTCTGCCAAATTCCAATAGGCACTATTGGCATATTATGCTCTGTGGTGTCCAAAGCTATTTATATAATACAATTTGAGCTGAATAGCTCATTGTGTGAGCACACAATGCAGTTATGACATGCATTAATTTCTTACATTTTTCATTTAAAGACAGCATTCCTACACAATACTTATGTTTTCCTCTGTGCTGAAAACCAGTATCCCTATTCAAAGCTCTGTAAACAAGCGTCATTCAGCCTTTTATGGTTGTCATGCCATAATACCATGATCTGATTCATTCATTCCCACACCTGATGCACATGTTAATACTTGAGAATGTATGTCTTCCATAGTGTGTGTCTACAGAGAGTGTATGTATATGCATGCAATAAATCACATATTACAGTATTTCTGTGACGTGCTGTGTGAATGCATGTGTGAAATTACATTTACTTCTGTATTTATAGTCATGTTCAGCGGTGTAAATACATGGGGTGTTGAGATTAGTGAGCTGGCAGGCGTTTAAGTCTCCAGTGGAAGTGCATGTAATGCCAGCTTCAAAAGAGAGCACACATGCCCTCGGTGTGGCTGAAAACAAGAAAAAGGGTGCATGCTACTCCTGCGTCACTCAGTCCGTATGCAGAAGAGAATATATGAGATACTGTCAGCTTCTAAAAATCATCCACATTATAAGTTCACGTATTCTAAAGCCCCACAAGGGATGAAGTTCATAGAGAAGAAAAATATCTATCATGTTTATCTCTACAAATAGAGGCATTGGGCAAATCCGTTAAAAACTTTTAGAGGAACAGATTAGGCAGGGTAAATAATCTAATACTTTGTCCTGACAAACTCAGAGAGACTGAGGGGAGAGAAGGCGCATCCTTATGTGTCCAACGTGATTAGCAGATCACTGATTCAAATTGTCTTACTATCTAGGCGGCATCTACTTTCTCATCCCCTCGCTTTCCCTGTGTGTAACACTTATCACTGTCGGTCTCTTGCCTGCTCAGATAATTTTCCTGTTATAAATCTACTAGCTAATTCTATTGACATGCATGAAGTAAAGTGTTGTGAAATAGTTAAAGGCTATATGATTACTGGAGTGAGAGGAAGATCAGATTTATGAATAATGGAATCTCTTGGATGGATTCCTGCTAAGGCAGGTGATTGAAACGAGTATCATTTCATCTCAGAACAAATGTGAAACTAAAAGAGAGATTCAATTTGTTATATTTTATGTGTTTTTTATAAAAAATGCTTCTTTGTGAGGGTCAATATTCTAATAAAATGTGAACCGATAACAAATTAAATGACTAGACAGCTGCATCTCAAGCATCTCTTAATGCAAATGTTCCTCAAATGGCGGCTGGAAAATGTACCGTGTCTTGTTTTGCTTATTTGTCTGATAAATAAAGCAAACCTTTATTTCCCAACTGTAATGCAAAATGCTCTCACCTATTTACTTAGTCAGTGGGTGCCATGCTTGATACATCTTCATGGAAATGGCTAGTAGAGAAAAAGACTGAGACAAAAACGGAGTGCTGCAGTCCTTTGCTGCAGAGTGACAAAAGAGTGAAACAGCTTTCTTGTTGGGTCTTGACAGTGTGACAAAGCTAAATTTAGCCAGCAACATACTAAAGGACCTATCCTGATGCAGGTCATGACATGAATGATAAGTCTAAATAAAGCCAAGGCCTGTGTTACTTCTCTCAAGGCATGTCATGGTCTCCAACACAACATATTCACCTGCATACCAGCACATATAAACTCACATTAAACCTTCTGACAGTGTTCAACCGTGAGGAAACACCTCATTTAGTGGGCACATTTCTGGTTCAGGAGGATGCATGCATTTCCATTGTTGCCCAGTGGCAGGGCTTAACAAATAGGATTAGATCCGTGCCCGAGAGAACACACTTCTGTTCAGGTGACACACAGCTCCATGCTCCAGCTCTGCAACTAGACACAGAGAATTACTGTTAAAGGTCAGTGGAGTCAAACGCTGAATGTCACAGCTTAGCCACAGTTTGGCGAGAAAATACATTAGATAAATACGGCTGTCTCTGGGTGGAGAGTAATTCTGCAGCTCCTGAATTTCCAGCATAAAAGAACCAGGATTACAGGGTGGGTTTAAAAGCAACAGAGGCATATCGATTAGAGGCAGTGAATCAGGTCTCTGCGATGCTGTGAATAATAAATTGAGTAGAAGACAGCCAGGGGTTGTCAGATGGAACGTTGATGATGGGCTATGCTCATTTCAGATGAGACTGTGGATAAGTCACATCTCCCATCTCAAGGATCTAGGGAATCATGTCATAGATCAGAAAGAGCCTCAGAGCAGCTTACTACAAGTTTAAATAAGCATTCCACACTCTATTTAACAACCCAAAAAGACTGATCACAGCCTCCAGTCGCTGCAAAGTAGTGCCATTGGACTCAGGGAAGGGAATGGACACTTAATAGCACCTCTCCCTTCGGTGGCAGAATATTGGAAATGGTAATTTCTGAAATAGTTGCATATGTGTCGATTCAGACAAGTGTTTTGCACCAGGGATCCAATCAGCTTCCCTGAGATGTCTTGTGACTCACTGGAGCAGGTGTTATTGTTTGCTCTCTTCAATAGACTCCTCATTGTGGGCCTAAACATACTCTGTGGATTCAGGCAGTAAATTGTGACAAAGAAGGTCCATCTGTGTAGCACACACTGTGGTACAAGTCAAACCAATCAGAGAGACAAGATATTTGTAAAAACAAAAAAACAAGACAAAACAGAAACCTATGCTGAGCAACACATGTCTCAGCCAGCCCTCAGATTCTGCTCAGTGTCCTTGTTTCCCGACCTGTGACCTGTGCAGTGTGATCTCAAGACTATGATGTCCATTTTTAGGCACAACTGAATCGCTTGTCATGGAATTGTATTCTGACATTTTTGTTCATTAAGTCTGTGTTTGTGGATCAGAGTGAAATATTTTGACAACTATAAGATTGAAATATGCCACAGATATCCAGACTTTGGTGACCAACTGACTGTACCTTTATCGTCACCAGCAGGTTTGACATTTTAAACACATAGGGCCATTAGTATGGTTGTAGACTCTTATGTCATTCAAGTTTTGAATTAAACAAGGGAGCACTATGTCTAAATATTAAAGTTAAAATTAACTCACTTATTAACTCGCCTTTTTCCTCTCCTGTCTTTCTTTGTGTGTGTTTGTGATTTGTCTGTAATCCCCTCTCCTTCTTGACTTTCCTTTTTCTCTTTCTCAACATGTGTGTGTGTGTGTGTGTGTGTGGTCACTGCAGGCTGTGGACTAGAGTTCCTGCTGGTTCTCTGTGGGCTCGAGTTTTCCTGGTCCTGCCCCCGTCACTGTATCTGCTACACTGCACCCACCACCGTCTCCTGCCAAGCCCACAACTTCCTCTCAGTCCCTGAAGGCATTCCTCCTGACAGTGAGCGCATCTTCTTACAGAACAATAAGATCCATCGCTTACTTCAGGGCCACTTCAGCTCCAACACGGTCACCCTCTGGATCTACTCCAATAACATCACATACATTGAGCCCTCCACCTTCCACGGCTTCACGCTGCTCGAGGAACTGGATCTGGGAGACAACCGCCACCTGCGCTCCTTGGCTGAAGACACCTTTCACGGGCTGAGTCGGCTCAATGCGCTACACCTGTACCGTTGTGGGCTAAGTTCACTTCCTAATAACATCTTCCAGGCCTCAGAAACCTGCAGTATCTCTACTTGCAGGTACACTGGACAGTTTCTCTGGTTCATTTTACCACCAAGACTCTATTAGGGCTGTCACCTTTCCAAAAAAAATAATTAGAACTGACTTGTATATTATTTGAATGAATTTGAACACAACCCACGTAGCCTAATCTTAAACTACGCTGAAGAATTAACGTTCCTCTGCTGCCTCACTTGAGTGACAACCTGTCAGTTGCATTTTACAACACACCTTTACACCTTTATCCACAATTTTTCCATCTTTGGTGCTAAATCCAAAATTCCATTTATCCATCAATTAGTTTCCTCTATTTTGTGAAAAATAACAACAAAACCCTGAAGGCAACAGAGCAGCCAATAGGTCAGATGGACAGTGGGTTTAGGAAAACTGCCAGCTGGAGAAGAAGGCATAGCCTACCAGCCTATAGTGCTTGTTCACTGAGAATTTTTATTATTCTCATAGTAAGCTGATTCACAAAATGTATTTATGGCATGTAGATACAAGTTAAGGTTACTTTAATACAGGAAAATGTTGTTTGTCTAATAGGTTATCTTGTCATTGTGTGCTCTCTGTATCTCCTCAGGATAATCACCTGAAATTCCTGCAGGATGACACATTTATGGACCTCCACAACCTAAGCCACCTGTTCCTGCATGGAAACCGTCTGCGGAGTATTAACCAGAACACCTTCAGAGGCCTTCGAGCCTTGGACCGACTGCTTCTGCACCAAAATCAGATCGAGTGGGTTGATCGCTTGGCCTTCCACGACCTGAAACGTCTCACCACTCTATACCTGTTCAACAACTCCCTGATAGAGCTGTCCGGACAGTGCCTGGACATGCTGCCCGCCTTGGAATATCTGCGCCTCAACGACAACCCCTGGTCATGTGACTGCAAGGCCCTGTCGCTATGGGAGTGGTTGAAACGTTTCCGAGGTTCAACGTCTTCAGTGGGTTGCCAGGCGCCGGCTGAGATGATTGGGAAAGATATAAAGGAGCTGCGCAAGGAGGACTTTCCTAATTGTTCGCCAACTGTACCTAATTCTGAGTCCAGAGCCCAGACTAACAATCTATCTGGTACGGTGAATCCGTCTATGAATCGTGGTGTAGCAGTGGGCTCTGGAGGGCAGACCCACATAGTACACCCCTCAAGGCCCGGCCGTTCTCGGAACTGCACAAAGCCTCGTAACAGGGTGAGCAAGGGAAAGGGTGACAATGAAGTTCACCACTCAAAGGAGGTCATGACAGACAAGGAGGATTCCTCCCCAGATTTCACAGATGGGGGGAAACATGATCACACGTCCCCCGATGGCACCATCACACGGAGGAAGCACAAGTGCACTCCCCGGACCACTGTTCGCCCCCCTAGTGGGGTTCAGCAAGCCAACAATAGGGCAACATTATCCCAGTCCTTACTTCATGTCTGTGTCCTCCTTATGGCCTTGATAACGACAAATATTGACTACATTTTCCGTTGACCTTCAAAGTTTTTAGCAAATGCTAATCACAAAAAAACACAGCCCTCAGACCCTCTCTTGCTCCTGCACTACAAGGCCTGTGTGTCTTTTATGTGTGTGTGTGTGTGTGTGTGTGTGTGTGTGTGTGTGTGTGTGTGTGTGTGTGATTATATGTGTAAATGTTGCGTAGGGAGCTTTACTGTTCAGACTGATACAGGCATCAAAGCATTAAACATCTACAACAGAAAGACTCGCAGCAAAAAAGTTGGAGGGACTGAGAGTGGGAGAATGATGAAAAGTTATTGCAGACCAAGCTTGCACTGCCACTTATGCCAATATGATTTCATTTTCATATGTCTTGGTATCTTATATATTTTTTAACTTCTTTTTTCACTCAACTGGAGCTCAGATAACCAAAATTTGGTGAAAAAGAGGAAGAGATGACAGCACAAATGAGGTAAAACTTGTTAGCTTGTTAGCCCTGAGACTAGCTAGGTCTTCGAGTGCTCCATCCAGCTTTAATTTCTAGTTCACAGTTTGTAAATTGTTATCATGAAAGTAAAAATGGAAAGTCAATGATTCTGTAAAGTCTACAATGTCAGTCCTATCTTGCTCTCATCCTTTCTGCCAAGTGTATATTTCTGTTGCATCCTTTGCTAACAACAGGTCCAAACAATTGGTTTCTCATAAACAAAAAAGGAAAGTGTAAGCATGGTAATAAATGGTCATTCAGTATTAAACATAGGAATGTGCCATTCTCACAACACAATGGAAATCTATAGACACATATGTTTTAAGGCTATAAAGAGAGCAACCAGTTAGTTCATGAAGTTGTAACAACTATTCTACATAATGCTGGCTTTTTCCAGGTGCTGTACCAACCTTTCTGCCTATTTAACAATACACATAACTCTGCTTCCGTCTTCATTTACAGCACTTCACTCCTTCTGTGCAACTGAATACTAAGCTGCTAATTGTTTCAAGATGACAACGACTGCCATGAGCTATTTCCATTGGCTTGGAAAACAATGTGTGTCTCTGGGAGATCAAGCTGTGAATATTGAGTCTGTCTATACCTTGTGTCAGATGTTGTTCATTTGATTTTTGTAAGACACAAAATGGACCTAGAGATGGATTCTGCAGGGCCAACAGGAGCCTTAGAGGTCAAGGGTCAAACGGGGCTTTCTCAGTTTCCCAGTGAGGTTGTGCTGAACTGATCCCTCCTCAGTGAGGGCATACCTTCCTCAATGAGAATGTGAGGAACACAATTTTTTTTATTCACTTAACTTTAAAGGAATACAAGAACAAGACTCGACAAAAAAACATGTGTGTCTATCTTAAATGACTCATGAGATCAATGAAAGATGAAAAAAACATTTTGAATGGAGCATGGTGAAACAGGGGTCATGCTGAGAGTATGCCTGTTAATTAACTGATGTGATTGTCCATGAATATGGGTTTCCAAGACCAAGACAATCGCTTCTGAAGTAACAAGGGGATGCAGTTCAATGCAGATTGACAGATGGACAATTACGGGCCATCTTGCTGTACTTCTGGAGCTTTTGTGCCTCCGTTAAATGTATTGATAAGATGGTGTTTAGATCAATGATGTGAACTGTACCAGTAACAATGGAGACAAGAGGACTTCTTGCAGTGCTGATATTAATCATTAACTGTATACTATGAGAAAAACAATATCAGTGAAATCAATGATGATAACAGGGTTTTCTGCTCCTCCTGTCAGGAGGAGTCTTTTGATTTTTGATTTTCTGGTGATTTGTTTATTTACATATTTTTCATGTTATATTTTTAGAACCTTTAATTGTTAATGCACAATTCCTCACCTCCCTATTTCTTGTCCTAGTGTATGCCTATTCATCTTCTTTCTTTGCCATAATTCAATTGTTCAGTAAGTTAACATCAGAAAACAGTACAAAAATGTTTATAAAGATATTAAAATCTATATCTTCTTATGTCTACCATTGCAGTCTGAGTCTATTTATTGCTGCATTTAAGCATTTTATAGGTTTGTTGGGAGCAAGTAAAAGGCCTGCTCGACCCAGTTTTCCTTTCTTTCCTTTTAATTCATTTAAACCAGAAATTGATTTTGTCAGCAAATTTAGGGTTTTTTTCCACCCTGTTTCCTACTCTATCTTTGCTCTAGTTTGCAATTTGTCTCCTCTGATCAGTTCCTGCTGGCTAAACTATAGCTGCTTCCTACAAACAGGGCCACTCATCCTGTACACATCTAGGGTTTATGCACAGGTTATACAATGTAAATATTAGTGAACATTTGGCTATAAATGGAATTTTAAAAAATTCCATCTTATCAACAACATACAGAAGTTTAATATGAAATAAGTTCCTGACCAACGGGAATGAAAAGAAAATTCAAAAACGACATGCAGACTGTGGTGTGATATATTGCAGTTCATTGAAAAGCACTAAGGATATTAATGAAAGTGTCATCTGGAATCTGTAGATATTCCAGGCCATTATTATTATAAATGGGCCTTTGGAAGACAAATTCTATTTCCTCTTCTTTACATTCCCCTCACCGTGAAATAAATTGATCCACAAGTAAGTGCTCCATTTAACTTTTTTTCTCTTCAAATTCTGTTAAATGATAAATAAGCACAGAAAGATTGGTTATATGCATGGATAATAAGAGTGTGGCATAATTATATTTAAACTGAACAGGTCTGGCATCAGGTGTTTGATGCTTATCTACTCACCACCATGAACATTCACCCCCCTGCCAGCTCATTCGAACACCCACCTCATAACTACTCTTACTCTGCATCTCACAGTGATTTAGCTTCTCTGCTTTCCTTTACAAAACTCACTAAAAAAGTTATTTCATTTTGGTGGCAAAATTTAACATTTTATTGCTGGAAAAGCCCAAAAACTGAGAAAATTAACAGTTAAATAAAATTTATAAACTTACATTCAATTTTATCACACTAAATCTTGACACTGTATGCTTTGGCCAGAACCCAGATTCAAAATCTTTTCTCATTTTGATACACAGTTAAAGTACTTCTAATCATGTTTTAAAAATTAATCTTTTTGTTTAAATGGCACCAAATGCCTCCATATCCAGTGAAGTCAATGTCATCCATAATGAAGCCCAAATCAGCTATGGATGATTTTCTTTTTTAATATGTTCATGTTTGAATGACCTGAATGAGATGTTAAATTTAACAGGAAGAATATTAGGCATCCCTGCATCCATTTGTAACAGAAATTTGCAGGAGCTGATGAGGTGTGGATTCTCTAATAAGCTTGTTCACATACACACAAACATCCATCACTTTAATTTAGGGGGAGAAAGGAAACACGTCAACAAGTGCACAGAACTCTATAAATCTGACAATAAACATGCTTATTTGCATGCTTACTTGCAGCAGTGGTAAATGGAACCTTTTAAATTTTCATATAAATGCCATACACTGACACTTTGTTAAATAAAAGGCAAGACTTAAGTTTAAATTTTATATATAGGTTGAAAATTATATATATAATATTTTAAGAGATTTATTTGAATAAGTCATGTACTGACTTTTTTTCATGGTGAGTTTAACTGAGTAGTACACTGGTAGTTAAACTGATTGGATTAGTATGTGCCTGTTCATAGTTGAACAGAGACAGAGGTTACGATCTACACCCCCATATATGACAACCTGTTATCACATGGCTGACGTGCCACACTTTAGGTGTTGTGAGGAAGACCATGAAGTGGACCTTGAGTTGAGATTGTGTTATTCAACTGTTTGGAAACACTGATATAACAAATTTTCATCTGCAAATATAGCATTTTGAAAATGTGCTCATATAACGAAAACTAAAACCTAATAAAATTTTATTGTCAAAATTTGTCCTTGGACTGTCATTATTTACTCTACAACTTCTATAGACTAATTAGGAATAAAACAGACAATAAAAAAAAGTGATTTCAATATGTAATATAGTCTACTGCAATGAGGTAAGCAGTGATAAGTTTAGCAAGCTTTTCCAGGCCAAGTGACATAAGAGTTTTATTAAAATGCTAGTTATACTTAATGCTAGAATAATAAAGCCGGAGTAAATGCAGGCAAAACCAAGGGGAAAAATGGCTCTTAAGTACCGTAGAGAGGATTTCCAGCCAGAGCTTTTTTTTTTGTCAGTGTAGAGTTTTACAGATAAGTGTTTGATTTTCCTCAACTTGGAAGTAAATTAGTGTCTGTATCACAGAAACTCTCATCTGACTTGCCCCAGTTATTTGGAAAGCACATCAAAGGCAGGGACGTAATTGTAATTGTCTCATTGCAGGGTAAATCTAGGAGGGATCAGAGTACAGTCAGGACCCAGTTCAGCTGGAAGATCCTCTGTGTAAAAGCAGGTAGGACACCGTATGTATCGTCAGAAGCTGGAGCCAAAATGCTGCTGCATAATTGAAAGATGAGATGAGGAGAAATAAGTCCTAAAATGTCGAATGTGATATCATTAAGGAAATGAGAAAAGCGGGAGGCTACAGTACATCAGTAATTGAGCGGTTAGAGGGAGGGGAACTGGCTGGGATTCATGGGAGAGGAAATGACACACAAAGGCAACACAACCTGACACGTGATATCACAGTAATGAAACAGAGGTTCACACACAGGTACAGTGAGGAAAATAAGTATTTGAACACCCTGCTATTTTGCAAGTTCTCCCACTTAGAAATCATGGAGGGGTCTGAAATTGTCATCGTAGGTGCATGTCCACTGTGAGAGACATAATCTAAAAAAAAAAAAACAGAAATCACAATGTATGATTTTTTAACTATTTATTTGTGTGATACAGCTGCAAATAAGTATTTGAACACCTGAGAAAATCAATGTTAATATTTGGTACAGTAGCCTTTGTTTGCAATTACAGAGGTCAAACGTTTCCTGTAGTTTTTCACCAGGTTTGCACACACTGCAGGAGGGATTTTGGCCCACTCCTCCACACAGATCTTCTCTAGATCAGTCAGGTTTCAGGGCTGTCGCTGAGAAACACGGAGTTTGAGCTCCCTCCAAAGATTCTCTATTGGGTTTAGGTCTGGAGACTGGCTAGGCCACGCCAGAACCTTGATATGCTTCTTACAGAGCCACTCCTTGGTTATCCTGGCTGTGTGCTTCGGGTCATTGTAATGTTGGAAGACCCAGCCTCGACCCATCTTCAATGCTCTAACCCGAGGGAAGGAGGTTGTTCCCCAAAATCTCGCAATACATGGCCCCGGTCATCCTCTCCTTAATACAGTGCAGTCGCCCTGTCCCATGTGCAGAAAAACACCCCCAAAGCATGATGCTACCACCCCCATGCTTCATAGTAGGGATGGTGTTCTTGGGATGGTACTCGTCATTCTTCTTCCTCCAAACACGGTTAGTGGAATTATGACCAAAAAGTTCTATTTTGGTCTCATCTGACCACATGACTTTCTCCCATGACTCCGCTGGATCATCCAAATGGTCATTGGCAAACTTAAGACGGCCTTGACATGTGCTGGTTTAAGCAGGGGAACCTTCCGTGCCATGCGTGATTTCAAACCATGACGTCTTAGTGTATTACCAACAGTAACCTTGGAAACGGTGGTCCCAGCTCTTTTCAGGTCATTGACCAGCTCCTGTGTAGTTCTGGGTTGATTTCTCCCCTTTCTTAGGATCATTGAGACCCCACGAGGTGAGATCTTGCATGGAGCCCCAGTCCGAGGGAGATTGACAGTCACAGACACAGTCAGACAGTGGACCTTTTTTCACCAAGCTGCTTGGCAATTTCCCCGTAGCCCTTTCCAGCCTTGTGGAGGTGTACAATTTTGTCTCTAGTGTCTTTGGACAGCTCTTTGGTCTTGGCCATGTTAGTAGTTGGATTCTTACTGATTGTATGGGGTGGACAGGTGTCTTTATGCAGCTAACGACCTCAAACAGGTGCATCTAAATCAGGATAATAAATGGAGTGGAGGTGGACATTTTGAAGGCAGACTAACAGGTCTTTGAGAGTCAGAATTCTAGCTGATAGACAGGTGTTCAAATACTTATTTGCAGCTGTATCATACAAATAAATAGTTAAAAAATCATACATTGTGATTTCTGGATATTTTTTTAGATCATTCTCTCACAGTGGACATGCACCTACGATGACAATTTCAGACCCCTCCATGATTTCTAAGTGGGAGAACTTGCAAAATAGCAGGGTGTTCAAATACTTATTTTCCTCACTGTATATAGTCTTAGCATAAATATATCATGTATTAGATACAAACTTAGGCACAACAAAGCCTGTATTACACATCACCAGAACACGCTGCCAATATAGCACCAGCATGTGAGATTTCACATCACTTATTCATGCAGGAGAGAGGCAGCTTGTTGATTTCTCCTAAGGCATGACGGTATTGTGGAAACAATCCTCTCTGACAAAAATACCCCCTCAAAAATGCAGCCTTTGACTATCTGTGCCCATTTCCTGGCTTTTAATTGATTCACTGTCACTTCTGTGTGGCTTTAATTAAAACCAAGCAATTAGAAAATTGAAAAGGAGATGAAGAAAGTGGGTGAGCTGGGAAGGGAGACTAAGCACTGGGGGACATGATAATTAAGAGCAGGCACACCACAAAATGCCTCAACATTGCACCTATAGTGTGACTCTCCATTCCCTCTCCTTCTCAGAGTCCCACTCTCCCCACTCAATCACAAAGCTAATATCACCCCTTTCTCCATAAAACCCTTTCTTATTCCAGCTCTTTTATTTTGTCTATTTATTTAGCTTAAAATCCCCCCAGAGCGGTGGTGTGCTCCAATTCTCCAAACCAGCCATCCTGCATGCTAAACTGAGAGGACTTGAGCAGCCCAAGGCCACACCACCACCTGCACGGATTAGAGGCTGGCTAATCCTCTCATGTTTGACCTCAAGTCAGACGGAATATGCAGAAAAATTACTGAAAGTCAGCGTGGCATGTTTCTCCATAACAATACATCTGGGTTGAATGATTTTTATTTATTTATTTTTGGTAGGTAGAGGAGGTGCTGGTTAGTGCAGTGTTACTTTTCATGAATCATATTTCCCTGTTGCTGATTTAATAGTAGAGAATGCGGATGTTATGTGCTTTGTAGTGCCCATGGCTTGAGTTGATACACCAGGAAACCTGAGCTTTTGGGAAGAGCGTCATTCTAAGGAAAAGGTTGCTTAGAACTTTGTTGTCATATTTTTTTATTGGTTATGATCCCAATCTACTCACCAAAGTAATGTTCAAATCTGGGAATACAGGGACAAACAAGGCAGTAAATGGCCAAACAGACTGTAAGCAAGCCAACAGTTTAGCCAGATAAAGAGTTCGCACTGGATGCCTGCAGCATGTGGGCTCCTCACGTTCCATCTGCACCACGGGAAGTAAAGCATGCATCTTTAAAAAGTCTGTTCTACTGAGGGCACAAAACTAGTAAATACTCATTAATTACTAATTACTTAAACATTAGTTACTCTTTTTGTGCAACCTCAAGAAAAGCCTTTGTGGCTGTATTTCTTAAACAGTGTATATTAGCGAGAGGAAAACCACAGCATTCCTTTCACAAGTAACATAACATCATAAACATTAAAACAAAATAAAACAAAACAATGTCAATATCGAATGAAAGCATCACTGAATTTAAATTCATGTCAACTGTCAGGTATTTAGATATATAGGATTATTTGTGAATTGTAACGCTGCAGATACCTGAGCTGGTTCACAGACCCAGTGAGTAAAGATAGCAAAGTGAAGAAAAGTGTCACATGTTTGCTGCCCGGAAGAACCTCCAGACACGCATCCAGCAGATATTGAGGGTAAGGGCAGAAATATCAGGAATAATCCTCATTACACAGAAAAAAGGTAGGTCAACGTTTGAGCAGTCTCTAAACTGTAATGGATGTTTACAAGAGTTTAGGTTATCATTTTACCATTCGCCACTGGCAAACCTGGATTTGTTTAAAAGCTAACCAATAATCAATAATTATTTACTTTGATTTATTTTGGTAAGTACAGTGTCATTAAAACTATAAAAAATAAAATTCAGGTTGTACAAATTCCCCTTTAATACAGCAGTACTTCATTTAAAGCTCACATTCCCGTTGAAAAGGCCCTATCATTGCTTTATTTCTGATCAGTGCCTACAATTAACACACACAATCAATTGTGGAGGCCTGAGAAACAGAGATGTTGTCCTTCGAGTGCGAAGCAGCCGTGGAGCCCATCACTCCTGGAGGGGTCCATGCTCCAGTCAAGAGGCTAATGACACACACGGCACTTTCCCTCCCCCCCACAATTAATCACTCCTCTGGCAGATCAGAGAGAAGGAAAGCTCCTCTTCGCAGCAGCATTTTATTGTGGAACTTAGGGCTGCTGATGAGATGTACCTTTGTGTGTTCTGCACTGACTGTAGGCAGATATTTTAAAATAGACACAAATGTCAAAAACAATTACTGAATATCTACAGTATGTAAATCTATTAAAAACAGAATTTAAACAGGAAACTTTAACATGTTATGCTACATCTAAAAGTTTATTTCATGATTAAAACAACTAATCTACAAGATGCAATTACTTAATATATATTCCTCTAACCATTTTTTCATATAAATTCACATGTGATAGTGATTTTGAGAACATCTTACACTCACTCTAAGCTTAGAATCATCACTTACTGTCATAACTTTTCATGAGCTAGTGTGCAGCCTTTATGTGCAAATAATGTTGTAGGTCTGTGACAATTCTGTGATCACAAGAGGTCAAAACAGAAATGAAGACATACTGATGACACATCCTCAAAGGGATCCAACAACCTCTGTAATCTCCAAGAGATTAAAGACAACAACCAGAATTTTTGGACAAAACAGATCTCTTCCATGCGTCCCAATTCTAAGTTTAGTCACTGCCGGTTTGTTGAACATTCAAAATCTGAAATTTGACCATAATAATGGATATATATACAAAACTTTTCCACACTAAAATGACTAGACCTATGTTATTTGTTTTGGTGTGAGTTGTGTACTTACAGTACATCACCCCAAATGTTTCCAACAATTTTGAAACCCAGAGAAATCCATTATTTTAATCAAGGTAACGGTGCGTTGGGATGGCACTTGGGCTCCACAGGGGGCTTTGCTAGCTCCATTCCTGTTCACATTGTACACTGCAGGTACTCAATTTCTTCCAGATCCAGAAATACTCAGATGACACTGCTATTGTGGCATGTATTAGAAACAGACAGGAAGGGAAGTATAGGGTTCTGACGAAGGCATTCACTGACTGGAGTGATAAAAATTGTGATGGATTTCCGTAGATCTAAACCCTCCATTCAGCCAGGCAACATTCGAGGGGCAGACCTATGAATACTTAGGCGTGCACCTGGAAGACAAGCTGGACTGGTCTCCAAGTTTCATTTTCTATGTTGTGATCTGCTGGGAAGGCAACATGATAGACAGAGATACTAGGGGAATGGACAAGCTGGTTAAAAAGGCCAGTGTTCAGCAGGAGGCTGGAATCACTGTGGAATGTGGTGGAGGAGGGCACAGAAAGAAAGGTGAAGGCCATCCTGGACAATGTCTGCCATCCACTTCATCAACATCCTGGTGGGCCGAAAAAGCAGCAGCAGCGGGCATTTCATCTCGCATCGCTGTAGGACTGAAAGGTACAGGTGATCCTTTGTTCCCGTAGCCATCAGACTTTTTAATCTATCTATCTATTTATCCATCTATCCATCCATCTATCTATCTATCTATTTATCTTTCTATCTATCTTTCTATCTATTTATCTGGTCACCTGTCAATGGCGTCATATCCCCTGGTCCCATGTTTAACTTTAACCCATGTTGTCATCAAACTACTACTTTTGTTAGTGTTTTAAAGATTCAGTGTGTATGTTTTAGAGGCATCTAGTGGAGAGAGTTGCACACTGCAACCAACGACTTACTCACCGGTCACTCCTCCCTTTGCAAGCGCGTAAGAGAAGCCACGGTGACCAACAAGCTCTGTCGGCTCTTAAGTTAAATAATACATGTGGGCTTCCATTTCTCCTAATTTCTCTTCTCTTCTTACTTCTAACAAAACAGATAGATGCCACTAATACTACTTCTTCTTCTTCTTCTTCCTTCTTCTTTGTATGTATTCAATGTAGTGACGAAACATGCTCTGTTTCCAATTGGGCTACTGTAGGAACTGTATGTAGATAGAAATGGCTAATTTTAAGGTAATAAAAACATAACGGTTCATTATGTAAAGTCTTTATACAACACTGAAAACATAGTTATGTATATTATATTGCATTTCTGTCAATAGAGCCTCCTAAATGTTACACACTGAACATTTAATGTGAGAGACCCCTAGAGACAGGGAATGACATATTGTGTGTTTAATGGTCATTACCAGGGTAAGAAAGACCACATTATTTCTGCATTATAACTACGTTTTTGTTCATTTATTTGAATCCATTAAGGAATTCTGGGAAGTTACTAAGCAAGGACATACAGCTGCTTTCCTTGAGCAAGAGAAGGAATATTTGAGCTTTTTGGGGGGAGTCCATGTCTAGATATCTCCCACTTTTTAATTTGAATAAAACTCTGTTCTGATCTACTGACAAAGTGGCTCACTGGCTCTCTTACCACTGGGTACAAAGAGAATGAAATATGCTGATGTTGTAGTGATTTTGTCACTCACCTTGAGGCTAGTCAGTGACAGACCCTCCCAAACCCACTTAATCCTCTCTGCCTCTCTAAGTACAGAGAAATAACACGGACTTACCAGAGCAGTCAGGAAGCTCCCCAGTGCTTCAGCACTGTGCTGTTTGAAATGCAATGAAGGGTGTCAGTTGCAGCTGATGGGCCTGATCGCTGGGCCAGCAGTGTCTAATTATCATGTCATATTCTCCACACATTTCAATACCACACTGGCAACACTCCCAAAGCCAATATTTTGAAGCTGTGTACTGATTATGCACAACAATGAAATAGAGTTTAATAATCAAAGAGGGTTTTGTTTCTTTATCTGTTTGTCTTTAAAAACAACACTGTAATTTGCACTGAGGATTACAGTCGAATACAACATCAACACTAATGAAGACAACAGATATAACAAATCAAACAACCCCCTGCGTACCAACTAAGCCTAATTTTTAAAATAGTACTGTAATAGAGGAAGTGCACAAGTAGTGACTTTTCTGCTGCCATTCCTAGATTACTCTGTCGCTAACATTTTTGCCACTCCAACAAAAGAAGACACCATGATAGTGTCCCCTCACATTCACATGCTCCCACTCAGTGGGAAGCTGCAGGGTGTCTGAGGGTGAGTTGCAGTTTGTCTCACTCCCTCGCTCTGTGCTTCTGCCCCACGGCACAGGCATCACTCTGATAAACACACACCCACACTGACATGCAGGGCTACACATTACAATAATACTCACATAAACATGCACTTAAAAGCACTTTTTTTACATGTGAGACATACACATACACACCAGCGTACATGGGTGTATCAGTGCGCCTGTGTGACTTCCAAGTAGGTTTGTACCACCCACGCAAGTACCAGACCCCAGCTGTGTTTACACAAAACAAACCCCGCTGATGAACTCAGAGACTGGCCAAAAGCCTGTGTGTGTACTAATGCTATATCTGAATTTATACACACTATGTACAATTTTCATATCATACAAGTATTGCAGTTTGTATGCAATAAATTATCATACCAGTAGGAAAGTGTAAACCAACAGATTTCATTTTGAACTCTGACTTTAAACAAAAACATTTGGTTAACAACAACTAACAGCAAAGCACTTTCTAGGGTGCCGGTTAGCTCAACTGGTGCACCATATACATGACTAAATCGGGTTTGATTCCAGGCGTGGCCCTTTGCTGCATGTCATCCCCTTTCTCTTTCTTCAGCCATTCTATTGAATAAACTATTTTTTATCTTTTGCCAAGATTAATTCTGACACATTGCATTGTTAAACTAGTGTCCATCTCTACACCGAACACATAAAGTTTTCCTCTGCAAACAATCAATGCATTCCAAAAAGCTATTTTTTAAATTAATGGGGCCCAAAGCAGGAAACAACAAACATATCCTCTTGCAAGTTACTTACTTAAGTATTTCTGCATTAACCGTCACGCTAATGTTATCTAACTTGAGCCAACTAAAACACAAAATCATACTGTATTTCAAATGCTTTGCACTAATGTTAGTTTCTGTCAAATAGAGTGAAAGCCAACTATGGGTTGGTTTTAATATCTAAAACAAAGCCGAGGTCTCTCCATGAGTAAAACACCATTCCAATGTTTTCACCTGACGTTGATCTGATTCTTGTTTGGCCTGACGGGCTTCAGCACATAAAACTTTTTTGTTTGTTTGTGTTGGAGTTTGTCTAATCGGACTCTGTTTCGTGAGCTGCGGTATTGTCGCTGTGTGTATAGTTCAGAATTTATTTTACATAGCCAGCAGACTAGTAGTTGTTCCATGCCACCAAAAAAGCAGGCGGGTTGTTCATTTTTATAAGGTTACAACCCATTAGCAAAGAAAATGGTGCGTTGGAGGGGTTACAACCCATTAAAAAATAGGCAATAAAAAAGTGATTAATTGAAAAGTGATTTCATTAAAAAACTATATATAGTCCCTTTAACATTAGCAACTGTTATACCCAACCAAGCAAGAACAAGCAAAACCCCTGAGTATGGATGTTTCACCGCTGATAAATTAATCTCTCCATTGCTTCAGGAACAACACATTATTTAATCATCCAAATTGTAGATAGATTCCCTTTAAAGTATATTTGTATACTTTTTTATTAGAAGATGGCAGGCTGCATGCCTACCAGAATAGCCAAAGGATTTTCAGTTTTTACAAAATACCCCCTGTCTACAAAGACAACAACGTATATGAAAAACAAAACACTTCGACTTGGTCTGTGATCCTCTGTAGTTGATATAATAATTCATTAGCTGCTCCCTGACAGTACTTCAATACTATGAGGCCGTTGTACCTCATTCATGGAAGGGAAATGATGGTAAAGGCAGGAAAGACGTCACTTGGTTTACACCATCTCAGGCACTGCTGCCTCTCGCATTAAGGGACGGATCTGCATCGATTTTGTGACAAGCTTTAATTGAATATGTGCATTTGCAGTCCTCCTAACAGAACTAGTGAGATACTCAACAGTTTCTGCCTGGTTGTGTGGTCACCAAAGTCTGTACCTCTGTAAAGAATAATCACTCTTGGTCGATGGCAGGAGACCAGCCCTATTTTATCACTGGTGTGTCTCTGGTGTGACAACATTGTAGACCAGTATTTTGGTCAGTGGCTGTTGTGTGAAGACATAAACATACTTGTTAGTGTAATAAAAAGAACAAGTAGCTGGCTTACTGGAAGAGTCTGCTTTTTTAATTTAATCTGCAACTTTAATTTTAAAACAGGTTGTTTTACAGAATGATGAAAAGCAGAGCCGATACTGTATGTGAACAAGAATCTTTGTCAATTATCCAAAAAGAACTAAGCACAGAGCTGACCAGCTTCTAAAGAATGTTGCACCTCCAACAGAGTAACTTCAAAATACAAAAAAATGAACACTTTAAGACCTAAGTGAATGATGAAAACAGTTCCCACAGTGCAAAAACTACTAATCACTGTAAAATTAACTATGAAACCATATTTGAAAGCTAAAACCTTCAAACACAAAAACTGAACAGAACATACTTCTGACCATGCTGGGTGTGGCCAGCAGCGCAACAGACTTTCAGCTAGAGAGAGAAACAGTGAAACAATGCTTTTCAGCCTGGTGTCTCTCTTAAATGATACCCTGCAGAGATTTCTTCTTTCTTATTCACTTTTTCTTACTAAAACCAATTGTGTTGTATCCTCGAGCCTTGACAAACGAGTTGAATGCCTTTCCTTCTTCATAAAACATTTGCAAAGCCTATTTGTCTTTATATTTTAAAAGCAGCATTATTTATATTCATGTTTGTGAGCTAGCAGTCTTTTTCTTTACTGCATTTTGCTAGCATATTGTTACATTTCTTGAGCATTACAACCAACAACTCAGTGGAATAGTGTGAAACCATCAGCAGGAATGTGTCCTGGTGAGATACATAAAAAAGGCAGACCCAGTCATTAAAAGATTGCTGCATACAGTAGCTTCACTGGTGGTTAAAAAACTTTAAGTCTCCTCCATCACGTGTGTAGATTTGGACCATGGCCTCTCTTTGCACAGCCAACCCCATCATGTTTCTCTTGGCTTTGCAAGAGCACAGCTGAACTGCACAGATGTTCAACCAACATGTGAGGGAGTTTTCTGTGCACCCTAATGTCCATTATCTAATACAGGAGGTGATATTAATACAGAAGAGGAACACCAACAGCCCTGTGGATTTCTATGGCACCCCATAGGAATCCTGCTCTTCCATCTATCCTTTATGTACTGTAGATGATAAATGCATTTCCCTGGGGACAATATATTTATGACACAAGAGGATGTTTTGAACCCTTTTTAATCTTAAGCCATAGTTTGTGCGGCCTCTGTTCTGGGTTGAATTAATGGTATGTATAAGTGTGCTGTTTGGTCCATTCTTTGCATATTTATATATAAAGGGATGCATCATTTATCTCAACTTCATCTTCTTTTAATGACAGTGAGGGCTGTTTCACTGGACTCTACTGTCTGTCTACTGTTTTTTTTAATGTTGTCTCAAAAAGTTTTGACTCCAAGCTATTAACCACAATAAGGAAAAGTGATTTGGAATGTGGATTTTTACTGGAGGCAGGTGGTTAACTGGCTAGAAGGAAACCATGTAGAAAGAAATGGTGAGGGAAGTCTTAGTGACAAGCGTGATAAATGGGAAGATAGATGAATAGATAAACAGAGCAGAAAGAAAATGAAAAACGGTAAGGATATTTTTATATTTTTTTATTGTAATGGCGAGGAATGGCCTGCCATCTTTTGAATTAGTTTTGCGGAGAGTGCTATAAAAATGTAACCAACAGTGTCCTTTGCTATCTCTCCGGGGGTTTGAGCTGGAGAATCAGGCTCCCACGTCACATCCCCATAGCACTGACAGCAAACGGTGAGGCAGCGTTGTGAGTGCCACTCCGTCACAGGGGACTAGTGGTACTGCTCTCATGTCAGCACGCTGTTCTCTCCTCGCCGCTAAAAATAAGATGTTAAACCCTTCGGAAAAAAAAACCTGACTCCCATCTCTCTTGGTTTGCTAAGTCGTCTCAACGGGGAGACTCTGAGAGATTCCATCTACCCCATCAGCTTTGGTGCAACTCTCCTCTATCCCACAAACACTAGGGAGGCAACTGTCAGAATCTAAAGAAGCTGTGTTACACATTGAAATTATTACCTCGGCAGTGCTTCACTTCAGTCAGCATGGAAGGTGGTTGCTGAAGATACATCTTTTTAAGGTCTTTTTACAAAGGTAGGTTTCTGATCAAAGAATTCAAAATATTTCCGAAAGGCTGTGATGCCAGGAATTTGTAAACCCAAACCAAAAAGAAAGCAGAGATTCCTGTGAACGCAGGTGCTGAAAAGAACAGTCTCAGCTCTCTCTGGCGGGTAACAAAACATTTTCAGGCCCATCTAGAGGCTCTGTGGCCACAGATTAACTTGATTTCAAACTTTTATAACCCATAATTTAAACCTACACACACTGCCGTGGTTCAAAGTGATAAGTGCCATCCGAGTCTGTCTGCACTCCACTCGGTCAACACTGTGAAAGAACTGAGTAAAAATGGAAACCACCTCTGCTCCTCGTCCGTCCTTCTTCTCATGTCTACTCTGTAGCCCCATCACAGTCAATTAAATTCAAGCTTGTCAGATCAAACAGGCTTACTCTGCCTTTCCCTCTCTCTTACACACACACGCATAACAACCCCCCACAAGGACACAAGGAAGTGAGGCGATGCCTTTATTTCACGGTGAGGAGAAGAAAGCTGACATTCAACAGACAAGCACTGAGATGCTGTGAGCCACATGAACACTGTCCATTGCACTCAATTAACAACATGCTCTGTGAAAGCCTTTGATCTGCTTTTATATGCCCTGAACACAATGCTCACATACTGTAGGCACACACAATCCTGCACTACAAAGATGGGAGTATACTGATGCTTTCAATGTCAAACATCATCATCATCATCTATTTTATTGTAAGCTTAACCCTGGCCCATCTTGTTTCATGATACCACTGTGTACCTCAAGCGGCGATAGTCTGATAATAGAGCTTAGGTCTCCCCTCCCGTAGTTTCAGCTGAGAAATGTGTTCCAGCTGTGATTTTGCTACATTACACAAGCTCTCTTAACTTTTTTAGTCTAATAAGTAAACAAACTAAACTACCAAAATGTCAAGAAAGGAAATATTCTTAGACCTGTTTTCCTTATCAAACAGAAAATCACACTTGTATGTGTCCCTGGGTGAATGTAAGATAAGTAGTCCATTTAACCCTCTGTTTGTTCATATTGTAATTCTAATACAGATATGTCTTTCCAATTTGTATATACAACATTTACTGCATGTCTGCTTGTCCTGGTGCAACAATCACCTCACTGTTGTTTTCCCAGAGTTTTTTCAGGGTCTAAGACTGGAGGGCGTTGTATTTTGTACAGATCTCAAACCCTTCTGAGATTTGTGTTGTACTGTTTCTAAGGTAAAAAATGATCTTCAAACCTCAATAAAAAGGGAAGAATAGGGCAAATGTGTAGTATATGAAAACAACAACAAAAGATACATTCAAACCAGTCTGTATGTAAATAACAAAATGTGGCACACATGTAATAATATATTTACAATCAAATGTCACTAATAAGCTAATGTGCAGATTTACATAACCATATTTGTAAAAAGCATTTAAACAACCTTTCCATACATAATAATTCATTAGCATTCATTTTAATTTTTCATTATTGAAATGAGTCTATGAAATAATTAAAAACAGGCACATTTTTAGAAATGCAGAATAAATCACTGATTAAAGATTTATCATTGAACTCCTAAGGCCTTGTAAATTCTCATGGAGGAATACACTAGACACAGAAGAGTTTCCTGCGGGAAGGTCAGAGAAAGGTTAGCGTGATTAGAAACACTGTACTTGTGTAGTATGGTACCTAACAGATACCTAAACATATCCTATATAAGCTATGTTTGAAGTACAGAGAGACAGAGTGGCCATCGGGCTGGGTCACTCTCCAAGCTGCTGCAGAGCTTGTAATTGATGCTGAACTCCTTGATTTAATAAACTTTTATGATCAAGAACAGTGTCAAGCGGGTTTCTTCTCAACACATCAGTACAGCATTATTGTTCGGACACCACACTTGCTTTACTTCCTTTGTTTTACTCTTTACTGTATGTTATCACTTAATCACTTAATCACTTAACTGCCAGATCAACAGAGGCACACACAGACACACAGGCAACATGTGACCATTCAAAAGACTATGTTTTCTCTGGTAGTACTTGATGTGCTAAGTCATCAGTGATGATTCTGTTTTGGTAGATGCCCTGCAGTGTGTGAATGACTCTGATTTGACCTGAGCACAGATCAGCCTGTTCCTCTGAGCTCATCTGAAAAATGTCAATAGAAACAGTCAAGTTCAATCTACTGCAAGAGATTTTTGTAACCCAGAGGAATATAAATGATAAAAGTAATTAAATGAAAATAACAATACTATACATTTTTAATTGTTGTCTTGATAAGGCAGGTGAGATGAAATCAGTGGACAGTGAGAAATTTAATAAATATGTTTTATGCCAACAAAACCTTTTGAGATGTGCTGTGATTCTGTTAGATAAAACTCTCTGACTTAAAGTCAAACAGGGGCAGCAACAATGTCTTCCCCCTAGATAATTAAATGCTGCAGCATGTGTAAGAGATAAACAAAAAACAACAGATTAGCCAAAAACAACAGCTATGAGCTCTCCTGAAAGACCACACAAAATTAATACTTTTTAATACTTTTTTAGGAAGGAAGAATATTTTATTTAGGCACATTGTTCAAGGATAAAGAAAATCACACAGCTAGTAGGAGAAGCCATTTATCCACAAATGTGTATTTATTAATGATCAACCTCTTTTAGATCATTTAAAAGTGAAAGGTATGTCCCACAAATGACCAAAACTGACAAATGGTCAATAGCTAATGGCTTTTCCCCCTGTAGCTGCATAATTTTAAAAACCTAGATGGTTCTGGGTTTCGGGTCATACGTCAATGCACACCCAATGACACACCTGGGGGACAACAAGGGACACTTTACCTAAGCCATAATTAGCTCACTAATGACAGAGTGCAGGTCAAATGTCCTTCTGCATCCCCACGCAGCACTAAGCATTTTGTCAGCATGTGTCGCAAATACATACATCTAACATGACAGCAGCCTCCAATTTAGAGGTGAGAGGTTTCATCCTTGCCACTCAAATTACCAAATGTGCCTTAATTATGATGGGGTCAAGAGGGTATAATACTTGTTAACCATGGTTGGACAGGGCTAAAAATGAAAAAATGGGGAACTGCACACCATAAAGCTGTATTATATTTCCAGTCTTAAGCTGTATCTTATGTAGCGTCTTACTTATTATTCCTCTCTCAAAAGGGGCAAAAAAATGTAAACAGTAAGTGAAGAGCTCTCCTTTATTCCCACCATACAAATGTAAGAGTCCTCACTTCTCCTCATGGGCCTTTCAGAAAAACACTATCAACGTGATGACAGCTTGCACTGACTTCAGAGGCGCCCATCCCTCCTCTACCTATTTCATGGACTCTTGACATCACAAACACAAGGATTAACTTTTTTTCCCCCCAAGCAAGGGGGAATTGAAATAAAAAATAAACAAAAACACATTCTCTGCTCAGTTTCCTGTGACAAAAAACAAGGCGTCTGATATTTTCCATGGGAACTTTAACTTTAAGCCTGTTGTTCGCCAATTCAACTAATTTATTTTAATATTGAGGAGTGCTAGCTGTGTTTTGTGAATGTGATTGCAATGCATTTCTTAGCGTCTTTTTTGGTTTTGTGTAATGCCATCAGTGTAAAATTTTGTCTTCAATACATTCACAACATGGTTACTTAAGGTTTGTTTACAAAAGAAGTGGCATTACTATGTGAAGCAAAAGTTGTGTTGGAATCCAATACAAGCTGCCATTAAACAAGGTAGAAATATGTAGGCCTAAGTCTTTAGGCGTTTTAGTCGAAGTAACTGCAAATTGTACACGAACATCAAAAAAACTTTAGAAAAGCATGTTCATCATATGCATGCATTAGAAGAAATACATCTCTGCAGTCATTTATTTGCTAATTTATTTGCTCAACTAAAGATTAAACTTTAAAGCTGCTATACTCATCCATCCATCCATCCATCCATCCATCGTCAACCGCTTATCCTGCGTACAGGGTCGCGGGGTGCTATACTAAAAATTATTATATTATCAGTGGATCAAATGGCATGAGAGATGTGTAAGGAGTTGCTTGGAGAAATGAACACACAGGTAATTATCACCTGGACTTCAGTACCCTTCAGTTCTGCAAAGCATTTTAGTCTTTGTCAGCTCATTGTTTTGGTTTTCCGGTCTGTAACTTTGTTTTGGTTCACTCTCACTGCTCTCATCTGCATTGTTTTCAGGCAGCATTTTTCAGCAAAAAAGCTCTCAAACATACGGCACACTACCTGCCTGGTACTTCACAGCAGACAGACAAAGTTAGCAACTAACTGGTGAACAAAGCTGAGCATTAAGCAGCTAAAGGGGCAGATATTTCCCCCAGAAGTTTGCTGAAAATACTGCACTCAAAGTGGTCAGAAACATGACTCCGAATTAATGATAATTTTGCTCTATGTCTGCTGGATGTGTAAATAAGCAACAGTTTGCTAACATGTTAGCCATATCAACCTAAAAGCTGATAATATGTTAGCATTGACGCTGCCCCCAAGCTTCCAATCAAAATCAGTTAATGCAGGTTTAAACAATCTTTAGTTTTAATGATGCAGCAGGCTTACATAAAAAAATTACTTAATGTATCAAGTTACAATTAACGAAAACTAGAAAAAATTCAGAAAAGCTTAAAGCTTTGTTGAGCTCTCCATTTGGAGACACTGACCAGACATTAGAGTAACATAGGCATTTAATTATTCATATAATACACATGAAAACTATGTGTGTAATGTTTGTGTCCTCTGTCAAACACACATATACAAACAACAAAGTCAATGAAGAATGCCACAAAGTAATTAATGGTTGCAATAATGAAGGGGCAGCTTTGGCAAAGCCTTTCTAATCATGTGCATAAATGATTTTGGTTAATGAGGAAGCGTTTACAGTAACAATACAGACGCAGCCAACCCAATCCAGGTGCCCAGCAGCTGCCAATAGACACAGCCTAGCGCCCAGTTGCACATTGATCAGTAGGGCTGGTCAGGGTCACTGTGTGTGAGCTCCATCCTAAGTAGAGGTTTACATTCATATTAGCTTTGTTTTTGTAATCAAGAGAAAGCAGCAGAGAAGGGGATGGTCAGAATAGCTACCTTGCTGGTGAAGGAGGATTACAGAGCATTTTACGGGTGCAGAACAAAATTACACCAGCGCTGACTATGTGAAGACATCAACAAATAGGCATGTGTTTGGTGTTATGTAGAAGATGAAATGCTCTAAGGGGCTTTCTTTTGTGTTGATTCATTGTTAATTCATAGCTGACCTGTGCTAATCTGTGTTTGTAAAAAGCAATCTCAGTCATTCTCATCATTCAGTTGCTACTTAGGACACTCAGAATGGCCTCTGCTCAGTTGGTGTCTTGGCAGAGACATCTCTTTATTCAGTCCAAATGACCCATAATACATCTTAACCCAATACACTTTCTACTTAGCCCATGGTCCACTGAAAAGCATTTCAAGTCATAATCAATTTTAGCTGAATCAATAACTCCAGCTGGTAGATATAACTGGTAGAAGAGAATACATGGGGACTACACTCTCACTCAGTTGTCATTCAGACAGTTTGTTCTTTCGGTTTCTGTTGTCTGTTATCTGTTATCTGCCTCAGCTCTGTTGTCTACTGCTTGATGTTATCTCGTCAACAAGTAGCTACACACTCACACATGCGAATGCAAAATTTGTCAGCACAGTGTCATATCGGTCTTTCAAGGAAAATTTTTAATTATGTACCACCTTGAACGCTGCTTAATTTTTTATTAATTCTCACAGCTCCACTGCACACAAGATACTCTTTTCTAAAATCAACATTCCTCGCAAACCAATGAAAAATGAGATTTCTAATGATTTAATCACATCTGCACATGTTGACATTTGTTGTTACGACTGCATTACCATGGCAAATACAAAGTGTATTTGCTCTTATTGATCAGTGCAGCCTTTCAGCAGGTGGTTTAGGTTCTTGCTTCATTTGTTCCTGATGCTCCAAATGGCAGGCAGGAAAAACAGCTGAAGATAATTGAAATTGTGTCATTGAACAATTTTTGATATTTGCAGGAAGGGTGTTTGTTTATCATATATACCACTGCAGTATTTCAGTGACAGATAATGTGGATTTTGGCCAGCGTGATGTATGAGTTAATGGAGTTTCTCACAATAATTACTTTTGCCTGCATATGCATGAAGCTTCTAGGAGAAAGAGCTAATCTAATACTTGTTTTATAGGATGCAGTGTGTACTCAGCCTCTGGTGGTTTTTGTGGGGAGGAGGACACAAACACCTCTTCATCTCCAACATACCTTCTGTTGTTTAAACAAAAGTCTAAAATACACGGTAGCGATAATATCTCAGCCAACATTTATTGCTGTAACAGGTATAAGGTTACAGTAGATACAGTATGTGGCTTCTTGGCTCACTGGTTAATCACTTTGAGTAGTTTCTATCCATCACCAGCCCCATGAGATCACACAGCATCAGACCTGCTTTATGCAAAGCATCACTATGGTTGGAACAATTTGTTGCCCATTGATATTAGCACTGCTTGAATGAACCTGCAAATAAAATTAGTCACTCAATATTGTCAAATCCACACCCCGCTAGCTCCATTTAGCTGCATTTTGTTGAATAAACTGTCATGTGGTTAAGTCACAAAACTGACATCCCTGTCTCAGAAAGCCATCATTAAGGATTAGACAGGCTGACACATACGTCAATATTTGCAAGGCCATTCTCGATGGCATGTGAGGTTCCCATTTATCCTAACAGTCTTCAGTGACAGCTGTTTACCACTGAAAGATGCAACCACTGACTTGTCAAATCGGACTGAGTATTTTTACTGCAGGTAACCATTCCCCTAAAAGGGAACACTCAATAGTCTACTCTAGGGGTTTTCAAAGTCTGAGACTGCGGGCCTCCCCTCAGACAAAGCTTGGGAAACGGCGCCCCCCCCATTCACATTTTTAGTTTACTTGATAGGTTTCGCTCAATTTCTGGATGCCTATGGGATCATGATTATATTATTTTATCCCATAGACACCCAACATTTGACACTCAACATCCATCATCAACCGCTTATCCTGCATACAGGGTCATGG
The DNA here is from genome assembly GCF_014851395.1 of Micropterus salmoides. Classification (NCBI taxonomy): domain Eukaryota; kingdom Metazoa; phylum Chordata; class Actinopteri; order Centrarchiformes; family Centrarchidae; genus Micropterus; species Micropterus salmoides. The sequence continues at coordinate 28,764,234 of NW_024042261.1, forward strand.
GCAGCTGGAGCCAATCCCAGCTTGGGCGAAAGGAGGGGTACACCCTGGACAGGTCGCCAACAACATTTGAGCCCAAATAGCCTAATATTGTTGTTTGACATAACTTCTGACTACACCAAATAGTTTAAAAAAAGGTCTGTGCTTAGGCATTTATTAGTTTCTGACCCTGATCGGGGGAAAACAGCTTCCAAAAACTACTGTATCTCTGAACTCTCACACATGTAGGCTATTCTATGTGATCTCCTTATGATAACTAATGCAATAAGTAATGTACTATTGTTTCACTTCCATTCACTGAGCCTCCCCTGAAACTGTTTGGAGCCCCCCAGGGAGGCCTGCCTCACACTTTGAAAACCCCTGGTCTACTCTGTCAATTTTACATGCAGTGAGTGACCGGATCATTAGCTATCGGTACAATGCAACTGAGCCCTGAAATAAATCCTTTATCAAGCTCCTCACATATTTTTATTTTTTTTTGACAGTATAAGGAGGATATTAACTCAACTCCATTGTAATCGTTGAGGCTGGACTCTGTGGTGGTGTTGTGTTGGATTGTATTATATTAAAGTGTGTGTAATACTTTGTCCACTGTCATTTACATAAATAAAGATGAACAAAACATTGAAAATACTATTCACTGCTTTTCTGATTTTTTCTTTTCATCTCTGCATATGCAGTAACTGGTGTTTAAAGGGTCAGCACCAAATCACAAAATATAAATTTACTTACTCCATGTGCAGTCTAGCTGTACAGAGAGCTTTCCTTTTATTTACTATGGTTTAAAGATATCCACTGCTCTGTCTAATGCATCACCCCAGAATAATGGGGGTGAATGGAATTCTGTTTGTGGTGCTCAATGGTGAAATTAGAAAAACTCAGCAGCAATCTGCCTTTCCAAAAACAATGCTTGGGTTACTCGGGTTTATCTACAGACCTCGCTGTGAACTGTTTTCATTTAAACTATTTTCTCCTGAAAACATAGTCCCCATTAAACTATTCAAAACAAAGTCTACAGATACACACAAACAATAAAAGCCTGTATACTGTACATCTCAAAAATTTTCCTTGAAGCAAGACTAATATTAGAAAACACTAACACATTCTTCAGCTCACTAAAAGGTGAATTCATAAATAATAAAAAACACACCTTATTGTATATCAGTTTGATACACTCAGGGGTCTAGTATAACCAGCTTATGTTGGCTAATGTTAGTAAACATGGCCAGATATCATTGTGTAATTGACATTCCGGAGTCAGTTTGCTGACTTTATTACTTTTCTAATGTTACATGATTTAGCATGACATAGATAGAATTTCAGTTGTTTTGTCACAAAAACCCGCACCTGTAACACCCAGCAGTGATGTCATGGTGTCCTGGAGTACACTTGTATGTCACTACAGCAAGTAGTTAAACCACTGGAGGTCAGCAAAAACCAAATGTTTAAGGAGTGTTGCTCTTTAAAGCAACTCAATTCAAGATATTCTCTGGAAATTAAGTGAAATTCAAAGTTAAGTGAGTTGCAAAGTGGGTGGAGGTAATTCAGGTCCCTGGTTCCATTCATTTTTATCATATCATATTACATGACTTACATGCACATACACTTTGGATGGATATGACCATAATCTTGTAGTTGAATCATCAACACTGTATAATTCTGATAAAGTACAAGTTGCTCAGTTATCAAATACATTTTTAAATGTGTGTACTGCAGCTTTACTTGTGACAAGAACAAACACTAATTGCATCGCCACTAGGGGATCAGCAAGTGGCAACTGTAGGGTGGCACAGTGCAAAACCAGGGATAAAGTAAAAGGGTTTTGGAATGCCTTACCAACTGAAATAAATAAAAACACAGACTGATCTGAAAATGTTTAATGAAAAGGTGAAACACTGGCTGAAACAAAACACAGATAGAGAAATACATATACACCTATAACATTCATACACTGTACACATATGCAACACAAGCGAATGACAGTAATGCAATGTGGCTGTTGTGGGAACATGTAAGGAATGTCACTGTTTATTATGTGCTTATTTATTTTTTCATGACTGGGATGTTTTCAGTTATGGTGATGTGTGGTTAGGGGTCACAAATTAGCCTTGGCTAGAAACACTACATGCTACAATGTGTTTTTAGCATTGTCCCTGACAAATAAATGAATAAATAAAAATAAAAATCAGGTCAAAGGAATCTAAAGAGTGTTAGAAAATATGTGGTTCTTTGATTAAAAATTCATAGACACGTGTACATATGTAAGGTGCAAAATTTTTCAGTGAGAAAATCCAATCAAACTATTTTTAAATTCTGTTATGTGCACTGTTATAGCATTTAGAGCCATCTGACTTGCCAACTTCAGGGACAAAGTTTAAATACTTTACATAATTCTTGTATAATTACCACTTAGTCTGGAACCTCTCAGTTCATATTTTAATTCCAAATGACATTATCAATGGGCGCATACCAAAATGTCTATGGATGCAGTTGGATAGACCTACAACCGATCAGAGCAACAAAACGTGATGTAGCGCTGAGCGACACATGCAAGTTGGGGTGGTGCTTGGTCCATTTTCAAGCAGGAGAAAAATGGCGGCTTGGTCATAAACTTTCTCAAATTACACCGAAACAGTACACTAAAGTGTGTTTCTAAAATCATTTGAGGTGGGAAATAGACAATGTAGTAACATAATCTTGATTCATATTTGTCTGGTTCATAGTCTAATTTGTGACAACAGTTAAAACTTACATAGACCTTAGTTCGCTTTAAACTACACCGTGCATTGCTTATTAAAGAATACTGTACCATCTCCCAGTCTGAAAATTAAATTTATGTCCTTCTGTCTATTCTTTTTATTCCTACCGGAAAATGTTCTTTCTTTCTAACAAACTCATGTACTATACTGCTTATTCATACCAGAATAAAACAATCTCACAGAACCCCAAGTGATTGAAGCATTGCTCCTGGTGACACCAGATCCTGGGCTTATTTCTTTATCAGGATAACTCAGAGTACGAAACATGGCATGGGACAATAGCAGGCCCCCTTTCTTTATAAATAGTGTAAACCTCAGTCTTAGGGGGTTGTTGTTGATTCCAGGACTGACAGGCATGAAAGAAGGGATTTAGATGTTGACCCAAACATCTTTGCACCTGGCTTTAAAGCCTGCAAGTAAGGCATGGTATCCCACCACCTTGTATTCTGGTGTAAAGCTTCCAGCACAGCGCCCAGGTAAAGACATGTCCTTGGGTTCAAATGTGACATATTTTCCTCCTGCCCATCTAGTCTTATTATGTTTCCTGTGTGGTTCAGTGTTGCAGCTGCTGATGGGATAAACAGTCCAAATGTTACCCAAACACACAAACCATTAAAATCCCCCCTACGGCTACCTCACCATGAAACTTCAAACACCAGCCAGGAAACACATAGGTCACTGCTTGGCCAAATCAGGACTTCAATTAGGCAAAAACAATGGGTGCTAGTTCAGGCTACTACTGGCTCGAGGACACATTCCCACCCACACAGCAGCGTTATCTCTCCCACTACAGACATGCGTGCGTTGCCTGGAGCTCCTCAGAAGGCACACAGTTGGCAATGGACATTCTTGTTTAATTATAGCTCTTCAGAGTAATGCGGCACATTACCTTAATTTTCCCTCATTAATGATTGTCATAAAGCATCCCTCGGCTTCTCCCTTTACCACTCTTTTCAGTTTGTTGATTTTATTAGTCAAACACAAGGCACAATGGCTTGTAAGTAATGATGTGAAATGATAGCTGCAGGGTATCTGCTGGATTAAAGCCATGGAGTTGGCAGGGCAGAAGAAGAGGCACCTTGACAGCTGGGTTGTGTCTGCAGCACAGTATCTTCTCTATTTCCTGGATGATAATGCGAGAGTCAGACAGAGGAGGAAGAGACAATTTTCCCCACACAAGAAAAAAAGAAAACCACAACTAAGACTTCCCCAATGCCAGCTCTGCTTGTTGTGATGATTTGAAGACAGCACTGATCAGCTCTCAAACTGACACACTAAGCCTTTGACCAAAGAGCTGACAGCATAGTATGTGACACAGAAATGTCCCTTTACTGTGTTCTTCAACCTGGTTATTTGAGTGATTGTAGGATTTGACAGTTTCAAATAGATATTCCACTAAACTCTAGTTTCCATTTGCATCTTTGTACAGCTCTAATTGTTATAGTCTGAGGTATATGGTCCTGAGTATCACTTCAGTAATGGCAAACACACACAATGTCTCAGTAATAAGCTCAAGACGGCAACATTTCTGTGGAAATGCTTTAAATTAGATAGCGATGATATGAACGGGGAAGGCATTTGAAGAACTGTAACAAACTGTGAAAATTGTTCCCTTTTCATTTCATTTATTTTTCCTTTTCCATTGCAGTCACATGACTGACTAAAGGATTTCTCCAGATTCAGACTTGTCTTCAAGGGGTCTGTACAAAGATGTCAAAATATCATCTCCAGCAGGAAGCGTGTAAAGCTGCCTGTGCAGGCACTCTGTCAGCTCCTGAGACAGCACAGTCGCTCTCCATGACTTCCCCTTTTTTCATCTTGTTCCAGAAACAGGAGAAGGTTCCACTGACAGTAAGTAAATAAGCCAATTGCTTTTCACTTTGGTAGGAGGGGGGCAACTCAAAAGGGTTTGTGTAAATGGAGTAGAGTAGATGCAGGAGAAAAATGACTCTGCGGTGCATCAGCCAGAGCATCATGAGGGCTGGACTACTGAGACGTATTGTAGCAGGGCCTGAGGCTATACGGCCTCCCCTCGAGGGGTGACTCTTCCCCTTGGCCTGGCCTACTTGACATGGAGATATAATCTGTATCCCAGGGAGAAACATAGAAGCAAGCAAATGTTGTTTTCCCAACAAGACCTTGGCATAAATTCATACAAACATGTTTGAATGAGTTCCACTTGGACTTCTGTTGCACTAAGGCGATAATGTGCAGGCGTTCACTGAAAAAACATACTGAGGTAACATAGGATAACAATGTAAAATTGGAAACGCTAAAATTGAATATCCACACTTAGGAATACTATATATTTAGAAACCTGTGTGTACAGAGAGGGACTGCCTTTCTAGAGCTGAGGTTTCCTTGAGGCATGTGAGCAAGAACACAAACAGAAGTAGTACAGGACACAAAGTCACGCCTGAAGGGACCTCCACCAGCATTCCTAAACAATTAAAAGCCCCAATGCATGAACAAGGTAAGACTAGAGATACAGGGGTAAAAAAGACGGGAGGGAAATAGAGCCACAGAAGCAGCACAAGCAGTTACATAACTAAAATGACTGTCCAAATCCCACACCACAGGGACTATTAAAAATGTCTCTGTAAAGAGGCTGGAAAGGAGAGCAAAGCAGAGTGGTGTAAAAGTGGCCAGGCAGGTAGGGAGGAAAGGATCTATATAGAGAGGGTGGACAGAGTGATGATGCACAAGAATCCAAGAACTGAACTGTACACAATCACAATAAGGCACTGTTTATATAATGTGCTCTCAGTTAATTCAGGGAGACAGTGTTTCCCAAGGGGGTGAAAATGGACACATACATCTGATTTTCAGTACAGTGATGGACTCTGACAGTCTCATCCCATGTCTCCTTGCACTGTCTAATCATTTGTTATCTTGACACTTCAATGAACTCCCCTCCTCAATATTCACTGATGAGCAGCCCTTGTTCAAAGCAACGGGTCATCCAATTAAAATGAACCTATACAAGGTCATCCACACCTGTACATACAGAATGAAGACCATCGGATCTCAAAGCATGGGGTGTCAGTTCCTTTGTGAGGTTTACAAAAGAGCAACACGAAACTTCAAAGTTATTTGGATATTGGAAATCATACTATGAATAGTAATTTCAGTGACATGCTGAACCTTTGATGTTTCTGCTTTAATTTTTTCCTCCTTCAATGTAATGAGTATCTGAAAAATATTCTTCCACCACCTCTCAAAAAAACGCCCCTGTGGTGCTGAATCTTCATTCATTAAAAAGACACCTGACAGCTACAGGACAAAGCCCTACCATCATCTTTACATATACATATGCTCCTCCCTCTTCCATTTCAGGATGCCCCACAGATGCTCAATAGGGTTTAGGTCTGGAGACATGCTTGGCCAATCCATCACCTTTACCCTCAGTTCCTTTAGCAAGGCCATGGTTGTCTTGGAAGTGTGTTTGGGGTCATTATGTTTCAATACTGCCTTGGGGCTCAGTCTCTGAAGGGAGGGGATCGTGCTTTGCTTCAGTATGTCACAGTACATGTTGGCATTCATGGTTCCCTCAATGAACTATAGCTCCCCAGTTCCGGCAGCACTCCCACCACCATGCATGCCTGTAGGCAAGACACATTTGTCATTGTACTCCTCATCTGCGGCTCCACACAAGCTTGATGTTGAAGTGAAGGGGACACAGTTGCATGACTTGGAGAAAGTGTGTAATTTCTGTCGGAAAAAGGGGCATGTGAAAGCAGATTGCTATGCTCTAGAGGAAAAACAGGCCAATAGATGTAAAATCTTCTGCTTTGGCTGCTCCAGTAGCAAATGTGATTTCAGACCTGCCAGCCCCTCCGGTTTGTGAGGAAAGTCATGGTGAGACTGCAGTATTTCCCACAGATTGACAGCAGAACTGTGGCGGGAATTGCATGAAAATGCATTAAAGTTCTGCTTTTAAATGCTATACTATTCTTGGTGGGGTTCATCAATAGTGATAAATGATCAGCATATATTTTATGAACGTTAACAATCGTTAACATATTCTTACACTTAGTAAAAGTAGGCTACCATTTCTTGAGATTCAGCAAAAACATGTGGCGTTAACCGCGTTCAAACAATGTGAACAGCAAAGTGTCCTAAAAGGACCTTATATAATAAGTATATTATAATAAGAATAAGTGAATGCATAATTCGGCAAAACGGATGTTGTAGGCTACCTTCCGAAATTTGCATCCACCTCTTTTCTCAGTATAACAGAGCGTTACCTCCCGTGAGGTGTATGCAATTCATGGCAGGCATGCAGAATTCGGCACAACACTTGTGCTGCAAAACGTCAATAGACCTTGTGGGAGCAAGGCCTGATCATTGTTCTAAGCTCACAAGGCGAAAGTCAGCCAGTTATCTCGAATGCACCTGTTGACTACCAGTTATACAGCGTGGTAACTTGGACAGCTGTTTTCCAAAGTTAAAATAGCTATCCTTATTAGCTAGGCTCCTTACATGCTTGCTAATAACTGTTTTGAAGATGGGTCTCCGACAATGACAGCGTTGTGTTTGACAGATTTGTGCAGCAGTGTTTATGATACCAACCATTCAATTCAGAGACGGGTCTGTTTGTCCGTGTTTGCGAGAGAGAGAGAGTGCGACCGAATGAGAGGATGTGCGGAGAGAAAATGCGCTTTGCAGCGCTGCAAACAAAAACGATTTTAATATGGGTCGGCAAATTTACTTGGGTGGCTGTTAATCTACCTTGGCGGCCCGTCCAAGTAAAGCCTATGTGTGGGGAAACACTGGATTGATGTTGCCTATTTTCCATTCATATCAAGTGGGTTTGTTTCCTTTACAGAAAACATTGAGATGGTACCTGTTACTGTTCTGAGAGACTCCGGTGCATTGGGTTAATTTACCCTGGCTTCAGTTCTTGGTCGGACGCTGGAGATTCAGAACTAGCTCTGGCAATAGGATTGTCAGTTTTGTCTGCCCCTGTGCTCATGCTGTTTCTCGTTTCAGATTTGGCTAGGGGGAGGTATGCATCGCAGTACGCCCAGCATTGCCAGTGAAAGGAGTCAATCTCGTTCATGGGAATGGGTTGGCTGGTGCATGTGTGTGGCCGGATGATCCGCCGTCTCCGCCTGTTGGTCCAGAGGTGTCTGTTGCATGTGCTCGCTGAGAGTTGTGCTAATGATGGTTCTGGTTGCGTGAGTATTAAACACGAACCATGTGTGAATTTTTCTGACTTTCCATTGTCTGTTTCACGCACAGAGTTGTTGGCAGAGCAGAAGTCAGACCCCTCTATTAAATATTTGTTGGCATCTGTGGTTCCTATTGCAGAGGAGAAGCACATGGCACATGGCTATTTCTCAGAGAATGGTCTGGTCTGCTGGTAAAGTGGATGTCCTGTGGTAAGATTGGTCTGGACAGTGCAACATTCCAAATTGTGGTACCAGCCAAATTTCGTGACTTGGTTTTACAGTGGTCTCATGATCAATCAGGGCATATGGGGGTCAGGAAGACATATGGCTGTATGTTGTGGTATTTCTTTTGGCCCAGGCTAAAAAGGGATGTGTGTCAGAGTACATTAAAACATGCCACACATGTCAAATAAGTGGTAAGAACTTTAAAAACAGTGATCCTCCAAAAAAACCTGATTGATTATGTCAATGGTTTTAGGCAAAGACTGTATGTCGCAGGGTAATTGGCAAAGGAGAAACTGGCAACTGCTCAAGACAAAATGAAGCGTGTTTAAAATAGACGGGCTGACGGGCGTGAGTTCAGTCCAGATGATCAGGTGCTAGCCCTTTTGCCGATTGTTGGATCACCTTTTCAGGCCAGGTTCACGGGTCCGCACACAGTGCTGCGGCAGACTTTGGCGGAGAACTACTTCGTTTCTACACCAGAGCGGAGGAAGAAATCACAGCTTTGTCATATCAACTTGTTAAAGCCGTACTATTCGCATGTGGTTAAGCCGGGTGTAACAAATGTATGTAGCTTGGAGAGTGTTAAGCCTGTTGCAAACACTGTGGTGGATTCTTCCAGTCAGTCACTGGTAGATGAGAATGCAGATTTCCACATTTTTGATGGAGTGAGGTGTGGTCATCTGAAGAACATGGAAACTCTAAAAAACTTGGGATAGGGTTTTGAGTCATTTGGATGAAGCGAAGCGTTTGAGTTGGCAGGGCTGATTCACAGTTTTCCAAGTTTGTTTGGCGACACCTTCACAAACTCACCTGCTGGAACATGATATAGAGGTAGGGGATGTGCCACCAATCAAACAGCGAGTTCTAGTGTCCACAAAAGTGTAAAACCCTAGATGCTGAGGTCAAATACATGCTAGAGAACAACATTGCTGGACCATCTTCTTGCTGTGCTTCTCCGTGTTTGCTTGTACCTAAGTCAGATAATACACCTAGATTTTGCACTGATTTTCGAAAAGTCAATAGTGTCACAAAGCTGGATGCATTTCCGCTTCCACGGATGGAACATTGCATCGACTAAGTTGGCTCTGCAAAATTCGTAAGTAAATTTGATCTGCTTAAAGGTTATTGGCAAGTCCCGCTATCCAAGAGGGCACAAGAAATTTCAGCATTTGTAACACCGTGTGGTCTGTTTTCCTATAAAGTGATGCTTTATGGCTTGTGTAACGCATCAGCGATTAAGGAAAATGGTAGTTGGTGATCTAAAAGGTTGCTCTGTTTATTTGGATGATGTAGTAGTCTACAGTGACACGTGGGACGCACACATTGTGTGTATTCATGCTTTGTTTGAACGTTTGGCTGCTGCACGACTAACTGTTAATCTGGCCAAGTGTGATTTTGCTCATGCCAGTATAACACATTTAGGGCATGTGGTGGGCCAGGGCTAGGTGCAGGTACTAAAGGCAAAAGTGCAGGCGATAGAGCAGTATCCCCCTCAAACAACTAAAAAAGAACTAATGAGGTTCTTGGGGATGCTGGGCTACTACCGCAGTTTTTGTAAGAACTTTTCTTCTGTTGTTGCTCCCCTCACTGATTTGTTGAAGGCAAATGTGAAATATGTGTGTGGTCTCCTGTCTGTCAGCAGGCTTTTCACAACGCCAAAGAACTTCTCTGTAGTGCTCCAGTGCGTGTCACTCCTTGTGTTGAGAAGCCGTTCAGCCTGCAAGTGGATGTCAATCACGTGTGGGCAGGTGCAGAGTTGATGCAGTCTGACGGTCAAGGTGTGGACAGACCTGTGGGTTTCTACTCTAAGAAATTTAACAAGCATCAACCTAACTACTCTGTGATCGAGAAAGAGACTCGCTTTAGTGAGGGCTTCAATTATTTTTATGTGTATGTGGGTTCTGGGGTGCCAATTGTATTTTTTACAGATCATAACCCTCTGACATTTCTCAATTCTTTGAAATGTCCACTTCAGCGGTTAATTAGATGGTCTCTTATGTTACAGTCATACTGTTTGGACATAGACTCACCTAAAGGATTATTAGGAACACCATACTAATACTGTGTTTGACCCCCTTTCGCCTTCAGAACTGCCTTAATTCTACGTGGCATTGATTCAACAAGGTGCTGAAAGCATTCTTTAGAAATGTTGGCCCATATTGATAGAATAGCATCTTGCAGTTGATGGAGATTTGTGGGATGCACATCCAGGGCACGAAGCTCCCGTTCCACCACATCCCAAAGATGCTCTAATGGGTTGAGATCTGGTGACTGTGGGGGCCATTTTAAATACAGTGAACTCATTGTCAAGTTCAAGAAACCAATTTGAAATGATTCGAGCTTTGTGACATGGTGCATTATCCTGCTGGAAGTAGCCATCAGAGGATGGGTACATGGTGGCCATAAAGGGATGGACATGGTCAGAAACAATGCTCAGGTAGGCCGTGGCATTTAAACGATGCCCAATTGGCACTAAGGGGCCTAAAGTGTGCCAAGAAAACATCCCCCACACCATTACACCACCACCACCAGCCTGCACAGTGGTAACAAGGCACGATGGATCCATGTTCTCATTCTGTTTACGCCAAATTCTGACTCTACCATCTGAATGTCTCAACAGAAATCGAGACTCATCAGACCAGGCAACATTTTTCCAGTCTTCAACTGTCCAATTTTGGTGAGCTCTTGCAAATTGTAGCCTCTTTTTTCTATTTGTAGTGGAGATGAGTGGTACCCGGTGGGGTCTTCTGCTGTTGTAGCCCATCCGCCTCAAGTTTGTGCGTGTTGTGGCTTCAAAAATGCTTTGCTGCATACCTCGGTTGTAACGAGTGGTTATTTCAGTCAAAGTTGTGGTTAAGATCATCAGTTATTAAAGCGCGTCTCATGTTCTGAACTGTGGGCTAGTTCTGTTCCCTATGCTTCACGCGCCTCATTATTTCTGTTTCTTTCACCATACGACACTCCACTCACTATTCCTTCAAGCATGCATACCTGTTAACATGACTGATCTATTGATTGATTATCACACTTCATAGATTATTTGAATATTAAGTTGTTTCTGTTTAAAAATAAAAGTAATGGTGCCTTCACTGCAGTTTTGTGTCATCGTACTGTTCTTCTTTGGTCGACCATGGCGAGGCCTGAGTGGAACCTGTCCTGTTGAACAGCTGTATGGCCTTGGCTACCGTGCTGTAGCTCAGTTTCAGGGTCTTGGCAATCTTCTTATAGCCTATGCCATCTCTATGTAGAGCAACCATTCTTTTTTTCAGATTCTCAGAGAGATCTTTGTCGTGTTGAACTTCCAGTGACCAGTATGAGGGAGTGAGAGCGATAACACCAAATTTAACACACCTGCTCCCCATTCACACCTGAGACCTTGTAACACTAACGAGTCACATGACACCAGGGATGGAAAATGGCTAATTGGGCCCAATTTGGACATTTTCACTTAGGGGTGTACTCACTTTTGTTGCCAGCAGTTTAGACATTAATGGATATGTTATTAATGGCTGTGTTATTTTGAGGGGACAGCAAATTTACAGTTATACAAGCTGTACACTCACTATTTTACATTGTAGCAAAGTGTAAGTTCTTCAGCGTTGTCACATGAAAAGATTTAATCAAATATTTACACAAATATGAGGGCTGTACTCACTTGTGACATACACACCCACGCCCACACACAACTATATACACACGCACACCCACTACATTGAGAGCTATGTTGTGTTTTTTCCTTTTAAAAAGAAAAATTACAATGTTGTGTTTTAAATATTAAATGTTTTACTCCATGGGTCTTTTTGTCACAGTTTTGGCCCACACAGTTTTTATATTCATATATAACAACATAAGATTATATTCCAGACTGAAGGACAAGTGGACACAAGCACTCCACTGGAAACAATTTTACAACAGTCCAGAAAGGGTAAAGGCAGCAAAACCACAAAGTGCTTTCAAAATGTCAAAAACAATTTTTTAGTGCCCCCCCCCCCAAAAAAAACCTGCTCTTTGCTTTGCAAAGCTACAGAAACCTGCAGGTAGACGTGGGGCCTGTACTATGAATCAGGATTTAAGGTTAGCAAGGTAACTTCAAGATTAGATTGCTCCCAAGTCCCTGTCACAGCCGTTAAAATTTGTGGTTTAATTTTTTTTCCTTTATGGGAGGCTAGCCTAACTATTACGAGCATCTATATTTCAGTATTCAAGTCTAACTACAGTCTTTCAACCGCTATTTTAAGAGCAATCTTTGGAACATTTAGTTTAAAATAAATTAATATGCATGTTGAAGTGTGGAGTGAGTTGAACCACCACTTATTCAGTGCCCACAGCTTTTAATGTCCGGACGCAGACACACAGCCACTTCTGCTTAAAGAATAAGGACCAAATTGTCATACACGCCATGAGAACATCTAATACCACATTAAGTTAGTGGAACACAAATGTATTTCTAGTCAGATCTACTTGTGCCCTAATGATGGGGCAATTAACTGTTAACCTATGCATTCACAGTCGGTGATTTTTTTGCCAGCTGTCCTTGCATTTAGCAGCTGCAGCTGTGTTGCTGGATGATGTTTAACTTCTGAGTATTTGTCTAATATTATAGTTTGCTTGTTTGTAAAATATGCCACTCTGCTGCCAGTAGACTTCTCCATGTTTGCTTTTGGTCAGCTGCTGCAAACCATGCCATGTGTTCACAATCTCTACTTGAATACTGATAAGCACAATATCATCCATCTGTATGTAAAGTTTAAAGGACCCACTATCCTGTAATATACTGAACTTTAATGTGTTAAAAACAAACATGGTCTCATCCTCAGAGGTTTACAACCTGACTCCTGATATCTGAATTTCTCACATTTCAATTATCAAGTTAAAGAGGTTACAGAATGGAGACTGAATGAAGACACATTGTCTGCTTGATGCAAATGCCTTAGTCATAGGACTATAAGGAGAAGAAATATTACAAAATGTTCCCCAACCATACTATGTTTAAACATGAGGCCTTTTTATAACGTGTTATAGGTAAAACTGTTGTAACATCTAATCCCATTCTTCTAGCAATGTTTGAGGTAAACTAGACTGAGAGCCAGCGTCTTATCACCTAGGTACATAAATAAGCCCCTCTCACGCACATGGTAAAGATAAAGGTTACAGAAGGTTGAGTTACAGGCGGACAGAATTTAAATAGGCGAATAAACAGAAACCAATGTGTTTTACAATCCAACTATACTTTGTCAGGGACAGCGCCTACCCCAGAGATCAAATCAGCCTCAATCCCAACATTAAAATCAACCCATCGCACTTTATATGCTGCTACCTGAACTGTTTAGTGTATAACTGCAACAACTAAAAGTGTATAATCTTTGGACCAGAGATTGCTACCGCACTTACCATGAGAATTGTATGGAGCAACTCTGACATTTTACTGAGAATAGCTCCGAGGGAGAAACAAAACAGAACTGAATACAATTCATTGAAATTGAATCAAAGTAAAGTGTGTTTTTCAGGACTTCTACCCCCGACAATGACAAGGAGACACTGCAGAGAAAACAATACAAATTTGCTACATGGCCTTATAACCTTAGTGCTTGAGGAGACAAACAACTTTATCTATAGCCAAATCCAATTAAAGTGGAAACAGGACAGGGGCCCGAGACACATTTGTATCTAAAGATTCAATCTGCACTGCTTTTCTGAAGCAACAATGGATTATTACTTTATTTGACTGCAACAACTATTGTAACGATCAGCTTTCCACCTGCCAGACATTTTGACTGTCAGTGCAATTTTCCGCACCCCATTTGAAGGGAGCGCACAGATCCTGCCAGAAACAATTATTCTCTCTCTCCCTTTCACCAGCACAGCATGTGGCGAGGCCAGTCAGAAAAGAAAAAAGCTATGCATCCACATGGCCAGTGTTTGGTGAACAGGTCCCTAGACTAGGCTTGGCTGCTGCGTGCTCAGACACAAAGTCTTGCACCTGTCCCTTCTCATACACATAAGCAAATAACTCGAGCACAGGGAACGGACTAGACCCATGAATCTTGAGAAACACACAAACTACTTACTCCCATTTATTACAGCAGTTCCCCAAGGGTCCCCCTCTGCCTATTTGTCTCCATGGTGTCAGGACCACGGTCTTTCCTACATTCACAGTCTCAACCTGCTGGGCACCATATGTCCAAAGGAGAAGCACTGGCAATAAAGCTAAACAGCCAGCACTGGGAAAGGCCATGGCTAAGGCACTGCTGACTGCTAATGACCACAGTAATTCATAATTATTTGCAGAATGTCAATATATTGTCAGTACCCAAGCACTCCATAAAAAGTAAAGACTAGACTGGTGTTTATTTTGACCGTTTCCACTTTCGAGTAGCTGCAATATGCACTAAAAGACCATTCAATTTCTGTAATGGCACCATTACACAGTTTCCATTAGTATATGAAATTGAGTTTGCAAACAGATTCCCAAAATGACTAGGTATGGGCTTATAGCAAAGGAAAAGACAACTCTTTAGTCCAGGTGAATTGTATGTACATGTAGACATTTGCGTATGAGTGATGCTGGAGACAATACTGGAATATTAATGAAACAGTCACTGCTAACAATCTACTGCACATTGTTGGAATGTAGTATGAGCTTTTAACCTTCAACACACCTGTTATGCGATGTACTGAAAGCCAACATGAAGTGCAGTTGATCAAAATGGGTTTTCTTTAAAAGATGGAAGCATCCACAAAGGTTTAGGATCAACACATCTAAAAAGTGATACAATGCCAAACAGGACTCGATTTACACTGTGCCCGAGGTGCTCAAGCTTATGGGCAATTGCATTTCGAATAAAATTTATGTCACTTTTTAAAGGCACACCTGTAAACGTGAATTTTCTCATTTCGACACAGAAAATGTCAAATCCATAAAACACCTCAATAAAACAGATGTGCAACCAACATAGAAATCAATGGCTCAACAGTGTGGCATCTGTTGATACTGCACCAGCAACGCATGTTGTTTACAAAATGTAGTATGTGAAGTATAACTTAGGGCAACAAGTATTCTCTCAAAACCCAGCATGGTCACAGATGCCCAATGGAATCTCTGGTCATGCCTTGTAATTAGTACAAATTCTGCCTTGTATACTGTATGAATACAAAGTAGATGTTTTATGCCCCAATTTTATGCATTTACTACTGTAAAATATTTAATATGATAGAAAGCTAGAATAGTTCAATTATCTCTTTAATTTCAGTCATTTGGTTATCTGACAACCATAAATTAATAAGAAAAAACATCTAAAACAGTAAAAGTGCTCATTACGCATTATTATCAACTCATTACAAAATATATATTACTGGATTATAAATAGTGATGCATTTATGGGTACATCACTTTAATACTGAAGCTGGTAAGTGTGGAGCTAATTCTAAATACTTTGATCTGCTACTTTTATCTTTATATCATAATTTGGAGGAAAAAAAGAATATTATTTTCTTCTAAATATAGTTGAGTAAAAATATAAAGTAGCGTAAAATGAAAATTGTACTTGAATAAATGTACATACTTGACACTGCATCAATTTTCATTTTCAGTATGCTGTAGATGGTGATGGGATAGAAATAAACCCATGACCTCAGCAAAGTGCCATCTCACAGATAATAATCACATTTTAATTTTCTCCATGTTGTGTGACAATTCCACTTAGCCATGCTCATCTACTGCTAATTAAAAAAAACAAATTAAAAAAAAAAAAAAACAGCAGGGGGCAAACTATTCCTGAGTGACGGATGTAATCCGGTCCAGTTAGTCAGCCGATCTCATTCTGACAAGTGCAAAATCAATTATAAATGCATTACAATTAAGTGTTTTACTTAACTAGAACTGTAACCAGCTTAATCAAAACTACAGAATGAACAGGGTATGAGAACAAAAATTACTTCTCGAGTTGAGGCTTTAACAGGTTAGAGCTTTCCCGTTTCAAATAAAAGCTTATGGGATGCCAGATGTAAATGAGTGCAGAAAATAACTTTCTAGCCCCGACTCCCAGGGGAAACCGCTAGATTCTTTTCTGTGGTGATGGCTGAACAGCCACCAAGTCCTACCAGGCCCTTTCTGCTTTTGCTGTATGATTGACGGGAGCTTGAGGCAGGAATGGAGTGAGGCATCACTGGCATCCCTTGAGACCACCTACAACAATAACAGAGTGGTGACATTATAAAAGATGTATACATGTACTGTAACATATAGGATGACATTGAAGAAGCATATTAATAGTTAAAATAACAAAACAGCACAGTGAGATGTGGGGAAGCAATCACAGGCAAACTCAAATCAATATCTCCAAGCATGGCTGGCAAAATAAAATAAATAAGTTAAACTTACCTTTCCTTACAATTTAAAGACAGGTTTAATCCATCTAAGCACACTACAGGCAACAGATGCAGCGCTCAGCAGAAATGAGATGTTATCACAAAAAAAATTGGGAGGTGCTGCCTCACTGATGTTCTGCTTTAATACAACATGAAAGTCAAGTTTGCAGGGGAATCTGTTGCACATCTGAGCAAAACCCGAGGAGATAGAGGGCAATGTGTGCCAGTCCTTGAATAAATCCCCTGCACATAGTGCAACTCTTACAAAAAATAAAAAATAAAAAAAAATAAAAGAGTGTCTACATGTTTTTCTTTGTTTTTATTAAGCACAGGATAAGGTACTGTAACAGATTCACACATACGCTACTGTTATGTACTTCTAATACAAAGTGGTATACAAAATAATACAAAGTACCCATTGTATAGTTGACAATAGCTTGATTACAAACATCTTTATTCTCAGAGTTAATTGTCACAAAAATTTTTTTTACTACAGAACACAAAACAGGTGCAGGCATTGAAAACATTGACAACACCTTGCATCTACTTAAATAGAATGCAGTACATTTCCCATTAGGTCTGCACTGTGCATGTGTATATGTGCTTATGTTTGCAAGTATGTGAGAGACGGGAACAAAAATATAAAATAAAATAAAAAAAAAAAAAGAGTGGGAGAGTAAATGGTCTTATCAGGGATGTGCAGGTCCAGTCCAGCCATTTTGAGTGTGTGTCAGAACGTGAAAAGAGTGCAAGCTACTGTGCTGGTCTTCTGCTTAAAGCAGCCACCACCCCCACATGAACACAGTATATGCATGAATAACTGTCTGACTTAAGAAAGACAGTGATGATTTCTTTTGTGGCTTACTGACCCCACTCTCTGCTCTGCTTCCCCAAAAGGAAAGTCAAAATAATCCATGTTTGTTATGCTCACCGACAAAAACTCTTTTCAGTCCACCAATCATTATTTGACAAAGGAAAGGTGAATACTCACAAGTATGTTGAGAAACAAAAAACTAATTGCTTTGTAAGGCAAATCTTATACATTTAGAGCTGTTTGTTGGTTGTACAGAAACAAAGGAAGACTGGCTAAAGCAAGAAAACCAGAATACTTGGCACAGAACATAAGTTCCTACTGAGCAGCCAGTTTCCTTATGTTCATGATCAACCTCTTGCTGTAGTCCTTGTGGTCAACAGGCTTCACTTCCATCACTGTAGCCTTAATCCGGGATTCATCCTGTCAGACAAACAATAAGAAACATTTATGACACATATTCCAGGCCTGCAAACTCTGCAGTCAGCCCAACAAAGTTGAAGTAGTTTCAGACAAACTCTACAATACATTACAATTTTTTCACTGTACACATAAGGGCATAGATTCTCAGCATGTGATGTTAATATAGATGACTTTTCCATCAAAATGAAAGTCTGCTTGGAATTCAACGTTTGGTTCAGCTGAATTCTCTGGCTTCTCCCTTACTGTGATAAAATAGAGCTAGCAAACAACATATGTAATAGACCCTGGAGTATACCAGCCCTATATCACTGTCCGTGCCATACTGAGTGGTGGTCAGTCGCTCCCATGCCAACTGACCCACTTTGTCACACACTATGTAGCCACGAGGTCATCTCTCCCATAGTCTTAGGTCCCTCACTCATGTGTTGCATTTTTTTTAAATGATGGGAGAGAGGGTTCAAGCAGAATTTAAGAGTGGAATTACCCTTTAAGCTCACTTTCGACAAGGTTATGTTACTGAAGCTCAGTTAAACAGCAACATTTCACGTTGCAGCAACAAAACAAAAGTTTCATTACAAATATGAGGTCAAGGTCCTGCCTTAAGTGCAATGTGTCTGCCTGGCTTGAAAACACATACTCCGCATCACTCTGTACAACTCTAAAGACAATCGTATGTGAAATAATATTACTTGTCTACCAGAAACAAATATGTAGGCATCGTCCCTTTCCCGGTGACAAAGTAGGTTAAATTTGAGATGTTTGGACTGGGTATCAGCATTGCTTTGGCATACAAATGAATACTTCAAAAAAAATAAATAAATAAATAAAAGACCACCTTTAAAGCCATAACCACCTCCACAGCTGTCTAGACAGGGGAAGGTCATTTCTACCAGGGCCATTATTCTCTGCATTTAAACAGAGGTTACACTCATTTTGTCTCCATTAATCCTGTGCAGTTGAAGTGGGTGAAATGCAAGTCATCTTTCTTTGGATTGGTGCCCACATTTTTTTAATAATACTCCGTTACAATTCACAGATTTGTAAGATGCAAGACAAATATGGACATATGTAAAAATATATAAGACAAAACTCTACGATGGTGGAAACGCAGCTTCCTAGAACTCAATTACCCATTGGCAAGATCATTAAGACAGTGATAAACCCAGATGGATATATCGAGGCAGTAGTCTGTGTCATGGGTAAAGTTTACACAAGACCAGTCGCCCACCTGATCCAGCTCCCTGCACTCGGAGATGACACCCAGGGAAGGTGAGGGAGGAATTCCACTGATTGCTACCAATGTGGGGGCAGCTGTTGTGAATTCCTCACGTAAAGAAACAGGGCAATTCATGTTATGTATATAGTAACGACGTATGGTAGTTGCATAAGTTATGCAGAAACAGTGGAGCATCAGAGTTTTGTTCCATTACGGCAGTTGCCAGAAAACAGTCAGACGATGTAAGTCAGACTCTATATTTACACAGCAGTTATGGTGGATTAACCTCTGCTTAAGTCGTCTGTAGTTGGTAGAGGTGTGCTGAATGTTGTGTATTTACCGGTTTCTGCTCCATGTGTTTGTATGGCTAGCTAGCTAAAGTTCTCATGTTTTTATGCTCTAAGATGATGCAAGCCACAGTTTGTCATCACTGAATTTGGAAGATCTTCATTTAATTTGATTTAATGATAATTGTACATTTATTAACAGTTTACTCCTCCAAAGCTGTAATAAGGATTTAAGTGGTGTGATGGTTATCGAGCATTTCTCTGTGTTTTATTGCAGAAACTGTTGCCATTACTACTCGGCCTGTAACATGTTAACTCCGTGCAACAATCAAAGAAGTTTGAACCACCTCTAGTGACTCTGTGCTCTCTAGCAGAAGCCCTGTAGCAGCTAATGTTAAGGATGTACAATAATTACTGATCTGATATAATATCTGCAGATAGATAGATCAGTCTATATGCATTGTCCCCCTCTCAATCTGCTATGATTCACTACAGGTAACAATGTTCTAAATGTTAAGCTACATGGCAAACTAAGCTGAACAGTTAGACTACAAATAGCTTTCAATTTAAGTTAGCTGGTTTGCACAAGTGGTTAATTGCCAAGCTAACGTTAGCTGTGCTTCCTGTAAACACATACTGAGGAGTTTTCTGGAGCAGTGTGAACAGCTGACTAGATATTAGCTCAGCTACAGCCACAGCAGCAGACCTCATTCCGTCCCCCAGCCTTTTTTGTTATGCTTTAAAGCACATCCTAAGGACTGAGGTTTTAGGTCTGGATTACACTTTTATTTTGTGCAATAGAGAGCTCCCTGTTACAGTGCTGTTTGCAGCTTAGAAAATACACTGCTCAAAAAAATAAAGGGAACACTTAAACAACACAATGTAACTCCAAGTCAATCACACTCCTGTGAAAGCAAACTGTCCACTTAGGAAGCACTGATTGACAATCAATTTCACATGCTGTTGTGCAAATGGAATAGACAACAGGTGGAAATTATAGGCAATTAGCAAGACACCCCCAATAAAGGACTGGTTCTGCAGGTGGTGACCACAGACCACTTCTCAGTTCCTATGCTTCCTGGCCGATGTTTTGGTCACTTTTGAACTTGACTTTTGTGGTAGCATGAGACGGAGTCTACAACCCACACAAGTGGCTCAGGTAGTGCGGCTCATCCAGGATGGCACCATCAATGCGAGCTGTGGCAAGAAGGTTTTCTGTGTCTGTCAGTGTAGTGTCCAGAGCATGGACCAGGAGACAGGCCAGTACATCAGGAGACGTGGAGGAGGCCGTAGGAGGGCAACAACCCAGCAGCAGGACCGCTACCTCTGCCTTTGTGCAAGGAGGAGCAGGAGGAGCACTGCCAGAGCCCTGCAAAATGACCTCCAGCAGGCCACAAATGTGCATGTGTCAAGGTCAGAAACAGACTCCATGAGGGTGGTATGAGGGCCCAACGTCCACAGGTGGGGGCTGTGCTTACAGTCCAACACCGTGCAGGACGTTTGGCATTTGCCAGAGAACACCAAGACTGGCAAATTCGCCACTGGCGCCCTGTGCTCTTCACAGATGAAAGCAGGTTCACACTGAGCACATGTGACAGATGTGACAGTCTGGAGACGCCGTGGAGAACGTTCTGCTGCCTGCAACATCCTCCAGCATGACCGGATTGGCGGTGGGTTAGTAATGGTGTGGCATTTCTTTGGGGGGGCCGCAAAGCCCTCCATGTGCTTGCCAGAGGTAGCCTGACTGCCATTAGGTACCGAGATGAGATCCTCAGACCCCTTGTGAGACCATATGCTGGTGCGGTTGGCCCTGGGTTCCTCCTAATGCAAGACAATGCTAGACCTCATGTGGCTGGAGTGTGTCAGTAGTTCCTGAAAGAGGAAGGCATTGATGCTATGGACCGGCCCGCCCGTTCCCCAGACCTGAATCCAATTGAGCACATCTGGGACATCATGTCTCGCTCCATCCACCAACGCCATGTTGCACTACAGACTGCCCAGGAGTTGGCGGATGCTTTACAAGCTTTCTGTTTACAAGAAAACTCCACCGGGCACCTTGAAGTGTAATCAAATGACTGGGTTTCAAAAAGGTTGCTGGGGATTTCAGGAAGAGAGATGCTAAGCTCTGTGACTCGAATGTAATCATCAATGCAGAAGTTTCATGTAACAACTTTAAGGTAGTC
Organism: Micropterus salmoides; assembly: GCF_014851395.1. Classification (NCBI taxonomy): domain Eukaryota; kingdom Metazoa; phylum Chordata; class Actinopteri; order Centrarchiformes; family Centrarchidae; genus Micropterus; species Micropterus salmoides. The sequence continues at coordinate 28,785,676 of NW_024042261.1, forward strand.
TGTCCAACAAAGCATTTTTTCCATGAGGCCACCATATTTTTTTCAATTGTTTGCAATGGGAGTGCCACATATTCACACTATGCAGCATGCAGAGGCACTGAGCATCAGTGCTGAGTGTGGCACGTTTTTTTCTATTCACAGAGTTGAACTTTTTTCAACTTTGGGTAAAACGCTGTGCTTGTCATTGTCACTTTTTACCAAGCTGTCCAATCACAGTGGAGAAGGGGTGGGACAAATACAGCAAAGACCAAGGACCTTTCTGAAACTAGACCCCCGCCACTTCCACTCCGTCACAGAGTGAACTCTGGTCAGAGTCACCTTCACAGCCAAATTGAACTCCCTAACCAGCGTAGGGTATACAGCGGCCAACTTGGGGAATTACCCCCCCCCCAGCTTAAATAGGATCCGACTTTACCGCTGCACTCACTGCTATAATATATCAAAAAAACAGTTGTGTTGTATTATCAGACAAGAACATTTTTTTATTAAACACAATATAACCTTTGAGCTGTGTTGTTAACCTGTGAATGGTGATATGATATTAGTTAGTGAATCCTACATGTTAACTGTCAAAGTCACACGGAACTCACATTTGAAAGAAAGTTCTCCCATTGTGCAGCAGAGGGTGTTACACACCTTCAACAAGCCGGCATCGGTGCTCACTCAGCATTGGAGGGTTCAACAACCCCACTACCACTCCACCCTCATTGGTTGAGAGGAAGTAGGTAGGGAGAGGGAGTAGAAAGCAGTTTTGGAAAGGCCCCAACTTTAAGTCACATCCTCCATGTACAACAACAAAGGAGGAATTAATACTGCTGGTCTGATCATTCATGTCTCTACAAGATGAGATGATTTGTTCATAACACAAGCTGTCTGCAAAATTAGGTACTTGCAACACATAAATTAATGCAGATATTCCGTATCATAGAAACCAAAGTGTCTCAGCTGAAAAAAAGGGCTGCACCTCCAAAGTTCTCTCGAGCACTCCTAGATGGGTTTTTTCAGAAGAGCGCCTGTCATTTTCAGCTGGTAACGACGGCCTTGGTGGCGAGCTACTCTTCCATACTGTGGTTAAATCGCATTGTGCCATTAGATATTTGATTGGAATGTGATGTTATTCAAAACAAGCATATCTGCACTTTGATTTTGTTTTGTTTAAACAAGTTCAATAATCAGTTCTACAAGTGTGCACAGCGCTAAAAACACATGCTTACTGCCCCTTCTGACCAATGTGGTAGAAGCCTTTAAATTAAAAACATGCACTATAGAAATAAAACATCTCTCTACCATGAATGTCACTGCAATCTTACAGCATTAAAATTCGTGACACAATTTTCTGAGCAGATTTCTGTAAACTAATTTGGTTTTAGCAAAAGCAGGATTTTCTTCCTGCTACATCAAATGCAGGGATATTAGTCATGACAGCAATTAATGAACAGAGCATTATAAGTGTTGTGGTATTCTACTTCCACCATATACACAGACAGTAATGACTGTAGTTACAGTTGATGAGTGGGTGTGAGACGTGTGAGCAATTCTGTAAGAAGTCAACATCACACAGCCAAGTTGGGTGTAGATCCACACTTTGACAACCTGTGGTGGGCCCCCCTGCATTCAGTACTGCAAGTGTGCATACACGTGAGCATAAGGACACCACAGATGAATTTGTTCCACTTTTTTTTTAACAGCTTTAAACTTGCCAGGAACACTTACAGCAAAGCACCAGCAACTAACCATTTCATAGTTACAATACAACTCCAATACAGCCTTATAAAGAAAGCAGGGTTGCGGAAGAGTCTACTGAAAACTGGCACCGACACCAATACACCTGCATCCGATGAGTAACTTAAACACTAGTCAAATTGTCACTTTTAATCCCCAACCTAGGTCTAAGATGTAATATTAGCTATATAATATATTAATATATTAGAAAATATTAGCTGACCAGCTGTTTGCTTTTAAATCCACCACTCTGTTCTGAAACTAGGCCTGCAGTGGTTAAGACTGGACCAGTGCTCATATGAAAAGCTTGAATATTCATTATCAACCTTTTCCATCTTTTGATATGCTGTGTTACAATGCCTAGACACAGTTGACAAGGGTCCTGACCAGCACAGCAGTTTGAATATTATAGCTCTAAGCAGACATTCCTGATGTCACGCAAATTCAAGTGCTGAATGGTAATATTTAAAAGATTGTTTTTTACCAGTAACAAAACATCTGTAGTAATTAAGTCGGTCATCCACTGACATTTTGAGTGTTACAACACAATTACCCACTCAAAATAGCAATATTTTGAATGCCAAAATGCAACTTTGATGTTGATTTGTGTGAAAATAATTATATTATGCATTACGCCCACATAACAGTTTTGATAAACACTGTAATTAATCAGTGTTTTTATTTAATAGCACCAAATAAATGATACTAAGTGGTATAGCTTTTGGTTCTCAGTGGTACCTCACATTTTTAGTTGACTCTTCTTTAGAATTTAGATGCCAGAATGAGAAATTATGGCTGGACAAAACTAAATGTAATTTTGACTTTTGATTCTTTTAACAGTGATATCGTTTTCTGCTTATTGAGAACATTATTCCAGTTTGAGTTTTGGTTTAGTGTGAGGTCAATCAGCAAATGCATCACAATACTTTGATTTTAATACTAACGTCCAATAAATCTTGATCATTCCTAATACCAACTGTAGAGTCATTGTCTTTTACGTAATACAGCGATAAGTTGTTAATTGCACACCAGCTGACAATTATTTTCATTACTATTTTAGGTATAAAGTTCCTGCCAAGGTGATCGATAGGGTTGGGTATTGAGTACGGGTTCCAAGTTGGACCCTAGGGTTCGGCTGACCAACGATGCCATCGTCCATCGGTGATGGACGACAGACATCACAATGTTGAGCAAGCATCGCAATTTAAATCTCCCAAGATTTGAGGTGATGGGGTTGGAATCAGAACAGAGATTCAGTAAGAACCAGATACAATAAGTAGAATCTGAATCGATAAAATTTAAACGATACCCAACCCTAGTGATAGGGACCTTTTAACATGCTGTGTTTTAGTGTTTAAAGCAGGGACGATTTCATCACTCATGTGACTGTGGCAGGTTCTTGACTTGACTTAAAAATAAAGAACATCATTTTCTCAACAGTTCTAAAAACCTTGTTAAAGAGTTAAAGTTCCAGTATCACAATGATACAACATTGGTGTCATTGACTGTTAATAGAGCCCTGGACCAGCCCGACAAAGTAAATTTTTCAGCCCGAGCTGACGTGCTCTCTCTAACTCAACTTTATTTATAGAGCACTTTCAACACCACAAGTGGAACCAGAGTGCTGTACAGAAGGTATAAAAGAGAACATACAAGTTACAGAGCATTATCAAATGCTAAAGAAAACAAATAAGTTTTAAGCGTACTCTGAAGGACAAGTTTTTACAGACAGAGGAAGGTCATTCCAGAGCCTAGGAGCAGCAACAGAGAAAGCCCGATCACCTTTACATTTTAAACGGGATCGCGGAACCATGACAAGCAATTGATCATTTGAGCGCAGAGATCTACTGGATTGACAGCGGCTGATTAAATCAGTAACATACTCCGGTGCTAGGCAGAGACTTAAAAGCATTCAACAACGCTTTGTATTGAATTCTGTATCGTATGGGTAACCAATGTAATTTAATTAACACCGGAGTAATGTGCTCTCTTCTTAGTACCCGTTAAAAGTCTGGCAGATGAGTTCTGAACGAGCTGCAAACGGAAGAGACTCACACCCAGATACAGCACATTACACATGCAAAAACACACACACACTTATTATAGGCCTCAAACATAACTACCAGTGCCACCGACAATCATGCCCACAAATATTAAAACCGAATGTCCATTACATGCATGCAATAGAGAATAATGTTCTGTGTGTATACGGGCATAACAAAAGGAGAAAGTTAAATGAGCCCGCCCAAACCCCGGTTTGTAAATGCTCCGTACTTGTATAGCGCCTTTCTAGTCTTTGACTACTCAAAGCGCTTTTACACTACATCTGCATTCACCAGTCACACACATTCATACACTGAGCCTAGGTGCTCAAACGGAAACTAACATTCACACTCACTCATACACTGGCGGAATAGCCGCCAGGGGCAATTCGGGGTTCAGTATCTTGCCCAAGGACACTTCGACACGCAACCAGGGATTGAACTGCCGACCTTCCGATTAACGGCCAACCCGCTCTACCTCCTGAGCCACAGCCGCCCCTATTGTATAGTATAGTATTATAAAATACAAAAAATAAAATTTAACATAAAAGGACGAGCCAGCCTAAATCAACTCAGTGTGCTGGGGGCTTGCAGACCTATATCTGTTCTACTTGACTTAAAGCCCCACTCCAGAGTATTTTGACATTTCTATGATATGTCCTTTCCTTACAATGTCCTTACAATGTTGATTACCCACATAGTTCAGCAAATATTTTTTGACAAATAGCTTAATTTTGTGCTCAAAGTCACTTAGTTGTTAAAACGGGGTGGTGACGTATCACTATAGTAATTCCATAAATCATACGTCATTCTCCAAGCTTGCGCAGGCGCACTGTCACGCCGTCATGCCTCCTTAAGTCAGAGCATCAAAACAAGCTAGCTAACCAATTTATCATTTAATAAATTTTAGAACTTAGAGTAGGTATGTCTCTCTGTGTCTGATTGTTGGTTTGTCTTTCTAGTTTAGTTAGCTAAGTTAACTAAGTTTTAGTTAGCCAGGTGTAGTTAGCTAGCATAGTTATTGCAAAAAGTTAGCTAACGGAGGGTCTTCATTTTATTTTTTAGTTTCCTCCTCTTGGTTTAGTGTGCTGTTCATTTTCATTATGGCATTTGTGCATGCGGTGTTGGAAGACAAAACGCGTTGCACTTTCACCTGCCACCGTCTTATATACAGTCTGCAACATGCATTTTACTGATGGACATTTTACCAATGCATTGGCGGAGGCAATGGTATCAGAAGTCTTTACATACAGTTCAACAGAGTAATAGAGTGTTTTACAGTGTAGTGATGTTAACACAGCATATTGTTAGCGAACACTCCAGCTGGTCAGTTTTTGGTTATCATGGTAATTGATTACGTACGACTATTAACCACACCCCCATTCTCTGTTTGAGAAAGAACGTTAACCAAAAACAGCAGTTAAAACTGTCTGGAGGGGGGCTTTAAGGACCTGCTTGGCCCACATCAAGCATATACAACATTGTTCACATGACAACATGTGAGAGCACGGCACAATGGCTGGCTTGTATCATTGAGAAGGAAAAAATAAACAGAGAGTGTTTGCAGGTGTCTCTGTTGAAGGAATATGGGGTTTATAGGCAGTAGCCAATACATGCTTCTAGCAGTGCCATGGGCAGTTAGGATGCTGAGCTGAATGTGATAGACACAGTGGCCTCTTCTGTGTGTTGAAGGCGGATGCAGCCTCTGGCTCAGCTCCAGACTTCCTGCTCAGAGTCCCAGCCCAATCAATTCTTTTATGTGCTTCCCTCAAAACAAACCTCTATCTGTGTGGCCTACAGGAAATAGTGGCTTCAACTAATCTGTGTGTGCACACTTCACAAAGCCACTGAAAATGAGCAGCATACACTCAAGAGTTTTTTAGAGTTAGTTCTGTCAGTTAAATGAAAGCAGAGTAGTTTTGTTAATGAATGGGAAAACTATCAAAAAGGAAAAACAAACAGCTAAACCATAAAGAACCTGTTTACGTACCATGCATTTTCATTTTACAAAGGAATGATGGTAGTTCAGGAGATTAAGGCTGCATAATTTAAATAAACGCAGGCATATATTCTATTTTATTACAACAATATATCCATCTACATAGCATGCTGTGAAGGCAACAAATCCGTAGGCATTTGATCACACTAATTACCATTCATGCTTTACTTACGTTATATGTTTCTAGCTTCACTCTGCTGCGAAAGACGAAAGTGTTGAAGTTGGCTTGTTGGAAGACCTCGTCGAAGGCAGCCTCGTTCTGAAATTCAGAAACATTTCATCAGCTCAATTTTGGTACACATATTCTTTCAATCAACTGTTAGTTTCAAGTGCAAAATAAAGTAAGTGTCTGATAACTGAGTACTGAAAAACAATGCCTGTGATCCTCTAAGTAATTATGCCTGGATGAAAACAAGCACAGTATGTGTCTATAAACACATTTTTCTACGCGGGAGAGTGTGTGTATGTGTGTGTGCATGTTTGGCAGTAACAAGGCCTGAGGTTTAGCTTTTTCCCTGGCCATTTCCTGAGGCCAGTATTATATTCAGGAGGGGGAATCTCACCGAGTCCTTTAGCTGTCCCAGGTAAGCTGCATTCTGACCCAGGATGGCCTCTGCACTCTCCTGGAAACAAGTCACCCACTGGTTGTCCCCATAGTCTGCAATGTTGGCCTGTCAGATTACAAACAAAAGAAAACAAAAGGAAAGGGTAAAAAAGGAAGAACTGTTTTGATGCATACACATATAGATCAGTGTACTCTTTTTAAGAGTTGCTCGATGCTTTATGGTATGTCTCTAAAGAAATCATTACATACTCTAAGTACCCTATATCCTGCTGGCTAGCCTGGCAAAACATGCAGAGTCACAGTGCTCTTGTGATACATACAGAGGAAGCAAATTCACAGCTTATGCTACAGCTTGTGAAGAATAACAATATGTTGACTGGTGAGTGGTACAAAACAAAAGCCGCTTATCTCAGATGTCTGGCTGCAATTTCTCTGTTGCTGACTGAGTGAGTTTTTGTACATAATGTTGTAGTTTAAAAAAAAACATGTTTGTTTTCAAACGAGATGAGAGAAAGGGCCTCTCAGTTCCTCTCTGCACTTTCTGTAAAATGACTAACAGCACAGTATGGAAAGCTGTAGCAATTAATCCCACATAACTCTGAATTAAATACAAGTGTAAAAATGTGCTTTAAATGTCAACTGGGGCAATGAACCACAGGGAGTAGTTCATAAGGGGAGAGTGGCTTGAGTCCTGGGAGACAGAAAGATGAATAAGTACAATCAGTCAGCATAACAGAAAGACATGGAAATAAGAAGACTAGAAGGATGATACCCATAGCCTCAGCAGAAGCATCTGCTCAGGACTAAGCAGGAAAGGCAGGAATTTAAGATATGTGCATTAGCATTTATGCTTGTGTGTGGGTGCATGGCTGGCACAGCTCAAAAAGAGTTAAGTTTTAGGGAACCCAGTGCTGAGTCACTTACAGAAAGGATGAGGCGGTACTTGAAGTTGGGGAACTCTTTGTCACACTTTTCACAGCGAAACATGCCATTCTGTTGGTCTACCACTTTTTTGTTACAGTCTTGGCTGGGACAGGCCTGGTAAAGGCAGTTTTCCTTGCGCAGGTACACTATGGTAGCTATGCAGGTGTAGTAGTCTGCCTAAAAAAGGGAATATAAACAAACAAAAATTCATTTAAACAAAAGGTTTTGTGCCAAATTATGTTACTGAAAAGTATTTCTTAATAGACATCTCTCTCACAACCTTTATATTTTCTATGTTTAATACGGTGTCTGTTGAAAACCAGGAATAAAACAGCATGAAATTAACATTAAGATGACATTTTAAGGAGCCTAAACTAGCAACATTTTGGTAACAGATGCACAAGTTACACTCCCAACCAGAATCCTAATGGCTCTGACACAAATGCAAACTACTGAAGGTAGCTGCTGCTTTTGCGGGAAAGAGGCAAACTTCAGAAACTGAAAGCACAAACAGCCTTCAGGAAACATTCCTTGTCTGCATGGAAAACATTCAAGTAAGTGACATGAATTTAATTGAAATAGATGTATACGATAAGAAGCTCTGGATGAGCTGTAATGAAGAGATGAGATGTTTAATGTTTACATGTTTGCAGATAAGTCACATCACCTTTTCTTCATCTGGAAGGATCTCCTCATGCTGGGGAGGCTCTAATGCACATCGGCAATTGTTATCGCACCCTAACAGCTAATTGTTTTGCACATGTAAATGCAATTATGTTAACTGTTAAGAAACACTTAAGGCTACAATCATCTGTAATTAGAGATTCTCCAAAAGGACTGAAAAACAGAAATCGTGTACATTTCTTTTAATGCATCTGTAAAATATTTCAGTGGTCTGGCCATCATGACTGATGTTTTCTCTCTCAAAATCAGTAAACAAACAAGAGATCCCGTGCTGAGTGGTACACTGAGCTTAAAAAAGAAAACAGCTCTTAATAATGTTTTTAATAATTGTAAACAAATAAACATGAAAATAAATTATTTAAAAATATCTGCCGCAAATACAATGAAAATGAATTTTTTGCCTCTCTCTCTCTTCACCAGGCCCTGATCATTGTGTTAGTGTGCAAAAGGCATTTGACCCCAATTAACTTCCAAAACAGGATAAATTAAAAGCTCTTAAGAGTGTGGTAAATGACAGCAACAAAATGAGAAAAATCATGCTGTTCCAAGGAGATCAATCTCTGCTGCTTTTCCAAAAGAGGCCCCATTAATCAAGTAAATACTTCAATTAGCGTGCGGGTGAGCAACAGTGGGAAGAGAACAGAAGATCTTGTTTCTCACCTCTGTCATAGGCAAATGCAGTGTCAAGCCAACAACATGGTGAACACTTACTGTCAGAGGGGGCAACTGGAGCATTGTGGAAACTTGAGATTGTGACACAAAGACTGTGACAGGGACAATTAATCGCAACAGACTTTGGTTAGGGGGATCTTGAGAGGCCTGACCCCCATGCCCCTGTGTATGGGATGCCTCAAAGGGGTCGAGGACAGCCTCGGCTCAGCTCGTTTGTCAATACCGGGCCGCATCACACGCCATGCTGAGGAGGAGCAAGAGCCTCCGTAGCCCAGGGTCAAACCTTTCGTCCTGAACAGCAGGGACCTAATGCCAGAAGAAGCCCTTCACCTGACAGGGGGCTAATGATTACAGTCCAGATTTGGGGTATGGAATTTAAGAGAAAAGAAATAGATGGGGCTGCTTATGCTGCATTGTAGGCCTGCATATGATAGAATTGCTCAAGATGTTATTCTAAATAAGGAAAAAGACTATTTGTTTTACTATTTGTGAATGGGAATCCTGCAGTTCTGGCCATAGAAGAGAGAATTTTGAGGGCACCACAAGTAGGACAGGGTCACTCAGCGCCTGGGGAAGCAGACAAGCATGCAGTTTCGCCACTGGATAAAAATCCAACTCATTCAACAAAACATATTTTTCACTTAATTGACTCTTACAGATAACTGCTGCTATTTTCAAAGGAATTATGGGCCATTGAGCTTCCATAGATACCCTGCCTCCAGTGGCAACACTAGAATGTCTTTTACAGCCAGAGCAAAATCTCGGTGCGCTCTCTCTTGCATCTATTAATTTTCCAAGTCTTAATGGGATATTTTCATTGTACTGTGATGATTACTAATGTGCAGAGTATGTTATTTTGTGTTAAATTACACAAGTTAAGATCTCTATACAGGTCACATTATCCGCTCTAGACAATTTATACACTTCTGCGAGCACCATTTCCTTCAACAGTATGAATGAAAATAGGGGGAAATTAAAGAACACACATATTACTTTACTTAACTGAGGGCAGTAACTTCATTACAGATGGCAACGAAGAGAGCCTATGTAATCCTGGTAATCAATATCAGAGATAAATGTGACTTTCACTATGAACATACACCAAGGCTGAGAGGACTGCCACAATACAGGGGAATTAATGACCAGAAGGTCAGGTACCATAGTGGTATCCAATTTTAAGCACACATACCTAGTGGTGTATAATTTTATGAGTCAATGATTATAAGGATTCATCACACTAACTCTCAGCTAAAAGAGCTATGAGTGACAAGGTTACACTGTAGCAAAACTATACAGACCTGCAATGAGTGGCATGTACAAATGCAGCTTGACTGAGTGCTTTTATATTTGTTGTTTGGGATTCAACACTGGTCTTTCAGTTTGTCCTTGAATATCTTCAAAGAATCTCCTTGAATAACAATATGTCTGGGGTTACCATATCTTCAATTTCTGACTGCATCAAGGCAAAACTGAACACGAGTGTACCTTGTCTCCATGTCCCAGGTGCTCCGTCTTGACGTCAGACAGGGTCTTCCAGTTGGTGTTTCCTCCCCCACTGCCACCTTTCATCTCCGTCAGAGACTGTCCGTCCATTGTGTGACCCTCCTTGTCGTACCTACGTGAAAGAGAAGGAATACCACTGCTGATTTAACCTCAGTCCCAGATTCAAAGGGAATGTTGGTGTTTAAACCACTAGCACAGGAGTTTTGGACTGCCGGGAGGAGGAGGTTTTCAGGCCCGGGCTGAATTGTTCTTGTGAAGTTGGAAGTAATTTATTCCTGTGTTTTAAACAAGACTTGTGTGATGTTATACTGTGTTGAAATCGGTGAACAAAATGTTACAGAGGTATTATGCTATGCTATTATGCTAATTTTCAGGTTCAAAATCCTATTTAGGGGTTGTACCAGAACAGGTCAACATGGTTTAATTTTCAAAAAACACCATATTTTTTGTCATACTGCACATTGCTGCAGTTCCTCTTTTCACCCTGTGTTGAAGGCTTCGTTTTAGCTATGGAGTAAAAGGGAAAGGGCTGGACTACAAGCTGTTTTCAAGCAGTTCAGAGCAGAGTTTTCTGTGGGAGATGGAAACTCCCTTTGGGGTGGACTTTGGGCTTTTTCACTTTGCAAACCTATTACCTGCACAAAAAACGGTATATAACTCAAAGGACTAAAATAAAGGACACATTCAGAATCATTACTGCTAGTCGTTAACGGCGGATCACTTCATGCGTGTTTTTGTAAAATGGCCCTTTATTATGGGTTTGTATTTCTCTGTAATGTTACACTATTACTTATGACATTCTTTCTCAGCCCTGGAACTCAAACCATTTTCTGATCCCCCGCCAAAAAGTATATATTTAAATATTGTGCTTTCCTCTCCTCTCTCTTCTATCACTTTCTGCAGGTGTTTCTGGCTCTGGAGCTGTGGAGTCTGGATCTGTGGTTCTGAGTCACCTGCTGCCCCCGTGTTCCTGCACGACACCCTCTGCTACAATTATTATCTTTAACATTTTGATTATCATTAACACTACTATAAATATCTGTACCATTATTCATTCAGTCTGTACCTATATTACCTTTACTGCCCATACCCGTGTGTATATTGTGTAGGCTATCTCCCTCCCCTCTCTCCCTCCCTCCCTCTCTGTCTCTCTCACCCCCAACCAGTCGAGGCAGATGGCCGACCACCCTGAGCCATGGTTCTACTGGAGGTTTCTGCCTCTTAAAAGGAAGTTTTTCCTTGCCTCTGTCGCCTAGTGCTTGCTCTTGGTGGGAATTGTTGGGCTTCTGTAAATAACATCATAGAGTATGGTCTAGACCTGCTCTTTTATGAAAAGCACTCTGAGATAACTGTTGTTGTGATTTGGCGCTATATAAATAAAATTGAATTATTAAACTTCTATCATAAATGTGCGATGACCAACGACTACTAGTCCTTTAGAAAAATCTTTAGTGGTTAGGGCAGCCCTAGAAATAAATGTCGTCTTAATTTCTCAAGCTGGCATACCTATTGCTTGCTTTTGTCCACCCAAGATTTTAATATCTGAGGATCAAGATAATCATAATATTCACATTTAAAGGAGCTGAAACAACTATTTGAAAGTTTTGTTTTAAAAAAAAAAATATATATATATATATATATATATATATATATATATATATATATATATATATATATATATATATATATATATATATATATATATATATATATAAAAACTTAAAAATGCTAAATTGATGATCTAAATAGCTGTTAATTTTCAGTCAATTGACTAATCCATTCATCAAGCATTGGTTTCTGCTCTATATAGTTTAGTAAATTAAGTCTACAGCAAATCACCACATTTACCTACATAAAAATACATTTAGGAAAGCTGCATTTCCACTTGAAATATTCATAGAGTTGGTATGCCAAGGCCTACTTTTGGACTGCAGCTTTATTCATTTCAATGCATCTGAACCAAAGCAGGAGACACAATATGCTGCTGTTCACATGACTGTCAACAGACTGAAGGCTGAACATTAACAGTTGGCTTAAAAATAAAATCTTGTTTCAGGCAGAGCCTCCATTTGTGTTTGTCCAGGCAGGGATGGCTCAGCTCAGAACAAGGCAGGCTGAGAGGCTTGTGAAATGAATCTACAGCAGAGGGACAGATGAGCTGGCCAGGGTCAGGGCTGTTACTGTGATATCAAAAACCCATTTTCGCCCAATGTTCCCGGTAATTCAGAGAAGACAATAGGAAGAAGAAGAGGGAAGGCAATGTAGAAGGAGAAGAAAGATGGGTGGGAGGTAAAATGCAGTCATGGGTGGAAAAAAAATAACAGTTTAAAATGGTCACAGAGATCAATAAAGCTTACTAATCTGGCAGAGTGGCACACAATGTGGAGGTCAGGTTGTAAATACAGCGAGAGCATGCCTTGCTCCTGGAGGCATTACTAATTGAAAATATCCTCCATTAACGGTTCAGACTGTGGCCAGAGCAACACACAGGCTGCCAGTTCCCTACTCCTGACAAATGTGAACAATTCTTTATGGTGGCACCAGATTCCTCACTAATGTACCAGCACCACTTTGCTTACCCAGTAAAGAGCCTGCAAAATATATTCTGACAAATTTAAGTAGATAAAATGTAAATAAAATTTAGTGTCATGGCTCAACGTCTCTTCGAAGACACATGTTCTACAGAGGAGAAAAATGTAGTGACAACATAGCTGAGAAGATTAAAAATGCATCAAACCATAAAAAGGTAAGACTGCAGACTAGTAAGGCTTCACAGTGTTAACATGGCTGCTCTGGACATCTGACTTGACAGATACCCAAAAGGACTGTAAAATGCTCAACAAGATACCACCGTGACAGTACCCAGTTTTAAAGCTGCTCCTGCTGCTTTTATCATAGAGAAAGGGAGGAGCACAGGAAACAGACATGGGGTGGTAGACATTGGTCATGTTCAGAGACAAAAAGAGAACAAATTAGACAGGGCAGGAAATGTGAAACAGTCAACTGAAAGCAGGAAGACCCCAGCTTAGAGGAGCGTGGCTACAGTGAGACAGACTATAGATGACTGGAGGCTGGCAGACATGCATGTGCATAGACATGTCAAACGTCAGTGTGTCAGTGAACAAGGACAGGACAGGAGCAGAGACGTGTCAGGGGAAGAGGCAGAAGAGAATGATGGTAAAGTCTCAGTAAGCAGTGCTCTCAGCTCGGGGCTAAGGCTCTAATGCCTGGGCTGAGAGTGGCAAACGCAACACAAACATGATTACTCCATGTTGTGTGTGACATGGTGTTAGCCAGGCCATCTGTAGTGAGCGACATGTGGTCAAACATTGAGCTACCAGTGACTTAACAGAAGCCGCAGTGGTAGTTTATTTTGATGTAAACATGGGTGAACATGTTTTCCTTTGTTCTCATTTTGGCAGAATCAAAGCAAAGTGTTTATTTCTCCTAATAATCGACACACTGTAAAATAGGAGAGCAAAAATACAGCTATTTAACATTTACATGTCATTCCTACAGTTCTGCATGCATCAGTAGACTCTCACCAGTGTGTCACAATAGTTGAATGTTAATGAGTTTGTCTTATACAGAGGTCCTCAGAGTAAGTATATCATGGAAAAAAGAACTATTAAATACTTATTATGCACTGGGATAAAAATAGTGCAGTAAGGTAAACTCAACTCCCTGCTAATCTGTTATCTTGTGTTTCAAATAAACTTGATCTCTGCATATTAAATGTAGCATACATCAGAGCATTTCAAGTTAGAAAAACACTGAAGTTGCAATTCAACCTGAGCAGTATATGTGGTAAAATAAATTGTCTATAGAAAGTCAAAAACAAGGCTGCAACTAACAATTAGTTTCATTATTGATGAATCTGCCAATTATTTTCTTGATTAATCAATAATCGTTCTTTCCACAGAATATCAGAAAATAGTGAAAAATGTCCATTATAACTTCCTGATCCGAAACTAACTGCTTGTTTTGACCAAACAACTTGAAAAATGACTGAAACAATTAGTCAGTAATTAAAACAGTTGTTAAAGCAAGAATTACGGGTGTGGAAAATAATTCATTTCTAGATGCATCGCAATGCAGACTTTGATGATCCTGAATCGATTCCTTAGCAAGCGTCCTCTCCTCATTCTTCAAAGGACAGCTATGTGACAGGCAGCAGTAGGTGAAGGTGAAAGCAGCAGAAAATGAGCTAATACTAATAACAGCAACATCAGAAATCAAACTAGCAGGCTCTAAAGGCTCGAGCAGACTCCATGACTTTCAGCGTCGGCCGATGGCGGTGCTGTTCAGACTACAGAACTTGCCGTCTTGTGACGGTGAGTCTCTAAATCGTGGCGTTCACAGCACGTGACTGATCGGTGACAGAGGGTCTCACACACTACACAAGCTGACAGCGGCTCTGTCACCTTTTGTCAAGAACACATGTGAAATGGGAAATGGCACAAACCTACCAAACAGCTGTTGTTTGTTATTATAAAGATAGTAATTATATAGAGAAAGAATATGAGTGAAAGAATGGATTAGCACACGCAGGAGGAATAGTAGGAATAGTCTGAGCTACCGAGAGAGCTGGAGTGAAGTAAAAAGTGTTTTGTTGTGAAAAAGTAGCTGCCTGCTCTCATTGGCTGGATGTGGATGTCAAGTCGGCCGACACCTCCAGATATTTGGCATGCTAGATACCTGGCAGACGTCAGCAATGTGTCAGGAAGCTGTTGAGATGAGTCATTGAGTAGTTCACACAACAACTGGCGACCGCCAATCAACCACTGATTTACTCCCGATCACAGCCTGATGGTCGCTGAGGCAAATCGGGCTAAAAATCATGTAGTGTGAAAAAGGCTTAAGAAGTACTTTTGCTTGGCGGCAAGTTAAAAAGGTGCAGCTCCCCGACACCCAGTTAACAAATGACTGAGGTTACAACCATGGTTCGAATTACGGGGAGGATTGGGTGGGTCTGACCCCCCTAGTTAAGGCTTGGACTCAAAGGGGCAAAAACAACAGTTCAGGTACTGAACATCTGTACTGTAATTATTACCATATATTTCCCATAGTCATGCCTTATATTTAAGAATCTTGAAATACGATTAGAGAAACCCCTAAAATGGACCACACCATTTTCGAACATTGGTGTTAGCTGAACGTCTGTCTGCAAACATCACTCGCAGCGGCAGCTGCTCCTGTCCGGTGCATCACACGCTGGTGGAGACACTGTTAATGTCAGTAGTTAGCTATCTTTATAGCAAAGAAATTAGGGATTAGTTATTGTAGAGATACATTTGTTTTAACTGTGGAATTGCCCAAAAGAAATTCCCCAACAACTGCTTTATTGGACGCACATTACATCATTCACAGTCAACATGAGCAAGAGGAAAGGAGATATTTGCTAAAAAAAAAAAAAACGAACAACAAACGCACTTGTGTACATTTTCAGCTGAGGTCTGCGGCTTACTTTGGCTAGCCTTCAACTCAACAATCAAATCAATCAATCATGATTTCAGTTAAATGCTAAAGCTGCTGTTACTGTTACCTTGTCTGTGGTTCGCTGGCAGAACACGGGGTGCTTTCCGATCAGATGCCGTCATGCTGTTGCCGAGGCGACATTAGTTTCGTTTTACAGTGGACGGACGGTAACATTACAGAGTTGTTGTTTTCTTTAGCTTGAAATAATCCCATACTCTGGACACTTACTTCTTTGTCCCTTGTAATTTTCTCTCTTCCTCCACTTTGCAAACAGCGCCATTATAATCACGTCGTCTTCACAGCGTAAGCGCGATGTGCGACAGTATTAAATATCTGTGCGAAACAGTGTGCTGTATATGGATTAAACAAAGCGTTGTTGCATTTTAGTAATCGATTTAATCAATGAATCGTTTCAACCCCAATTTGCACAGCTGGAAGGATGAAAGTGTGAATGTGAAGAGTTTTACACTTTGGCAATACAAAGTTGGCAACCTGTGCAAGTAATCTCAAAAAGAGGGTGAGGGCACACAGCAAAGGGATGCTAACAATGCACTAAGACCCTAGACTAAACAAAGATCCAGATAATTAGTGCATTGGGCAGCTTTCTTACTTATAAGCACATTGGAAAGTGCTGAGCGGCACCACTACTACTCTGCAGGAGTTTGAGTCAACAGCCCACCAAGGATAGACTATTCATTTGAGGAAGTCCCAAAGGTCTGCGCCAAAACACAATCAAATTAAGACGCCTCCGCACGAGTAAAACCATGTTTCAGCAGCCTTGGCTTTATGCTAAAGGCATATCTTTGTTAGGCTGTGGGAGAAAAGGCATTGGGTTCTTCTGTGCAAGATAAAAAAATTATCAAAAGATTCATTCAGAGTTTAATTGATTTGCTTACTTGTTCTGTGTTCCTTAGTTCACACACACCGGCTTACAGAACAATCATTAAAGGACACACTTTGTGTATGGCTATCATCCTGAGACCCGGGCTTATCATCAGCACAACAAAACACATTATGTATTCAATAGCTCGCAGTCTTCCAATGAAAACACACACTAACAACTTGCTTATCACTAGATATCCCCTCTGTAACACAGCCTTAAAATAAAGATAAATAACTAAGGAGGCTATTCTCTCCATCCTCTTCACAGCATGAGGCTGGCTGGCCCAACACTCTCTTGCTGCATGACAATCCTGACTTCACGCTGGTTCTCACTTGGATTGATTTGGGCCCCGTGTACACCCGGAATTAATATGCGTCCTGGGTGAACCGATCAAAAGTGGACAGCTTTAGTACAGGTATGAATGCACCAGAGATCGCATTGAGATCCAATAGCTCAGACCACATTCAGAGGCATATGGCCACATTCTCTTCGTGTGTAAGCAAATGTGTCCTTGAACACAAGGTCACTTAAGAAGCATGTGAAGATGCTTTCTGCTGCCATGTTTGAGAGCTGCCCACTTGTGATCAGATCATCAAAGACCCATGCTAATGCCAGATATAAATAGGGCCCTGAATTGAAAATAATGAGTCAGGTCTGGCCTCCATCCAGCTGTGACTTTTAAACTATTCATTAGTGGAATGCGAACCTGCAGGAGCCCACTGTCTAAAGAGGACCCACATGGGCCAGCCCCTCTTCTGCAGTGGATAAACCAAACCAAAGATTTAAGCATCATTATCTCTGGGTGTCCAAGTGAGAAGTGACTGGAGGAAGTGTGGAACATCCTTCTGGCATTAAACAGGAGTACAGAGAGAAAAAAGTGAAGAGCCTATGCTACAGCAGGGATGTGGAAATGTGATTCAGGACTTGTTGGTGTTCACGTAAAAGAAAGCAGAAAACCCAGGAGTGGTCCTGATAATAGAGCGCTGTCTATCACTATGCAAATATGAAATTATCCCATCACAAAAACACTTAACGGCAGTTCACAGTAGCTAGCATTCTGAGAAATGAAATAAAAATACATATTCAGAGAAGCCAGAGGCTGGTACTAAAACCATCATCAAGAAACCATGAGCCAAGACATCTGATTAAAAGAGGCACATTTGAGCATATTTTGTGATTTTCCTCTTTCTCACCTGCAAAGTAGTCACATTTGACTGCTCTGATTATGCATATGAGATCCTCAATCATGTAAAAATACTCACAGCAACATTTGTCAAGGCAGCATAAGAGACTGCACTGGACAGCTCCGTGTTGCAAGCACCAATCTGGTTGTTTGGTTTTTTTTCTATAGACAGTACACACAAAAGGTATAACGATCAAGATTAACTTAAAAATTGCCCGGAGTTCTCCTTTAAGTAACAACCCCCACCTCAGCCCATGTGAGCACTGACTATCAATCATGTGCCAACCTGTACAACTTCATATAGCCATCTAACAATGTGTCCCTCCCCTTTAAGCATTGATTGTTTAAAGGGTTTGTTTAAAAAGAGATAGCAAATACATCAAAAGTGTATTTTTATCCTAACCTCTGGCAAAACATACATATTGTGCGTTCTTATTTTGAGTCATGTTGTACACCAAGTAGAGTTAATTTAGAAAACAAGGAATCAAGGTACTGGCACATGAGCCCAAAGAAAAGATGAAAGCTTGAGTCTTAAATATTTCTCTATTCCACTGCAAGAAAAGCAAACAGAAAATCTTCAAGGAATAGTCGCATGTCTTAATTATATTAGTGCACAATCCTACAACTCTGCATTTGGCTGTAGTACTTCTAACAGATTCAACTATAGTACAATATGCATGACTTCATGTACACAGATAATCACTCTTATTTTAAAGACAAAGATATTTTCGCTAATTTCCACATAATCCTATGTGTTCAAGTGAAGGCATACACCAAGAGAAAATAAATGCTGCAATCAACATAATCACACAGAAATTAGTCTGGATTTCATTTCATCTGGAAAGGCGATTAGAGGGGTAAAGAACACATTTCCACAGATTAAGTATGATTTCCATTTATATGTAATGCTTCATTGAAGCACCACCCACATTGTGGCTAATGGGGGAAAACTAATCTTGATAATGAGAATCAGAGCATGAACTCTAGCAACTTGGGAAATGGAAACTCGCCATTTAAAGTATTAGACGTCTACAATTTCAACAGCAATACTTGCATGTGAGAAGTTAGCTTCCAGCAGGAGAAATAAATAAGAAAAAGCCTTGCAGCATTTAAAGTACACCATGTTTCATACCTGCAATAAAAACACCCTGTCATGGGTATACAATTGCTAGAACATAAGCAATTTTCTGCACTGCATTATCTATGAAGCTCAAGCTCACTTACCAGCCTCTGAGCTTATATGCCTCAGGGATGTCTGGGTTGATCATCAGGGTGCTGCTGAAGGATGCAGAGAGGGACCGGCCTCCAAAGTCTGAAAGCTTTGCTGCCTTAATGGCTACAATGGGCTGCCCAGAGCCCTCAAACTTTTCTGCCTATACAAAACAGGAGATATGACAGAATCGTTAAAACTGGGTTGTTACTTGTATAGATTTCTTCTGTTTCTTGGTTTGTGTCAAGTTATATGTTGGTATTTTGTACAACAAGATTAAGAAGCTACATAATCTGGCAGTACAATGAGGCTGTACTTACGTACAGTGGAGCTTTGAGCTATATGGTAATATACACAGCATGCTAAAAAGCTCAAAACAACAAGGCTGACACGCGGACAATTAGCAGATATAATGAATAAATCATTATGTAAACCACTGAGCACAGTGCTACAGCAGAGGCTGATGGGAATGTACTTTAGTTTTGCAGGTTTTGGTGATAAATCAAAGAATTTGACCTGATGGTATACAAACAATTATTTATTGTTTATTACAATGTATCTAGTGCTGAACATGAATGTCAGTACCAAATCTAATGGCAATGCATTTAATAGTTTAAACATTTCAACGTGGGCGGGCAGTAAAGCTGCAGAGATGAGGAAATATCTCTAACACCTGCTTTTTGGCATAACCATTGTTCTTTATAAACTGTACATCTTGTGTACCTCAGCAAGTCCCTCTGGAAAAGAGGGTATGTGTCGAACAAACAAACAGGAAACCGTGTGCTTCTTGTCAGGAGGAAAGAAATGGTGGCGGACTCAGCACAGTCCCTCTGAGCCACAGGTAAAAATCAACTGCTAGAGCACAGTTGCTTCATCACCCCTTGACAGGGAATTCAGTCAGCGATTAAAACCACATTCTCCTCCATTAAACACTGCACACATTGTTAAAGGTATTTGATTTTCAAACTGCTGAACACTGATCAGCAAATGTGTTGTACAACTTTTCTAATTAAAACACATTTTTGACATACTCACCAAAAACTTAATGCTTCACAGAAGGTAGCCTTTACTGTAGGCTTTTTGTTCTGCAATAGCTCGTGTCATTGTGTTCACCCCCTGCATGTGTGATCTAGCTTTAGTTTAGCTTCAGTCAATTTATAGTAAATGGTCTAAACCATTCTCCATCAAATTAAAAACAGTTGCTCTCAGATGTTAACATTTAAAAAGTGTTCGTAGAAGGAAAGCGCAAACATTGCAATAGGCATGTCTATGCATTAAAAAGGTTGGTATTGATTTCCACCGCCCATTTAAAAAACTCCAGAGACAAAACCCCTACCCCATTACATAATTTACTCTCCATCTAACGTCTATACTCACTTCCTCTCCCCACAGCGTGACAGTCACCAACTTCCCTGACATGTCCATCAGACTAAGCGTCCTCTTGGACACCTCTTTGTTGGACTTGGTGGTGAGACGGGTCACTTCATCTACACTCTTACACACTCCAATCACATCTGTAATGGAAAACATGAATCAGTGTTACATGTTATCAGGCACAGATCCATTTTTCTATTTGTAACCTGATTGATTTGATTTGACTTGATTGACAGTCAAGCAGTGCCAATGAGATTTTACAACATACCACATTTGACATTTGGGAGAAGACCATGACAACATATGGTTTAATTTCTCAGACAAACAGATTGTTCCCACATACACATTTCAAACATATTGATTGCGGTGTTAACGCCCTCATGTCACTCTAGGTCCCACTGTTCCCTGTGCAAATTGGCTCTTGGGAAATAAGTGATTCATTCATTTGAAATCAGGTGTGACGTCACTGGCCTGTGTACCAGGCACTTACATCCATAATGTAGGAGAGAATCCATGAAATAAAGTTTGTCATTCCCACCACTGCACTTCATCAAGCATACTTTGCTGACTAATGCAATCATGCATGATAGATGCAGAGCCATTTATTTGTAAAGGTGCAAGAGTGACAGCACTAACAATACTCATCAGCTATAAAAGGATTTTAAATGTATTTAACCATGATGAACAAAATCTCACGTTTGATGCTGACTGGTACGCTGGAGAGAAATTACTTAAACAGCAGTACAAGGTGCGGTCTTCATTAAAAGAATTACAAGCAGACTCATTACTTCATTTTACCTGTGACAGCAGGTTCTCATTTTCTCATCGGCTCTGCCATAGGGCCCAAAGTCAATCTGCACTACAGGCTATTACTGTCATCAGTATTATTAATACCACTTTTATCTCTCTGCTCATGTACTGTAATTGCCTCAACCTCCTAGCATATCTGGCTCTACTTTATGCTACAAACTCTATCCCCTGCTTATGATAGCTTATTACTGGGTATTTGGGAACTCCTCAGTAGGAGCTGGGCTTGGAGCATCATTTGGTTGGTTTAGGTTTTTCACAATACACATTGCAAATTGTGATACATTTAGGCCACAGAGCCTCCATAAAAGGAAAACAATGTGCACTTAAACACCAGGAAATATAGAAGGCATAAGCATATAACTGTTGTTTTGTGCATGGTACATTAACTAATGGGCAATAATGTTATCGCTCTCCTATGCATTGTGTTACACAACTCTGCTCATTTGTTTAAAAAAGGCACAGAATACATGAGACAACATCAAAACTAATGTTTCAAAAAATGAGGTGTCAAAACATGAACACATTTCAAACAGAACCTAGAATAACGCCCTGTGGTTGAATGCCTCCGCCAACCAGTTAAGTTGCAGTTAACATCCACGTCTGGGGTGGCGATGGCGCAGGGATAAGACAAGTCTTTGTTGTGAGCAGGGTTCAATTCCCACTGCAACAACAATCAACCAATGTGTCCCTGAGCAAGACACTTAACCCCTAGTTGCTCTAGAGGCGTGCGACCACTGACATATATAGCAATTGTCAAAGTTCGCTTTGGATAAACATGTCAGCTAAATGACAAAAAATGTAAAATGTCTGTCCAGACGCTCTATAATGTATGTAGTGAATACTTGGAAGGTTAAAAAAAACTAAACATTTTGGCTAAATTGACAGGTTCTTGGTACGACTCTTGCTTAGGTTAGATTTTTAAATGTATGTTGAATAAATGACTTATTTAAATACATTACGTAGTCATCTTTTCAAATCTCCCATCACCTTTTAGCACTGTCTTATGTTGGGCCATATGCAATCTGTGTTACAGTTTTTTTTAAATGTTCAGTTCTGCGTTTCCGTCTGTGATTCCGTTATCACAGAAATTAAAGGGCCCTACCATAATGCTGCCATCAGTCTGTCGCTGGCCCATGCCAACCCACCGTCAGAGAGACACTTGGACACGGGCCCCATCAAAAGATACTTGTCAATGGGCCTAACAATATCTATAGAGGAAATCCTGTAATGGCACATGTCGGGTTGAGAAATGAATGTGTAAATCATTAATTGTGCTTCTTACCAACAATGGCATCTTTGTCTCTGTTCTCTAGGTCACCGATAGAGACAAAGTCACACTGCACCATGGGAATATCAGAGCTGTCATCACAGGGGATGACGGTGGACTCTCCATTGAGTGTCATCTCATAGTCATTCTTCACAGACGTGTACTGCTTGTTGGCGATCTTCAGGGAACCCTTGGAGACGTAATAGACCTGATGCATACATATGGATGACCCCGTGTTAATCAGAGATAGGGGGGAGTATTTCACCTGACTGAAGGGTGCAGACAACATACGACTTCAGACAGTCGGGGGGGGAATAAACAAAGGCTGGCAGATGATCATAAGCCTCTTATTGTATGGTACAGTGTAGCCAGATGACTCATTCACAGTCTCCGTGGTTTTAACTCACAAAGTACTGGCAGCAGTTGCAAGAACAGTCCGCGGCCAAATCAGTCTTCAACAGTGCAGTGAAAGACAGTTTTGGCAGATAATTAGGACATACTGGATCATTATCTGGAGGAACATCTTACCTTGCCAACTTCAATAAGGCCAAAGAACTTGTCCACCTCTTGGTTGAAACCAGTCACTCGTATCTCTCCCTGTAATAAAATGTAAACTTTGATTAAAGTAGGTCAGGCACAGTAAAAAGATTTCCAACTCATGACATCTAATAGTTTATTTACTTTAACATTAACAAGCCAACAGTGGGACCACAATAACACTCACACTCTCATCCACAATCTCCATGGAGAAGAGTTTGCCATCACCACGAGAGTTGCTCCATGTGCGGATGCTGCTCTTGTTGGTTACACGGGCACGGATGGTCCACCTAACGGACAGAGACACGTCTGAGGTGATTCATATCAGTGTTCATTTTTATAGCCAGAATGTAAGCCTACACACATTTTTAAGTAATTCATTTATTTACCAAATCAACCTTTAAAAATTAAAATCTGCCCCCTAGGATTGCATTCAACTATATAGGTGGATAGTGTGCCTACCTTCAACATGCAATACTTCACATGCTTTTGCTGGTGCTTAATAGGTTTTTGTTGCATTTATTTGCTTTTCATTTTGTTGTTTTTATTATAAATGTGTGCCATGATGTGATGTTACTGTCCCAAACAAGGAAAACATAAAATTTTTGACATGACATTTCCCACTGACTGGGAAAGACACTCACTTGGACTGATAGGGGTTGAGGCTGGCGATGGGCACAACTTTGGAGCTGCCGCCTGGTGTACTGGGCATCGCAGAAGGAGCCTTCTTCCCAAAGTCTTTATTGAAACCTCTGTGCACTGTCGGAGGAATGAAGACAGAAATAAATGATCCATGAAGAGCAGTGATGGAGAGAAGTCAAGAGAGGGACATACATTATTCATCGGAGACGTATTACAAAAAATCCAATTTCTTTGGATTGCAACTGCTTGATGACTGTAATTATCTCACTTCATGAGGGAAGTTTCATCAAAGAAAAACCCAACGACTTAAAGTACATTAACCACCGTTGACTCGAGCTGAGCAAGAGGAAAGACTCAAACAGGAAACAGAAATCTTGTCAAACCAAGTTGTTGGAGATGTGTGATCCAGCATTTTGGTGAGAAGGATGATTCACATTTCACAGAATCAGGGCAGAGTGTGAAATGCTTTAACAAACTGAAGCTGCTCTTCCCTAAGAGAGCGGTGCCGCCTGACTCTGAGATTTTCCATTTGAACAAGCGCTGCACATTTGATTTGTGTGCGACTCACGCGGAGGATTAAAGTTCAAAGTGTCCACTTAAGTCCTCCCACTTTGCCAACCACTGCACTTCTGGTAATTAAGCCCCCAGATCAAGCAGCGCACACAGAGAAATGAACAATGACTGTGCTGATGAGGAAGGTGCTCGCCACAACCTCAATTCCCACACGGCAGATTAGACGGATGAATACCTGCTATGACACAGTAGAAGACAGCAAAACCCTTCTGACAGCTGGATTGTACATTTCTCCTGGTCCAAGTTATTTGCGATACTGTGATCCACTGCTTATCTTTGACATAAACAACTGTCAGTGTTTCAAAAATAAATCTGTTCATGGGGGTTAATATACACTCTCCAGGTAGTCTTTTCTACTACGTGTTTGCTTGTCTATGTATTCTTCTGTGCATCCACAAAAAGATAAACAAAATGACTGACATGCACAGGCAGAGACAGCTGCCCATCAACACAGGATCATAGTTGTTAAAGTTTGTGATACCAAGCATTCACATGAAAAAGGGGGAGCTCTGTAGAATGACTGTCAAGAACACTGAAAAAACTCTGGAGAACGGCTTGAGAAAGCTAAAAATGAAATGTTTTCCAACGGGGCTGTCAAAATTACTTGTGTCCTGCAAATCTGTGGGTCACCCAAATTATAGAAAGCAGTAGAGAAATGCCACCACCTGGTGGTTAGTTCATGCTCAAGAGTAAAAAAAAAAAAACATGCACTCTTTCACACCTTCATTTCTGTTTTGTGGCTGTAGTGGAGGGCGGTTTTCAGGGATTGGCACTGACTGGGGTCCTTTCATCTGACCTGCAAGAAAGATATGACATTAGTATTAGCCTGCACTGACACTATGACCCATTATGTATGACTAATGTGTATATAAATATCAATCACAATACTTAACCATATTCACTGAGTCCAAATATAAGCAGCAAATATTAATATGAAGCCTTACCTTCAGTGTAAGGAGTAGGGTCACCTATTTTTCCAGCAACATCTTCAGCAGGCTTGATGACATCAATTTCCAAAATGATTACCACCCGTCTGTAATAAGACCTCACTATAAACTGCAGGAAATAGCCTTCAAGAGAATAACTATGCTCATAACTATACAGAGTGGGCAAAAATCTTGATATAAAACATCAGAAATGTTCAAAAAAGGTGCGTACCGTCCATCCTTCAGTATATTGGTCACATGCTTCTTCAGAATGCAGATGCAGTTCGGGGTCAGTGTCTTCTCCTCAGCCATGCAGTTCAGCTGGGTTGAGAGCATGAAAGCTACAAAAGGGTGTAGAAAAGTCAGAAAAGAAATTTAGACGGGGATAGCCCGGGTTAATTCAGCAAATGGGGCTCTTCAGAATAGCTGCCACAAGGCATTTAAATGCCGAACTCGACATCTTGAAGGATTGTTACTGTCTAAATACTGGCAACCACTTTAGTATTTGTTAAATAATCATAACATCAAATCTAAATATCAACCAAAACAATTGCAGTAACTTGTTTTTACATATCACACGGTCTGTTTTGGATCCAGATCTGCTCTTCCTATATTTAGGTAAAAGCTGTGTGAGAAATTATGTACTGTTGGGGGGGAGACTTACAGGACAGAGTGTGCTTTCCATCACTCATCATCAGCCGAAAACGAGCTGGACCACTTCCTCCATCAATCTTGCGAATGTTCTGAAAGGTGATTTGAAAGTGAAACTCTTCATATCAGTATTTAAAAATATTCCTCTTCCAAAATATTACGTTTGTCCGGTCCTATGACAGCATTTTTTTTAGTTTTAGTAAAAATTTAAACACATAATTCACCACCTATGTTAGTACAGCTACTTAATTTCTGTAAATAAAACTCTACACAAGCTCATCATTGAGCTACACAAGCTCAAGCGTTTCCTTGAGTATCCCATGCTGCCGAAAATGCGCTGGTAACAACTAAATATTGTAGTATTTTAAATTATAAGTTGTGTGTCCTGAGCTGAGGTTTCAGAAACGTTTCCACCCTTAAGAGTATTGTTACCCAGCATTGGTTTGCATCAGCTCAAATGTAACGTTACGAAATGACAAGGAGGATTTCAATGAACTGTTCCCATGTAACGTTACAGAAATAGTGGCTGAACTTTAAGGACATATAGTCTCAATCCAAGTTCTGCGTTATTACTTACCACCAACTGAAGCACTGCGTCAGTGCAACCTGAGCCATTTGATAGAGCCTAGAATCACAAAGTTATTTAAGTTAGCTTCAACCATTTGTTGTCAAGTTCGATATTTGACTATGTTTCATCTTCAAACATTTCAAAACACCCCCCCCTCCCCAAAGATAGCCGTTATTTAACGTTAAATTTCAACGTCGACTTGACCACAGAAAGCATTTTTTATGTTACGCACGTTAACAAGACTGCTCATGTTACCGTACATAAAGCCAAGTCTCTCAATTACAGAAAGTATCTAACGTTAAGCATGCAGAACAAACGACTGCTAGCTTCTCCGGCTGAACAAAGAATGCAATTCAAACTGTAACTTACCTAACGTTAATGTTAACGTTAACGTTTGGAAATCACCTTCTAGCGTATAATTTATACTGAAAAGATTAACCTTACCTCTATGGCACCCTCTGAGAGCTTCGTCATGTCTGCTAGGAGGTGATTTTAACGACAAAAAAACAACTATACTAATGTATTAGCTGGACAGCCAACTCTCTGGTTCAGCCGCTGATAGTACTCAGTGAATTGTGTCGGTGGCGCCAACAGCTTGGACAAGCGCGCGAAACTTCGTATGTGCTGCTCCAGTTTCCGTTTCCGTTCACAGATCTGACGTCGGTTTGCAGTCTGTCAGTACGGTGAAACTGTTGGCCGAATGCACTCAGTAAAACTGATCGAAGACCAGCTGCATGAAAGTCAGCGCCAACATAACGTGACGTCAGGCGCTTACTAAGATGCGTTCAAAGCCAGGAGAAAATGGGAGGTTTCAGTCTCCACTGTAATTAACAAATGTAAACAAAGCCTTGAATGTCCATATTTTTTATTTTGACTTACTTTTACAGTTTTCCTCATGCTAATATAGGCTACAACCAATGGCCATTCACACACTTAGTAGGCGATCTTTGAGAAAGCTATGCAAGAAGAAAGAATTTCCCTTTATTATTTTACCTCGCAAACACATGTACTGAGGAATTAATATTTTAGATGTAGTAGACAATGTGTTGCTATAAATTAATAATAAAGTTAATAATGACTGTAACTAAAACATTTTTTGTAAAATATGTGATAAGACTGCAACACCCAATTGTTTTTTATTGCAGTCAATAATTGCCACCACTTTATTATCAATCACTTGTTTTGTCAAAGAGAGGAGCACCACCAAATATTAGTTAGTTACTTCCCACAGCACCTGAAAAGGTAACTCTATTAAGTTAGTTACAATCACAGACTGCTGGCATTTTAATAAAATTGGCCATGTTAAATTGCCATCAGCAATCTACAAATGTCTGTTGTGTCTTTTCTCAGTTTATTCTGTGCATGAATTTACCTTCAGATTACAGTAACAGACAATAAAACCCAGAACCATGTTCTACTTCAAATCAATTCAGTTTATTTTCCTATTGGATAACATTGTTAAAATTTCAACTACATACAAAATGATGCAGTAATGCTGTGACAATGGCCCTACATTTTGACATGTCGGAAATTTAGTGTAATCAATTAACTCGAAAATGAAGAGAACTTTAACTATGGGTATAAACCATTTCTTGAATCTAATTGTAATATTAAGAGTTACTTGACCAGGATCTAATGCAGCAAAACTGTAAATATATTTTTTACAATGGATACTAGGCTCCTCAGTATGTTTATTCTACAATGAAACAAAGGAGCAAATGAAACATTTGTTTTCACGCACATTTTGATCCAGCTAAGTGATAATGTACATTTAATCTGTACAATCATAGAGGTCTTGGTCTGGGTTTTCCCTGGGACAGCTGTGCGGGAAGTAGTCCCTATTTAGGTGGGCCTCCAAATGAGCCAACATTATTCTTATCAATTGGGAATCCCACTTTATCTTTGTTTCCGGGTTCTCCTCTCTGCAAGATAGGAGCTCCAGGATTTGGGTTGTTGATGACACCCAAGAAGATCGGCACTTGAGTCATATCGTCCATAAGGGCAAAGAAGAACGGTTGGCTAAGGTGGAAAACAGGGTTGGACGCCCGTGAGATGACCACAGTGGTGGCTGCAGCAGCCTCTGCACCCTCCTCATTTATCTCCATGCTGGACTTGTGCATCACACTGGACACCAGCAGGGGGCCGTCTGCCATCTCAGCTAAGTTGGGACTGGAGAACATCTCTCCAAGGCCTTACACAGAGCAGAGAGGGAAGAGGCAATTCAAGGGACAGTATGTGTTTTCACCTTTAGTCTGTAGCATGTTCAAAACTTTCATCAAATAATAAGAATTTATGAATTTGTGTGTGGTGAAAATAACATAACAAAGACCAGGGGAAATAATGCCTTCTTACCCAATTTGATAAAAACATCCTGTAGCTCTTGAGCATACTCCAGTTTGAATTTGGGGACTTTAACTTGAACCGCCCTCTCCTTGGGCAGACGATTATACAGGTCTGAGACATTCAGCTTTGCATAAAGTGAAGACACATTCACCTGGCCGGACAGAGGCATCACCACCAACAAGCTCATGGACGCCTGGAATGGGAAGCTCGCTACCTGCACAAGTAGAAAGAACAGTGTGTTTTTTAAAATGGCAGCTATGTTTGTAATTATATGATAAGATGTATGAGTGTATTTTGGGGACAGTGATTAAACTGTAAAACTGTATTTTACCTGAGCCTCCAGTTCATTATCAATAAATAAACTCAAGGGGTGTTTGGCATCTTCCATCACTTCAACATCAACCATGTGCTTGTCGTCAAGGTAGAACACACCTCTAGAGGTAAAGCGCGCGTCAAATCGAGCTTTCCATTCTCCTGTGGGTAGTGTGGAAAAGGGGTCTCCATTTTAGTCAGAACAATTCAAACGTACAGTAACATGTGAAAATGGAAAACTTGCAAATACAGGAAACTTCATTTCAACTGGGATCTTTGGGAAATGAGTATTCTCAGCAAACATGGCATCTTAGAGTAGCAGCTAATTTTATGAACATGGTGGCGTATCACCTTTGAAATGGACAGCATTAATGAGCATGAGGAGCAGATTGGGTGGTAAAGCAGACAAGAATTCTGTCATCTTTCCATTTGTTGCTTTCTCTACCCAGTCGTTTATCTGCTGCAGGCTCTCCAAGACTGCTGGCTCTGAGTCATATAACCGTTGGGATTCATGGATGAAGTCTTGCTTTGGTTCAAACCCTAAAACACAGAAATATACACTCTTTAAGGCTCTACTGATTCATTCATTCATTAATCTCTTCTATGTAAGTCAGCATTAGTAACAAGATAAATTATAACTAAATGAATGTTTCCGTAAACAAGAGGTGTGTAGTCTCAACTAGTAGTATAGATTAAAATGATTGGGACAAAAGTCGTGTTCTTAAGTATGTATTTAACCTTGGCGCAGGAAGATCCGTGTGGCAATTTGCAGGTCACTTCTGAGCTGCACAAAGACATTATGCAGAGACTCATGGTAGCAGGGGACAGTGTGCTCGTGCAGATGATGCATCAGCAGCTCCTTTGTCTCGTTTACTGCACCTGGAAACAAGAGGGGTGCAATTGATTATAAACAGTGTTTGTCTCCAGATGACTATAAACTACCTGACACAATTCATCAGTGAGTGGTAATTACATCTTATGTGTAGAAAACAAGCTGTTTGTGTCATTTAAAACCTGCAGCAGACATACCTAAAGCCAGTTGGGAGAGCGCTAATGCTATGCTGAAGGGAGATATGATGACATTTGGCTGCTCTGGCGTTGTCTCCAGGTTCTGTAGCAGCTGCATACCCAGTTTCTGAATGGCAGCAGCAATGGCCTCCCTGGACCGTGGGCTTCGGCCGATAGAAAGACAGCCTGCATCTTGCTCCTCCTCTGATGAGCCCCCGTTGGGCCTACTAGTTATGGTTGTTGCAATTACAGGCGCTTCTGTGGTATCTGCAGTTTCTGGTTGTGCTGTACTTATGTTTTCTAGTATCTAATGACAGGAATAGGAGAAAACGTTAAATTCAAGGAGACATTTTTCACTTTGGATGACCAGAACACCACCATGACACAACAAGCACAGTGACAGAAAAAGCTACCAAATTCTAACCTCTTTGGGGTGGCTGGGCATTAAAGGAATGAGAGGCACCAAAGGAATTGACTCATCTTCTGCCACCTCACCATTCTGTTGAGTGGAAAGATAGTATAAAACAACAATCTATACAAGCGTTTCATAATCAGCACAGATTATAATCATCTAGCATAATTTTAAAAGTGATTTATTTATAAATCAGTGATTTACAGTGACTCCTTGGTTGCAGAGACAGATCAACAGGAGTGTCAGACGAAGGTCCATGTCCTTACAACGCAACTGTAAAAGAGAGAAATTATGTTGGCTGAAAATAATGTGTGGCC
This sequence comes from Micropterus salmoides, assembly GCF_014851395.1. NCBI lineage: Eukaryota > Metazoa > Chordata > Actinopteri > Centrarchiformes > Centrarchidae > Micropterus > Micropterus salmoides. The sequence continues at coordinate 28,816,281 of NW_024042261.1, forward strand.
TGGTCACTTTTATGAGGCAATAAATATACATCTCGTGTTCAAACCTCTTACAACACAGCACTCACCTTTTGTATTTAGTTTATTTGCTGTATTGTCAGCAGGTCTCAAACGCGTTCGCTTTACTTAATCACTCTCTCTTTTAAAGGAACCCAGATCATCTGGAAATATGCCTAAAACATGGGAGTCGCGCAAAAGATGTAAACGGGCACCAAAATGTGTGCTAACCACATCTGAGTATTGCAGATTTATTTTTCAAGAACATGGGTATTGGCTTTGCATTTTAAAGGACAGAAAATCCACTTTTCAATTTTGATTATCAATGCATCGTGGTGTCGAATCTGTAATCAATCCAACATAATATGGACAAAAAAAAAATAAGTCAAAAGTAGGGCACTGTACTGGTACCATAGCCCCTTTTGCAGACCTTACACAAACATGAAAACTCCATGAACTGAGTAATATTTAGCATTTTCTACCAAGTCTGCAAATAACTGCAATGTACAGAAGTGTCACAATACATTTATCAAAATATATTTAATCTTACCTTAAATTTAAATTAGAAAAAAAAAATGCTGCCTTGTCCAAAAAAGGAGCGACACAGTGACTGTGGATGACAGAATTCCTGAGAGTGAAAGATTGGCAGTTGCTCAGCAAACAGTTAAATATCAACTTACATTGATCGGGGCCTCGTTTAAGCCACTATTTGTTTGTAAATGTAGCTACTGAGACTCATCAGGGTGAAATATTGAAGACCGACACTTAGCTATTTTGCATGTCAATGGGCAGGTGATAATATCTGCTCAGTTTTATGTCTTCCCCCTTGTGCTTGTAGGTTTCCCTATTAGGTCATCTTTAGCTGGCCTTAACCTAGAACAACTAATCTATCTGATGTTTTGATTCCAGTGCTTCGTCATATTGGAATCTATTTTATCCATGAGTTGTACTCTAATCTGTGGAGACAGTGAGTTCTTGTAAAGAACTTGTAACTTGTAAAGAGCATTCTTATAAGAATCAACCTTGTAAGATTCTCAGAGAACACCAATATCTACTTGCCAGACGCCTGAGCTACTGTCATCCCCCTAACAAGGACAGTTACATGTGAGAAATAACTAGAGCTGGAAGGTCAGTGAACACTTGTGGGTTCAGCTAATGACTCGAAGCTAGACCCGTCGTACCTTTCCGTTACATCAATTAAGACACACCTAAGAATATTTTTTAACAATATCATGATACAAATAAATCTTTGACAGAACACAAGACATCTTAATTGCTAAAGTGTGGTTAATCGGTGTGGAGAAAAAAAAAATACAACTTTCTGACACCAGAGTTACACATCTGATGTAAGAAAACAGAAGTCCACGCTTCCCAGAAACCCCTGGCTTTGAAATATTACCAACTTCACAGAACAAACTGCCACACTTTACTGCTCAGTCTAGGAACTGTGGTGATAGGAAAGAAAAATAAACTTATTAAGCCGATTTGGTCACAATTTCGCCACTAAGCAAAAGTGATTATCTTCTAGATCACATGACAGCAGTCTGTAAACACAAGAGAGGACTTTGTCCAATCTGAGCTCTAGTGACTCGGCCAAGATTGCATGGCAAGGCTGGAAGTCACAATGAATCCTGCTGAACCACACAGAACTAGAAACACACAAAAACATGGAAGCAATTGCTTTTATTAATCCAGTTAATAAATAAGCGTTTTTGTTGACTTCTCTTAAAATGTTCAAAGATATACTGGAACAATCGTAACCAATTATACGCAACTACAAATGTTCTCTTTAAAACAAAGTTTGTTGTTTTATGATTATTGAGCTTTCACTCCAGATATACAAAAACACAAAATATCAAAAGGTATAGTACACTTGTTAGAGCATTTTGAGCTTTGGGCAAATAAGAAAGAAAGGTAGGCTGTGTTTTACAACATGACAGGGACAAAATCACACAAAGATGAGAGCTTTGATTGTTAGATGCTAATGGCCTTTCAAAACTTTTATAGATTCATTAAGAGTTTTGTGGAAACTGGGCAAAGAAAAGTCTATTTCCATTTGCATTACACAAAGAAGCAAGTTAAACCACATTTTTTAATGGATTTATAACTATTGTTGGTATCTTCACAACATACGCGGTTACATATAAAATGTTAAAATACAAAACTGTTTATCTTGGCATTGACTATTCCTATGGTAGCCTTTTTAAGTCAGAAATTAGAAAGTGGTGAGTCTAACAACTGGCATACCCAGTCAAAGTGGCATCTGCCTAGATATACTTCCAGTATAATGTTGCTACAGGTACTGACTGCTAAATCAAGAATCTCTAAACACACAGTTTAAAAATCCCAAAACAATTTCAAGTAATTTATTAGTGGATAAAAACATTCAACTTTAAAATCTGAGTGAGTATCTAAATGTTACAATTCAGGCCATATTTGTGCATTAGAATGAAGGCTGTGCATCAGTAAATGACAACAACTGAAGCGTCTCCACTCTGAGAAGATGCACGAAGACTGTCGACCAAACAGTGAGTGTACTTTTATTGTTCATGATGAAAAAACAATCTGCTGTGAAACATCTCTCATGAAACACGGGGGGTTGGGGGGACGATACTAACAAACTAATGATCTACAAATACTGCATAGTTTCATCAGTGCATTTGGATACGCATGTAACATCAAGGGAAAGGAAAGTTGTGATCAATGTATTTTTGGTGTTGTTATGCATCTATTTGGAAAGTGTAAACACTACGTAAGAACCATGTTTGGTTCCACCTTCCTGAGGACATCTTCTGATTCATTCTTTTGAACAGAATAACTGACCTAGTCAAAAGAATATATTACCTTGTCAAGATAAGAATTTCCCCATTATATACTATCTATAGGCTTTTTAAAAAATCGTGGGATTTACTATACATGATAAATGTTAAATTTAGTGCTAACAGCCAGAGTGGCAAGATTCGGTAGACATGAAGCTTATACAATTCCTTCACTTGTGCTGCTTCATCCAAAAAGCAATTTAGAGAATCTAACCAACTGCCCTACGAGTACAACTGACCTCAAGCACAGGAGAAGGGACAGAGAGCTCAGACACCTGATGTCTTCACAATTAAGACACTTTCAAGGTCAGTGGTAAGAGTGTAGCTGGGAGCCATAGATTTTCTCTAAGCTAGTAACCGGATGGCCCCGTTCTCAGAGCCCAGCAGCAGGAGCCTCTTGGTGGGCAGGACTGCCAGGCTTGTCAGAGTGCCACGGAAGTTCTCTGAGCTCAGCTTTGTGCTGCTAGCAGGGCTCAGGGAGATATCTGCCATGGAGTACACCCCGATCTTGTTTGCGACTGTGCCAGTTACGATCTCTGAACCGTAAAGGTCAAAGGCATGGATGGGGTCGGACTGCGACTTGTACAGGCGGAGAGGCTTGTGTTCCAGATCTTTCCACACACTGAGTGTGTAATCAGTGGAGGAGCTGATGACCAAGTTTCCTTCTGCAGCCTGAAAAGTAAACCACAAGAAAGGAAGTCACTGACTGTTATATCCCAGTAAAAACTACCGGTGCAACATCCTTTTGCAAGATTTGTGATTAAATGCCAAGCAACGCAATTCCTTGCATTCCGTGCAATTAAAACAAAGTTTCAAATACAGATACTTGGAGGAAAATGTTAATGGTTATTTCATATATTAGAATTCTTAAAAAAAAAAAAAGAAGAAGAAGAAACACGTGGAACACATAATCAGACAGAAATCAGGCTTGGACATTTCCCACTCAAAAGCACATAGTGTAGCTTGAGATTTAATGAAAACTATTAAAATCATTTGACTGAAAGTTAGAACCTTCAGCTGTATTAAGTTCAATTAGTTTGATATTGATATTGAGTAATATTAATGTGCCAACGAGAACAAGTGTGGTCTTTCTAATGAGTAACCTGTGTCCATATTTGCCTAAACTTGTGCCTTTAAAACTAGAAATACAATCCTTGACCTAATTGGGGTTAAATAAAGTTTGCTCATCCTTGCGCTCTGTTGACAACAGATTTGCTGGGTACAACTTTCACCATATCTGTACCTCTTAGTTATCTCTCCACCACTACCTTTGGGGAATGTCAAAATAAAAGCCACTTGGCCGATCGTCTTCTTGAATATTTATCACATGACTACTGAAAAGTACAGCCACACCCTCTGGCTTGAGTATGTGATGTGGGCCAGGAATACAGTAACAGGCTCAACAATTTCCTGGCAATTTTCCATTTGGGACAGTACTGATGTCATACAATAGCTCAAGTTATTACATATATTGTATTAAATTAAGACTAAATGAACATATTTTTCCTCATACTGCACATTGCTGCAGCTCCTCTGTTCACCCTATGTGTTGTACACTCCACTCTTGAGCTACAGAGTGATGCATCTTATTTGTACAAAATCTTTGTTGGGAGTTGCACATGCTCAGTTCCCAGGTAATCAAAGCCGCTTCAGACTGCGACCATAACCTAGCAGATGGTATAAGTTACTCAAGTCCACAACCACACAACATTGTTCCACATCTTATCATTAACACTAAACGTTGAGCTTTTTCCGGTGTTCTGATGATCTATGCTGCCTTGCCGAAAAATGCTACCATAGCGCAAATCGATAGACTCGACTCTACTCGGCCCTGCTCCATTTTCCATTGCAGATAGTACCCAGAGATGGTACGTAGCTTGTCGTCATAGCGACGCCACACACAACTGCCGTGACGTAATGTTCAATGTGACACACACACCAGCTCTTAAAATATATCTACGGTTAAAACGTTTCAGTATTACTCAGAATGTAAAGACAGATAAGCGGGATGAAAACCTTCCAGCTGTGTTTTCGGCAGGAGCAGAGGGCTCTGTGAGCGCGCGGCTGGCCGGCCTCACACGCTCCTCCCGCAGCCACTTGCGGAGCTCCTCAACTCAGCATTTTTGTTCTGCCATCACTTCTCGTAAAACTGTCAATATTCAAAATCTACACAGCTGATTTCTCACCTCAAAACTTCTCAGAAGTGGATTTAGTGATGAAATTCCATACAAAAACTGTAAAATATAAAACTTTCTGTTGCTGGCCTCTGTCTGGCACACGCAATGATGATGCAGTGAATAGTGAATATTCTCTCTGACTGCAGTCTGTCATGTTTTCACGTTACATTTTAGTATCCCTCAGCTCGCTTGGAACCTCGACAGAAGTGAGGTGATACGAAAAAAAGTACCTGGAAGCAGGTACAGGTACAACATTTCTACAATTGAAACCCAAACAAAGGCGAGTCGAGCCAAAGGGCCTCCACTCTCGAGTAGCTTGGTTTGAGGGCGTGTCTGACCCCGCTAGCCGCTTGGCAAGCTTAATGACGCGTTTTCATTGTGATGTCACAAGTAAAGGAAGTGAAGGGCTGGACTACAAATGAGCTGTTCTCAAGCGGTTCAGAGCAGAGCTTTCTGTGGGAGATGGGAACTCCCTCTGGGCTGGACTTTCGGCTTTTTCACTTTGCAATCCTGTTACATGCACAAAAAAGATATATAACTCAATAAAGGAGAGGGAAAAGCCAAAAAGCATAATACCACCTCTTTAAATTATCAAATAACCCACCAAGAGGTCTAGGTCAGACATATATATGCAATTGGTCCATATGAAGAGAGAGAGAAAAGAAAGAGTCAACACAAGTGACAACTGACTGGCTGATTTGCACTGTGTGGGCTGTGATTTCTACAGTTCCAAAAAGTTTCCACTGTTTACCAGAAAGCCTGATGGGATTTTATACCCAACAGATTCTGCTGATTGATGCACCAAAATGTACAAATTGGCTAGCAGAAGACTATATAAATATTCTCCAACTTTGGCTCTCTCCATCTTGTTGCTCAAAAGACATAAGATATTTTATAGAAACACAACAAATACTAATACTGGTTTGTGTTTATTGTGAAATAAACAACAAAGAAACAGAACTAAATGATCTTCCTAACAATAAAAGCCTAGAGGCCTGTTGTATTTGATCCTATATACCCATCACCCAAAACCCTGAAACCCATGCAACTCTTCTGTTATTTCAGAAATCCCACCATCTCACACTAACAAAGTCATGTTAGAGTCATGTTACAGAAACTGTCCACTGCGTTTAGCAAGAAGTTTCTCTGGCAGAATACAAAGTTTGACCACAGCATGGAGAGCGACCGCCCATTTCTGTGACAGTGCATGACCCGCCCCCTCGCCCACGTCTTGTGTAAACTAATTGACCGTAAATGAGTCCAATGAGTGTGTTGGGAAACACATACTGAATAGGGGTAACATGGTGAAACAAGGGTTTAAGTATGCATGTAGCTACCATTTGATTAAGGTATCATCTTTAAAAACAAAAAAGCAGTAAATTCCACCTTACAACCTGGACGAACACGCAGAGCCTAAAATGTGTTTAGTATTCACCCACTTGCAGTTTTCATATTTTATGGCATTACAACGCTGTACTGTTGCAAAAGCAATTATGAAAGTTACTAAAAATAAAGAGGATTTTGGGAACAGTTTCACAGAAAAAGACTCCATCCACAATTGTTACATTATCATGGTTTGGTAATATAGTAGAAAGGGGGGACTGTTTTTAAACTCTCCTTGGTGCATTTAAAGACACTCCAAAATTTAAGCATTGCTGCTAAACGGCAACATCGTCAATGCCAGAAATTTGAATTCACATATTTCTTTTTCAAAGCGCACAAATTTAGTTATTGCTCATCTTCCTTTCCTCCCTTTTCTCTAGAGACTGTTGGTTATTCAACTGTGATTTTAATATATCGTCTACTGTCATATATTCAAATTATTATTAACTACCCTAGTTTATCATTGTTATAATTTAAAAACATGCACAGTACTTGCATAATGTTCCAAAATAGTTGAAATAACTATTTGAAATGAATCCTGTAATAAGCAATGAACTTGGGTGCCCGGGTGGCCAACAAGTTTCTCCATGTAGTTGCAATGTCCCTGATTAGTCTGGCCAGAGAACTTTTGTTGCATGTCATCCCTCCTCTCTTCGTCTCTCCCCCATTTCTTGTCTCATTTTTACTGTCTGCTATTTAAATAAAGGCAAAGACGTCCAAAAAATACAGAGGACATGCGCCGGTTCATTACCTCTTGACGTCAACAGCTAAATCTCTTGATGGAATCTGTTTTATTGACATTTTCCATTAGTCAAAAAGCTGAACACACATCTAATGAACACCACTGACTACTAAGATCTTACTCAGACATAAGGTAAAGAAAACAACAACAACACCACACACTATACCTTCATTTGGAGGATATCTCCCTCATGAGCCGGCCAGCCCTTCAGAATAAGTCCAGTGCGTGCGTCTAACAGAACAATGAAGCCAGATGAGAAACCTACAGCCACAGTGCGCCCTGACGGGCTCACTGCCAGGTACCGGATGAGCCCAGCACTCACATTGTTGTATGCCAGACGAAATTCATGCTGGGGACACAGGAGAGGATTTCTCACTGTCATGGATGAAATAACTATATAGTGTACTATAACTATATAAAAGTGTAAAAAGTGCTATCACTTTGAAAACACATTAATGATTGATAATTGTTGGATATTGTGTGGTGTAGGTCTCAAGTGAATAACCACGCTAAGTGAATTTGCTACCTGCAATCCTGGTTTGCGAGGATCAATGAAGCGGAGAACAGAATCTGCACTGCCAAACACAACACTGCAGTGTGGAGCTGGCATGGTGGTGACAGCTGTAATGGGATTCTTTCCATCCACGGCTTCATATGAGCGGATCTGCCTACCTATGGACAACAGATAAAGTGTAGTTACATAGAAAAGTACAATTACTTTGTCTTCCCAACTAACCACACAAACAACTTTATCCTCCTGGTAGTAATGGCATCACAACCAGGCGTTGGTAAAACATGATGCACGTTCAGTTTGGCTACAGCGTTATAAGATGGGCTTGATGCTCAGGTAGCAGCCCAATAGTGTTAAGGTTGTGTATTGTGTTTGCTGCTGCTGCAAAAAATAAAGATTGTTTACAGTATGAACACCACCATAAAGTCTCACTACCATCCTTCATAGGGCTGGACAATAAAACAAAAATTATCGCAATTCAATTTATTTCAATAACAATTTAACACATGTTCAATAAATATTCAATAAATGTTGCATTTTACTCACTTGAATCACACACGAATTAGGACTTCATTTTTTTTAATTAAGATTTTGTAGAGGGAAAAGGACTGAAAACAGCTTTTATATAATTTTACTCATGCATATTTGTTGACAAATATTTCAGCATAATTGTTTTGATTGTTCTGCCTCAGATTTATGAAGTGATCCACTGTTTGGAATCAAGTGTTAACCGTAAAGAAGAGTTTAACCACAATTAACCATCAGTCTTTAAAATCGAAAGATATAGATATCGAAGGATATTAAACTTTTTATTGTGATAACATTTTTGGCCATATCTTCCAGCTCTAATCCTTCATCAGCAAAGCGGTGGTATAGTTGACAGGTACGTACTTCACTACCATCTACATTGCTGACATAGCATTCTCACTGTTTCCATTTGTGTGTGTGCGTGCATGCTTGATCTCACTTACCTGTATACTGGTCCCAGAGGTGCACAGTACCATCACAGCTGACTACCTCCAACGACGCCTCTAGCTGTCCAACATAGAAAACTGACTTTCGATGGTCATTATACGTTAAGCTGGGTTCCACCTCCTGTGTCCCATCACCATGGTTATAGAGAGGCCAAAGCTTGACAGTCTTGTCTTTACTACCAGAAAGGAAGTAATCCTCTCCTGCCAGCGGTGCCAAACACTTTGTGGTACCCGAGTGACCCAGGAAGCTCTGCAGTCGGATCTGGTGGAAGTGGAAATGTGGATCCTGCTGGTTGATGCCAATCTCATACTGCCAATAGGCCAGCCAGTTCCCCTGCAGGGAGCGACCACTGCGAGGGAGCTCCTGCTTCAGGGCACTGTCCTCTGGGGTGGGGCCTGTCACCCAGGAGGAGGAAAAGGAAGCTGTTCCAACGGATGGAGTGGTGAAGGTGGAGGCAGCGGTGATGATGGGGTTGGTATGACTGGAGCGTCCCCAAGAGTTGGACAAGCCCAGGTTCTGACTACAATCATAATCAGTGTCTCGAGACACTTGGATACGGTTTCCTACGAGGTGGCTCCCAAATGTGCCTGACTCAGGGAGGGAGTCTCCAAGCAGGGTGGAGCTAGTCGAGGGTGCAGGGAATGGGCTGCAACCCATACGTCCACCAAAACCAGAAGAGATACCCATGGATGAAGGAGGTAGCTCCACTGTAGATGCTGTTGTGAGGTTGGTCCCTGGATTCTCCTGACTCAAACTCTGATGGTAGGACTGGACCAACTGCCAAACCAGCTCATGGTTGGGAACTAGTTTCCGAATTGCCACGTCACCTAGAGAAATCACATTACAGCATTGATTTATACCACGGAAGTGTATAAATATTAGATTTTTAGCACAGCCTATGCCTTCTTCCTGCTGGATAGAGTATTTTGTATTTGACATAAGATGAGGCGTTTCCTACCTATTAGGCAGTAGAAGGGGATGTAGGATGCATGGGCCATCTCAGGGTTAAATACAGTCTGCAGCTCCTCCAATACCCCTAATTCATATGTCACATTCGACCCTTCAGGTGTGCAGACGTCCACGACCGTAACTTCTCCCACAGCTCTTCGAGGGGCGCTGTCAAGCTACAATGCAAGAGAGACAGAGACCTGTGTATTGCCAATTCCATTTTCAAAAGAAATAGGTATTAACTGCATAAAGAAACTTCTAAATTAACCTGATACAAGAAAAAACATCCTGCCACGCTCACAAATGTACATTCTCTCTCTCCCTGTCTCTTTATCTTCATCCATATTTTCATCTGCCTTTGTGTCGTTTGTTTTTGTAAAGCTCTTTGTAACTGATCTGGTTGAAAGCATTCAAGAAATAAACTTGACGTGACGCTTGTCAGTCTTTATGCGTTGTCCATGTGCATACCTGGGGCTGCAGAGAATGCAGCAGCGAGAAGACAGCAAAGAACCGACACAGAGTGTCAGCCATATGCTGTTGCACCATCTCCCTCCCAATGCGCAGACAGATTAGAGCCATCAGGCTGAGTGTCTTGAGACAGATGGCAGTGCGTGTCTGCACCCCGCTGGGGAACCTGAGTACAGCAGAGTGGGTACAACCGAGCAGAGGATGAATGACAGATCTACTTTAGCATGTTTTCTGAATACATTCTATTTCAACACAAAAATTTAAAAAGACATTGTATTTTTTATTTATTTATTTTTTTTTTCAAAGTTTGTAACAAAAAAACAATCTGCAATACTTTGCAATGACTCTGATATTTGACATGCTGAAGTTAACATTCAGGAACTATCACAAGCTATTTCTCAACATACATCTAGTATGTGTGTGGTTGTATGCGTGTTATTTACCCCATACGGGGGGTAGTGAGCAAGTCCAGTAGTGGCAGGAGCACATCCTGATTGATCTTCATGAGCATGTCCATCAGAGTAGTATCAGAGAGAAAGACAATGATCTTCTGTGTAAGTGCAACAGCTCCAAGCAGACTTGCCTCCTTACGCGTGTTAAGACGCTGCGAAGAAGGTGGAGAAACCTGGAAACATATACATTTGTGAAATCAAAGCAAATTTTGTTAATTGTCTATGACAAATAATTATCTTAAAAAGATGACCATTTTTATGGCAAATGGTAAAAATTTCCATTTGCCATAAAAAAAACAAACAAACAATCTAGTTTAATAGGCCAAGGGAGGTTTTATGTGTGTGAGTGTACATTCTCTAATTAGTATGCATTTTTTTCCCGCCTTACCAGATATCCTATATATGGCAGGTACTGGTAAGTGAGTACAGGCTCTCCATAAAGTTGTGCTATGTAGATGAGACAGTCCAACACAGGCCCTGCTGTCTGGTCACCAACCACTGGTTTCTTCTCATACACGCTGCCCATTCCCACACTCTCCAGGTTGCTCTCCTCAGACGTAGGAGACACAAACTGGTGTTTCTCAAGCCCTACAGGCAGAGAACATGAGAAGGAAAAGGGATAAAGAAAACATATGCACTTACACAAACACTGGGTTAAAATTCAAAACTTCAAAGTTTGGTTTTATCAATTTGCAAAATCTAAAATGCATACCAATGTAACAATTTGTGAGCAATCGCAGCAAATTTCTGGCTACGTATCGAGATGTCACGGTTGGTCCAAGCTTTGCTGCCAGCCATCGAACTGTTTGCAGACTGTATCTGTGTGTGGAGACATGATTAAAACCATTTGTTTTTAGCATCAGATAATAATTAATAAATATACATATTAATACATAAACCTCAACCATTCACTCACCTAGAAGAATCTTTTGCTCTTTCTCCTCAGACTCTTCTGATGGATCATGGTCATCATCCTCCTCTCCCACACTGCCCTTCTCTGTGTCTTCCAGTGTCATTCCATTTACAAACTCAGCCTCCAGAGTGGCAACTGTGGCTCCTGAAGCTTCGGTGCAACCAGAGAGAGTGAGCTCCAGGTTGGGAACAGCAGGGTCATCTGTCCCATCTTTACCCTCATTAGTCTCTGTCACCTCTTCTTCCTCCAGTTCTCCTCCCTCCTCTCCCTCACTGGCGTGTTTTAGGTCCTGGCTGCTGTCAGCTGATTTGAGACTGGCTCGATCCCGTATTGAGTCTCCATCACCCAGAGACAGCTCACTTGTGCTGCTTTTGTCACTTAGTTTCCCCACACTTAGAGACTCCTGGTCTTGATCCTTGGCTGCAGAGTTCTGGCTCTGCTGTTTCCCAGCAGCCACTCCTGCTCCACTGTTGACATAGAACCCATTCTGAAAGTCCTCTGCCTCTGAAAGAAACACTTGGTCATTGAGACTGATGCCAGAGGAGTAATCGACCATCCCTGTGTCTCCCACCACCCCAACTCCTCCACTGGCTCCACTGCTACCTCCCATATTCCCGCTAACAGACCCGGAAGATGGCCGCAACTTGCCACACTGAAAGTCCTCTTCCTCTTCCTCTCCTAAATTACATGTGCCACTCCTCAACCCTTTGCAAGCTTCCCCGCCAGAGCCTGAGATGCAGCTTTCAAAGCCAGTGATGACCTGCAGCACATGGGGGAGTAGGCTGGACAGGAAGGCCTGCAGGCCAAGCCTCACAATCAGCTGCAGAATGAAACAGTCAGTGTAAAGATAGAAACGACCTCGCAGGCAGTGAGGGTTTTCATAAACGTTGATCAGCGGCTTCAGTAAGTACTTGTTTGCATTTCTGGGACCCAGTACTCTAGAGATGGGCTCGAAAAAGTACCAAGCAGAATAGACAGCAGTGGACTCCTCAAGCATGAGGGCTAGAATGAAGGGCAAAAGAATCTCAAGACCCTCAGCTGTGATGCTACCCTGCAACAGTGTCTCAAGTTGCTGCCACAGGTGAAAGACAACATCTCTTCCTTGAAGACTACAGGTAGTCTCCATCTTGGCATGGTAGGAAAAGATAAAATGATGAAGTGCTGCAAAATACGAAGGGAATGGAAAGGGGCTGATTACTGAGTTCAATAACTGGCAAGGGTTTGGGGGAGGCAGACCATCGCAGATGGGATCATATTTGAAAAGGAGTGGACGTGCACAGTCAGGTACTTCTCTATGTGCTATTCCAGAGTGCTTTGCAATAGGCAGCAGTGTCTCAAGAGCATGATGCAAACACAGTGGTACATCACGCAGATTGGCAGAGCATAGCTTCATAACAGTTTGGAAACGCTGTCTGAGGGGGTTGCCTGGTTTCAGTCCTCTCAGTTTAGAGGAGTAGAATATCTCAGCAATGAGAACACCAAAAGCCTGCATGTCTCTTTGGTATAGCTGTGTAAGAGACGGTAGAGATTCAATTATCACACCATCTCTCACGCAGTCATTAGATGCTGCTGGATGCCATACTTCAGCGTGCAGACTCTTCACCAAGAAATTGTTCAACTTCTCTAGCTCTTCCAAAGGCTGCAATGGGTTGAAGCCTTCAGGGAGGATTATCTTGATTTCCTCTGCATTGGTGGCGGTCACACTCCCCTCTCCATGTTTTTTGTTCATCTGCCCACCTCTCTGTAACATGGCACTGCGTAAACCAGGGCCTAAGCCGCTTGTGAAATCACCAGGGAACGAACTCGGGGACTGAGATACAATCAGTGCTGCGTGCTCTCCTCCCATCTTTCCTCCCGCCGTACTGCTGCTTGGCATTGGCACAGAGCAGGACACAGAACTGGACGAGCCAGTGGATGTTAATGAGTCCAGAGCCTCCATACCTTGTTCAAGCTCTTCATCTCTGTCTACCATGGTCCAGCCACTGGACTCGCACCCTGTGGACTCCAGCACCATTCCATCCACAGTGTCAGCCACGGTGTCTATTTGAGGGATGTGTAGAGAAGGCACATTAAGAACAGCAAGGCCAAGGAGGGGAGGTTCTGCTGGGGCATACTGGGAAGGAGATAAGCGGGGTGGGTGGGGCTGGTCAAACAGTTGAACCACACCATAGGTGGTTAGATTGGTGTGGTGGTCCACTAGGTGCAAGCACACATTCTTGGCCTTGACAGCTTCTTTACCAGACAGCTTATAGCCAAATGTGAGATCTATCCAATGATGTAAATGCTGTGACACCTCTTTGCTCTCCAGAAGGCGCCGATGGACCTCAATAAACTCCTCACAAGACTTGCACCAGGAAGGCACATCTAGGTCTGGCATGTCGGGGTGGACTGAGCGGAAAATGGAGGGATCTGTGTAGAACTCTGGAATGCACTCGTCAGGGGTCCAGCTCTGCATGCGCTCCATACTGGCTGGGTATTCATTAGGCTCCCACTGGGATCTAACATGGCTGCACAAGACTGACTTGGGTGTCTGCCGGGCTTTGTAGACATAGTAGGTAATGTCTGAGAGCACATCAGATATGTGATGAGGTACATGCAGGTGATCCGGCTGTCCAACACCACCAGCACCTACAGAGCCACTGAAGTCTCCACCTACACCACTTCCACCTACCCCACTAGCCACTGCAGCTGCCATAGCCTCTTTGGTCATCTCATATGTGAAGTCCAGCTGCTTATCTCCCTTGTTAAGCCTGAACTTTGACCTCCTGAGGTCCCGGAATTTTCCAAATGGCACAGTGAAATCCACCACCCAAGGCAGCACTGGGTGATAATTAGGGTCTCCTTCTCGCCGTCCTGCTAACCTGTTCAGTTCCATCAAGTAGCGGAAGTTACTGACTCGTCCATGGACCCAGTCCAGAACCAACGTCTTAAGATCACCAAAGCAGTCTTTGCAAAGTCTCTTGTTCTCTTGGCTCGCACATGAATTCTCCCCAGGCAGGACACTTTTTGACACTTGTCTGCCAGTAACTTCAATGTTTGTGTCCCTTTCCATCCCCAGTTCCTCATAATGGGCTAGGTTGAGCTTCAGACGGCTGCAGAGCTGCTCATCTACTGCTACGTCCTGCAGGGAGAGCTCTCCACAAGACAGACCTGCTGCATGACATGCCTGCAGGGCTATTAGTAACTGGTAGATAATGAACAACACTTTGGCATGGCTGTTAGCGAGCTTGGCTGGGCTGAAGGAGACAATGTCATGAAGCGAATACTGAGTATAAGGTAGAATCACATAGAGCATCTCTGCAGTCTCCAGCAGACACTCTGCAGGCAGAACATTAGGACACAGATGGTCTGCCTGAGACTTGGAAAAGCAGGATGAACTGGATGGAAAACAGTTATCCTTCTCTCTGGCTGGAGAAAGGGATGGTGACACTCTGTCAGATGAGATGAATGTGGAGTTGAAGAGCTTCTGCAAAGCATGGCGCACTGCATCTACGGCTGCAGCATGCATCTGCTCACTGGCTCCTGCATATGGCTGCACAAGTTTGTAATGAGCTTCACGCCATAGATTCCTGAAAAAGAGAACAAAAGACAATGTATTACTATTGCAAGCATATTCTACTCATTGACATGAGACATCAATCTATTTTTCTCCTTTTAGGTATTATAAACTCATGCACAAATCTTACACAATTAAACTTGAATTTTGCAGCAAACATTCAACTGACATCCACCCATAGAATTCGATAGTAGATTAACCTAATTAACCATTTATCTGGTTGTAAAAGGTTGCAAATAATTATTATTGATTGTATAGTGTAAATAGTGTGTTACTTCTACATAGAATGTTATTATATTGATCGCATATACCGTGCTTTCAGTATATATAGCACCCGCAACCCTGTACGCAGGATAAGCAGTTGATGATAAGAAGTTTATTTTATTAATACATCTTCGTTGAATGTCCTACAATACGACATCTGTTCTTTTATATTCCTTTGTGCTGCTATGTTGACAGAGGATTAATAAAGTTATCTTGTCTAACAAGGCAAATAGCAAAGGCCGAATTTCTGACTACAAAAAGCTTCCAAAAGCTACAAGTAAGAGTTGAACACCTAATATTATTAAGAGTGCACGATTAAACAACCCCATAAACAGTGAAACTCTGTCCAAACCAGGTAAGCAGGTATAAACGCAATTGAATAAAACCTCAAAGACAAGTTCTACTTAATTTTACCTAAAGCTCCAGTTACAGCCTGAGTGCTGTAACAATAATTTTCATTATCATTTAATCTAGCCTAACCATTATTTTTTCGATGAATCATTCACTCTTATAAAATGTCAAGAAAAAGAAATGCCTCGCACATGTTCCCAAAGCCCATTATGTGCTTTGCCTGACCTACAGTCGAAACCCAAAGACAGTAAATTTATAAAATTGAAACAAATATAAAATGGAGAAAAGCAGTAAATCCTCACTTTTAAGAAGGTAGAACCAAATAGATTGTTTTGCTAGGTAAATAACTAACAAGTAATGAATTATCAAAATTATTACATAATCAATTCAATCAATGAAATGTTTCAGCTCTACATAAGATTATAACAGAAAAGCTTTTGTTAAGCTCTTTCTATGTCAATTGTTATGAGAATGACAAATAGTCTTTAAAGGGAGACTTTTTACTTTGAGCTTTAGCACAGATATGAGGTACCAAGCAAAGCCACATTTTACAGCAGAATAACAAAGTTTATATAGTACCTGACATTGCATTGCGACACACACAGCATGGTTTTGACATAAGAATCCTGTAACATGAACTCCATTTGTTGATGGCAAGGGTCTCTGGCCAATCTGTAGCTCAGCTTGCTTTTCCTCAGACCCTGAACGCAAACTCGTGTCCAGCCAGGAGGTAACTTTGCCTGGGAACATTGAAGGTATGTGTGAATTTCTGCTTCACTGATGCTGTCAAAGCGGGGACAACGCATGACCCTCCTCTCCCTCAGGCACATCACCCATCGAGTAGG
Organism: Micropterus salmoides; assembly: GCF_014851395.1. Lineage (NCBI taxonomy): Eukaryota > Metazoa > Chordata > Actinopteri > Centrarchiformes > Centrarchidae > Micropterus > Micropterus salmoides. Next base: position 28,832,679 of record NW_024042261.1, read on the forward strand.
AACAAGGGCTAGGATCTCCCTAGGACGGGGACCTGCGCATTGCTGCCGTCGGTCAACCCCCAAGTCTTTCTCAACTGCATGCATCAGCCAATCCATGATGAGTCTCCGATGCTTGTTAAGAGTCGCACAATGCCCTGTTGCGTATACCTTGCGGTCTCCAACAACTGCGACTTTCAGACATTCATGTGGTAAGACATCAAAGTCATCAAGGGCAGACCTAATCTCCTCCTCCGTCTGTCCCTCTGAGAAAATAAGGAAAAAAGCATAAATGGACAATTACAAAAGCTTTTGTAGTACTTTAAAAAATAATGTGCAATTCTGTAATGAGAGATTTCCAGAAAGGAGTAAAGGAGGTTGTTGCAATGAAAGAGTGATATGCTGTTGGTGAATGCACATGACTAATTCTTCTTTCTCAAAGTCTCTGAAGTTTGAGCTCAACTCCGCTCACATGACTGAACTGCCTCTGCCCCATCAACACCTAAAGTTGCTCCACTGCAAGTTTGCTAAACAGTAACAGAAAACTATTACTCAGTGCGTCTAATTAAATGTATAACCCACGTTAATCCCAGAACGGTCATAGTACAATTAACAGTTAGTTTGAATGCATTTAGTATAACGTTAGCTTGGTCGTAAGCTGGTTGGCAGAGATAACATCCAAGAAACAATTTATACAGACTTAAACCGAGACTACAGATACTGTAAGCTTCAAACAAAACATGTAAATGCTATTTAATAATGACAACCCCCTTCACGTTGTATAAACATTGGAGAGTGAGTTGCAGAGTTTTAAGAAGACAATTGGGGAAGTAACGTCAACTTCAGGCTAATAGTTAGCTTAACCAAGTGTCTTACGGTACGACACTTAACTCAAGCAAATAAAAAGCCACCATATACTTACTAACACCATTGACACAACGCTAAACAAGAGCAGCTATACTGGGTAAGTGCAACTCCAATGTAATTACATAACAACAGCTTTCTGCTACTGCTTAATGTTTAGCTCACCTCACACCCCTTGTAGCAGTTGACAGCTAGCGTTAAGCTAACAGCGCACCGCCGGTTTCGCGCATGATGAATTTATACTACATTAAGTTAACTGTATTAAACGCGGAGACACTGGAGCGATATTTAATCACTTTCTCCATTTTGTGATGTTTACTAATGCGTGTCCGTAGACAAACAACAGTAGTCAGCCGTTGGTGTTTTGTTCTGTGCTAGTTGGAGGCGCCATGTTTAATAAGCGCCGCCTCACATGATACCAGCCTCGTCTCATGTGATTAACGTTACTGCTGCAAGCGGCTGCGAAACAGGGCTACTTCCTCAATGGCCTGCAATAAACATTTGATAAACATCAGAAATGATTTATGCGGTTACTTGATAGAGCAGAAGTACATAGTTAATATGTTATTTCATTTGATATAACAATAGATTTAAGTTAACTTAGTTTTAGTAGTGAGGAAAAGGCTGCAGTTTATCAGAATCAGAATCAGCTTTTATTGCCAGGTATGTGTACACATACAAGGAATTTCACTCTGGATTGTACATTGCTCACGATGTGCTTACTCATACAAAAATACAAATCACAATAATAAAAATAAAATAAAATCAGACACAGACTTCAGTGTAGACAACACAAATATACACACTATGAACAAAAACAATATAGACATATTGACAAATAGTGCATTGAGCAGAGTGCAAAGGATGCAGGGGTATGTACATGTCTGAGGTGGATGTGATATACAGGTACATATGCATGTATACGTGTAGGCCTACACATGTACACAGTGCAAAGGATGCTGGAATAAATAAGTATAAGTATGCCATCTCCAAATGGGAAAAATGCCTTTTTATATTTGATATTCTGTTTTCTTTTACAGAGTCTCCTGCACATTTTGCTGGCCTTTAAGGTCCCTGGAAATTACATGTTCTTATTTTAGGAACCACATCATCATAGATTACTTCTGAAATTAACAGTTCTTCAAGTTCACAGAGTACAATGTTCAATACAAATTCATATTTGCTTGACTGAATGCAGTGTGGGTCATCTCCACAAGGTGGCATTATGTCCATCCATCAGCAGTCTGAAGATATACAGTATATTTGCAATGATTTGATCTCCTTTAACTTTGTTTTAGGCTACTGGCTCCATATTTGACTCAGTCTTCTGTAATGTCCCATAAAAATAACTGCATCAGGACTTCTATCCACTACTGCTGTATATTAATAATATGTGGTGCCATGTGAACTGATGGCTTTTCTACCACATCACATTGATTTCCCCTTTTACAATAACTATTATACTGAATTATTTTTTTACAAACTTACACCAAATCTGGCTATTTGCAATGATTTGAAGTTGGCTGCTTTATTTAATATAAATGTAATCAGAGACTGAATAGAATGAATATGTGTCAATGGTCTTCTTCTGTTTTTGTTGCTGTGTGAGTCTTGCTGTGCACAAAGCATTGCTACTTTGTTAATTGACTGTATGATTTGAAAGCATATTTTGGTTGGCCTCCTTGAGTGCAAACCACTGGTGCAAAAAAAAAACAGCTACACAAAAAGCACATTTGATAGAGAAAAGGGACAGAATTAAGGCAGTTATTGTCAAAACTCAATGCATGGACTGCCCAGATTATAACAAAGTTTGCATGTCTTCCAAATTGGTTAAAAAGAGTCTATAAGCATGAATGTTGAAATCCCACACTGGGCTGTAGAGTCACAATTACAGGGACACAAATGAAAAGCTTCTCTCATCTCAGCATACCACCAATGCAACATAATTACTGTCAGCACTTTACAGAAAACATACAGCCAGAGAACATGACATTCCTTGGCTCAGAATATTATGTTCTTCTCTTAGTTCTGCTCTTAGTAGTTTTATTGTACTGCCAAGCAGAATGTGTTAAAAATGCAAAAGAACAATGCTGGTTTTGGTTTAAAGCATTCACTGCAAATAGCCCAAACTTACTGTACACGGAAAGAGGGTGGACACAATGATGCATACTGTGCATCTCAGTGCATTAAAGTAGCCCTGCAATTAAAACTATTTGTACTTTTGTATTGTATCACTCTGTCAACTCAACAACGTGAGAGAAGCGCTCACGCTATAACTAAAGATGTTTACATGGAAATAAATTCATGAAAGGGGAAAACCTTATATTTTCAGAAGTCCATTGCCTTAATCCAGAGAGACAAATAGAGATAAAATAGACCAATAAAAACGGAGAGAGATAAAAGTTGTTTGTTCTTGTATTATTACCAACAAGGTTATTTTCTGCCTGTTTGTCTTGTTTGTTGGATGGATCGCTAAAAAAACAGATTTCAGTTTGGTGGACAGTTAGGCCATGGGCTGAGGGAAGGATTAGTTTTTGGTTCAGAAAGTGCCATCAGGAAGCCATTTAAAAAGCAATTTATGTTATCCCTCATAACACAACAAGCTTTTTCTCCTCTCCTCATACAAATTCCATTTTTTGGTGCAAACACATTTAGATGATCCTCAAAAAAGTTCCCTATAACTACTTGCCACATTCTTGGCAGACATGGCCAAATTGACATAATTCAGCAACATTATTTGGCCACAATTCGGTAAGGTCATGACTCCAGAAATTTTGCACAATCAGGTTTTAGGTTTTGGCACAAGTAATATCAACAATTATTTTCACCAGTAAAATATCCAAGCCATCAGTTTGCCAGCACCGAATAAGAAAACAAGACTTTTTCTTCTATTTTTCCCTTGTACCAACAATAATCTCATTCACAGAAAAATACAACCATTTGAACCTAAGAGCAAAATGTAATGAAATGAAATAGGAGTTTCAATTAAGAAAACTAGGTGCCACAAAACCAATCTACACAGACACTACAGGTTTACATTTAAAGCCAGAATAGTTGTATCACTTACATAATACAGTAAAGAAAAATTCACGTTACTGTCATGTTGAAATATGACAGAGACTGCTAAGGGAAAAGGAAATGTATTTACAGTGGGTACGGAAAGTATTCAGACCCCTTTAAATTTTTCACTCTTTGTTTCATTGCAGCCATTTTCCAAAAATCAAAAAAGTTCATTTTATTTCTCAGTAATGTACTCACAGTTCTTTCCATCTTTTAGTGACTGCTGTTCAATCTCATAGTTGTTCTAAAGTTTTGGTAACTGACGCTACAGTACTTTAGCTTAGCCGTTAGCGACTTTAGCTTAGCAGCTAGCGATGGCTTCTCCTTCTCCCTCTCTCTCTCCTACTTTCTCCTGCTCGGTGTGTCAGATGTTTAGTTACTCCTCTGCCTCCTTTAGCGGTAATGGTACATGTAATAAGTGTAGTTTATTTATAGACATGGAGGCGAGGCTCAGTGAGTTAGAAGTCCGGCTCCGCACCCTGGTAGATCAGTCTTTAGCTACTGTAGCTAGCCAGTCCCCGGTAGTCGGTGCGGAACGGCCTGAGTTAGCCTCTGGTAGCCGTCCTCCGGCATCCCCTGTGCAGCCAGGAAAGGGGGGCTGGGTGACTGTCCGAAGGAGGAATAGTAAGCATTCAAAGTCCACGGGGCATCATCAACCTGTTCACGTTTCTAACAGATTTTCCCCACTCAGCGACACACCCGCTGAGAAACCAACTCTGATCATTGGCAGCTCCATTTTGAGAAACGTGAATTTAGCGAAGCCAGCGGCCATAGTTAAGTGCATCCCTGGGGCCAGAGCGGGCGACATTGAGTCTTATTTGAAACTGCTGGCTAAGGATAAACGTAAATACAGTAAGATTGTTATTCACGTCGGCGGTAATGACTCCCGGTTACGCCAATCGGAGGTCACTAAGATTAATGTTGAGTCGGTGTGTACATATGCAAAAACAATGTCGGACACCGTAGTTTTCTCTGGACCCCTGCCAAATCTGACCAGTGATGACATGTATAGCCGTATGTCGTCATTCCGCCGCTGGTTGTCGAGGTGGTGTCCAGCAAACGATGTGGGCTTTGTTGATCATTGGCAGACTTTCTGGGGAAGACCTGGTCTGATCCGGAGAGACGGCATCCATCCCACTTGGGAAGGAGCAGCTCTCATTTCTAGAAATCTGGCCAAGTTTATTAGTGGACCAAATCCATGACAACCCAGAGTTGAGACCAGGAGGCAGAGTCGCAGTTTAACACACTTCTCTGCCCTTCTTTTTCAGCAGTTACCCACCCAAAACCCTACGCAGAGTCGCAGTCTAACACACTTCTCTGCTCCTCCATTTCAGGAGTTACTTAGTGAAAACCCTATAGTGACGGTGTCTGTCCCCCGACCATCGAAATTATTTAAAAAGGTAAACAGAAGAGGAGCTGTGCATAAAAACCTTATAAAAATTAAAACCACAAGAGCAATAGTGCAAACAAATAGGAGAGTTAAATGTGGACTCTTAAACATCAGATCTCTCTCTTCTAAAGGTGTACTAGTAAATGAACTAATATCAGATTATGATATTGATTTATTTTGTCTTACTGAAACCTGGCTGGGTGATGGAGAATATGTTAGCCTAAATGAATCCACCCCTCCCAGTCATATTAATACTCACATTCCTCGAGGCACAGGCCGAGGAGGTGGAGTTGCAGCTATCTTCGACTCTAGCCTATTAATCAGCTCTAAACCTAAACTAAACTATAACTCATTTGAAAGTCTTGTTCTTAGTCTTTCGCACCCAAGTTGGAAATCACTGCAACCAATTCTTTTGTTATAGTGTACCGAGCACCTGGCCCGTATTCTGAATTCTTATCTGAATTTGCAGAGTTTTTGTCAACTTTAGTCCTTAAAACGGACAAAGTTATTATTGTAGGGGATTTTAATATTCATGTAGATGTTGAGAATGACAGCTTCAGTACTGCGTTTATCTCTCTGTTAGATTCCATCGGCTTCTCTCAGAGTGTTCATGAACCGACTCACTGTTTTAACCACACCCTGACCTTGTTTTGGTGTATGGTATTGAAATTGAACATTTAGTGGTGTTCCCACAGAATCCCTCTTTATCCGACCACTGTTTGATAACTTTTGAGTTTGTATTGCTGAACTACTCGCCATTGGGCAAAAATTTCTATACAAGATGTCTGTCTGATAGTGCTATAGCTAAATTTAAGGATGCGATTCCATCAGCTCTAAATACATTATCTAGTCACAAAGTAACGGAGGACTCCTATGCTAATTTCAGTCCCTCCCAAATCGATCATCTTGTTGATAGTGCTGCTGGCTCGCTGCGAATGACACTCGACTCTGTAGCCCCTCTAAAAAAGAAAATACTAAAACAAAGACGGTTAGCTCCATGGTATAATACTGAAACTCGCAAATTAAAGCAAATATCACGGAAACTTGAGAGGAATTGGCGTTCCACCAAAGTGGAAAATTCTCGTTTAATTTGGCAAGATAGTCTTAAAACTTATAGGAAGGCCCTCCGTAATGCCAGAGCAGCGTACTACTCGTCATTAATAGAGGAAAATAGGAACAACCCCAGGTTTCTTTTCAGCACTGTAGCCAGGCTGACAGAGAGTCACAGCTCTATTGAGCCAAGTATTCCCATAGCTCTCAGTAGTTACGACTTCATGAGCTTCTTTAATGATAAAATTCTAGCTATTAGAGACAAAATTCACCAAGACCTGCCCTCAACTGGCACCGACTTATCTCTAAACTCAGGAACCTTAGAAACAGCTGTAGAACCAGATACATGTTTAGACTGTTTTGCTTCCCTCAATCTTTACCAACTAACTTCAATAATTTCTTCATCTAAACCATCAACCTGCCTCTTAGACCCCATCCCGACTAGGCTGCTTAAAGATGTTTTACCCTTAGTCAGCACCTCTATACTAGATATGATCAATCTATCTTTATCAACAGGCTATGTACCACAGTACTTTAAAGTAGCTGTAATTAAACCTCTTCTGAAAAAGCCCAAACTTGATCCGGATGTTTTATCAACTATAGACCTATATCTAACCTTCCATTTCTCTCTAAGGTTCTGGAGAAAGCAGTTGCTAAACAGCTGTGTGACTTTCTACAGAGCAATAGTTTATTTGAGGATTTTCAGTCAGGATTTAGAGCTCATCATAGCACAGAGACAGCACTGGTGAAAATTACTAATGACCTCCTTATTGCATCAGACAAAGGACTTGTCTCTGTACTGGTTTTATTAGATCTTAGTGCTGCATTTGATACCATTGACCATCAGATCCTATTGCAGAGACTGGAATATTTCATTGGCATTAAAGGAACCGCTCTAAGCTGGTTTAAGTCCTATTTATCAGATCGATTTCAGTTTGTACATGTTAACGATGAGTCCTCCATGCACGCCAAAGTTACTCATGGAGTTCCTCAAGGATCTGTCCTTGGACCAATCCTCTTCACTTTATATATGCTTCCTTTAGGCAATATTATCAGGAAACATTCCATAAGCTTTCATTGTTATGCAGATGATACTCAGTTATATCTATCGATCAAGCCAGATGAAACTCATCAGTTAGCTAAACTTCAAATGTGCCTTCAGGATGTTAAAACCTGGATGAGCTGTAATTTTCTTATGTTAAACTCAGATAAAACTGAAGTTATTGTTCTGGGGCCTAAGCACCTCCGTGACGCATTATCTAAAGATATAGTTTCCCTGGATGGCATCGCCTTGGCCTCCAGCACCACTGTGAGGAATCTTGGAGTTATCTTTGATCAGGACATGTCGTTTAAGTCCACATTAAGCAAATTTCAAGGACCGCCTTTTTTCACCTACGTAATATTGCGAAAATCAGGAACATCCTGTCTAAAAATGATGCAGAAAAACTAGTCCATGCATTTGTTACTTCTAGGCTGGATTACTGCAATTCCTTATTATCAGGCTGCTCGAAAAAGTCCATTAAGACTCTTCAGCTGATCCAGAATGCTGCAGCACGTGTTCTGACAGGAACCAGGAAAAGAGATCACATTTCTCCTGTTTTAGCTTCTTTGCATTGGCTTCCAGTAAAATCCAGAATAGAATTTAAAATCATTCTTCTTACCTACAAAGCTCTTAATGGTCAGGCACCATCTTATCTTAAAGAGCTCATAGTACCTTACTACCCCACCAGAGCACTGCGCTCCCAGAATGCAGGGTTACTTGTGGTTCCTAGAGTCTCCAAAAGTAGACTAGGAGCCAGAGCGTTCAGCTATCAAGCTCCTCTCCTGTGGAACCAGGTTCCAGTTTGGGTTCAGGAGGCAGACACCATCTCCACATTTAAGAGTAGGCTTAAGACTTTCCTCTTTGATAAAGCTTATAGTTAGGGCTGGCTCAGGTAGTCCTGAACCATCCCTTAGTTATGCTGCTATAGGCCTAGACTGCCGGGGGATTTCCCATGATGCACTGAGCTCCTCTCTCCTCTACTTTCTCTCCCTCTGTATGCAACCTTATCCCATTATTGCATGTTACTAACACAACTTCTCCCCTTTCTGGTAGTCTTGTGCTTTCTCGTCCCTCTCCTCTCTCCTCCTATCACTTCCTGCAGGTTTTCTGGCTCTGGAGCTGTGGAGTCTGGATCTGTGGCTGCGGGTCGCCTGCTGCCCCCGTGTTCCTGCTCGACACCCTCTACTGCAGCGACTGTTGTCGCTGGTCTTATTGTTATTATAATCATTAACATTACGATGGTTACCATTAACACTATTATAAATATCTGTACCATTTTTCATTTAGTTTATAGCAACATTACCTTCGCTGTCTGTACCTCTGTGTGTATATTGTGTAGGCTGCCTCCCTCCCCTCTCTCTCCTTACATCCTCTCTCTCTCTCTCTCTCTCTCTTTCTCTCTCTCTCTCTCTTTCACTCTCTTCTCTCTCTCTTCTCTCTCTCTCTCTCTCTCACCCCAACCGGTCGAGGCAGATGGCCGCCCACCCTGAGCCATGGTTCTGCTCGAGGTTTCTGCCTCTTAAAAGGAAGTTTTTCCTTGCCTCTGTCGCCTAGTGCTGCTCTTGGTGGGAACTGTTGGGCTTCTGTAAATATCATCACAGAGTACGGTCTAGACCTGCTCTTTTATGAAAAGCGCTGTGAGATAACTGTTGTTGTGATTTGGCGCTATATAAATAAAATTGAATTGAATTGAATTGAACTCAGCACCCCATCTTGACAGAAAAAAAACAGAAATGTAGAAATTTTTGCAAATTTATTAAAAAAGAAAAACTGAAATATCACATGGTCATAAGTATTCAGACCCTTTGCTCAGTATTTAGTAGAAGCACCCTTTTGATCTAATACAGCCATGAGTCGTTTTGGGAAAGATGCAACAAGTTTTTCACATCTGGATTTGGGTATCCTCTGCCATTCCTCCTTGCAGATCCTCTCCAGTTCTGTCAGGTTGGATGGTAAACGTTGGTGGACAGCCATTTTCAGGTCTCTCCAGAGATGCTCAATTGGGTTTAAGTCAGGGCTCTGGCTGGGCCATTCAAGAACAGCCACAGAGTTGTTGTGAAGCCACTCCTTCGTTATTTTAGCGGTGTGCTCAGGGTCATTGTCTTGTTGGAAGGTAAACCTTCGGCCCAGTCTGAGGTCCAGAGCACTCTGGAAAAGGTTTTCGTCCAGGATATCCCTGTACTTGGCCGCATTCATCTTTCCCCTCGATTGCAACCAGTCGTCCTGTCCCTGCAGCTGAAAAACACCCACACAGCATGATGCTGCCACCACCATGCTTCACTGTTGAGACTGTATTGGACAGGTGATGAGCAGTGCCTGGTTTTCTCCACACATACCGCTTAGAATTAAGGCCAAAAAGTTCTATCTTGGTCTCATCAGACCAGAGGATCTTATTTATCACCATCTTGGAGTCCTTCAGGTGTTTTTTAGCAAACTCCATGCAGGCTTTCATGTGTCTTGCACTGAGGAGAGGCTTCCGTCGGGCCACTCTGCCATAAAGCCCCGACTGGTGGATTGCTGCAGTGATGGTTGACTTACTACAACTTTCTCCCATCTCCCGACTGCATCTCTGGAGCTCAGCCACAGTGACCTTTGGGTTCTTCTTTACCTCTCTCACCAAGGCTCTTCTCCCCCGATAGCTCAGTTTGGCCGGACGGCCAGCTCTAGGAAGGGTTCTGGTCGTCCCAAACGTCTTCCATTTGAGGATTATGGAGGCCACTGTGCTCTTAGGAACCTTAAGTGCAGCAGAAGTTTTTTTTTTAACCTTGGCCAGATCTGTGCCTTGCCACAATTCTGTCTCTGAGCTCTTCAGGCAGTTCCTTTGACCTCATGATTCTCATTTGCTCTGACATGCACTGTGAGCTGTAAGGTCTTATATAGACAGGTGTGTGGCTTTCCTAATCAAGTCCAATCAGTATAATCAAACACAGCTGGACTCAAATGAAGGTGTAGAACCATCTGAAGGATGATCAGAAGAAATAGACAGCACCTGAGTTAAATATGAGTGTCACGGCAAAGGGTCTGAATACTTATGACCATGTGATATTTCAGTTTTTCTTTTTTAATAAATTTGCAAAAATTTCTACATTTCTGTTTTTTTCAGTCAAGATGGGGTGCTGAGTGTACATTACTGAGAAATAAAATGAACTTTTTTGATTTTTGGAAAATGGCTGCAATGAAACAAAGAGTGAAAAATTTAAAGGGGTCTGAATACTTTCCGTACCCACTGTATATATAATTTATTGGAGTACATTTGAGGAAGATAGGCTTCCACCCTCTGGCATAAGGGAAACAAAGTACTGCATACGTTGATTGATATATATATACAAATGAAGACAATCTAACTTGCTGAAACCCTAATATTTTTGAGGAAGTGGAAGCCATTTTGCCCACATGCCCAAAATAATTCTCCCAGTTTCCCATTAATCCACACAGTATTACCACATTAACACAGTATGAACCTAGTTTATCTGTTGTGGAAGATGCATTTGAACAGCTGTAGAGAGGTGTTTTCTGGTGAAGGGCATATGGGCTGAAGTGTTCAGGTACGCAGAAAACACACGGAGAGAGGTGGAATCATTATTCACTTAAATAATTGTGAGATAAACATAGCTACTACTACTAACTTAATTGTTACTTAATAAGTGTAATACAAACAATGAAATGCTGAAAAACCTGGTTGGCACTCAACACGCTTCTTAAAGAGGAGACCTTGTTAGCTGATCTCCCAATATCCATTGCATCTTTATTAACTCTTCAGAAACTCAGCGGTCTTGGGTCATTAAGGTTACAATAGGTGATGGAGGGTTCCACTGGGCTACCATTCTTGACACAGAATGATTGACTGTGATATTTTTTACACCAACTATCTTTGCCTGTGTTTGTTTAAGATTATTTAAGTTTAAAAGGAATTTTTTGTTTTATCCACCAAAATTATATCCTGGCAGTGTGCAAAATCGTAACATTATTTAGACTGTCTAGGGATATACAATTTAGAAGTTAACTAAGTAAAATTACTATAATCAGAAAATTTAAAAAGTTTTGCTGATAGACATTTTAAAGTTTCTCAGGTGGGTGGGGTCGCACTCATGTCTAAAGTCATGACCTCAGTGTTTTTAAAATCCAGGCTATCGCCCTGCTGACCAGTATTTATCGTGTGATAAATGAGAATAAGTGACATCATCTTATGATGAAAATAAAAGCAGATATACCTATGATTAACCCATTGCTGGTTTACCAAAATCATAAGGCGCAGCAGTGATTCAATTGATTAGTCTTGACTTTGACCATGTGTTGGGTAAGTTACTCAGAAATTGTAATATATTACTAGTTACTTATTACTCCTTAAAAAAGTAATACTACTACTTTACTTATTACTGGGTGATAAAAGTAACTAGTTACGTTACTAGTTACCTTACTATATTTCCAGTGTTTCCCACAGAATGACTAGTAGTAACACTTACTGTAATATTATTACAGTAACGCGTTACTGAAGGCGTTACTAATAACGTGTTACTGCCCAACACTGACTATGACAAAGTCTATTCTGATGCAAGAGCAATAAGTATTCATCTTATCTTCATTAAAAGGATGACAAGCATGAATAAATACACAGTTATACTCAATTCTTTAACAGTCACAACTGACAAAATCTTCTTCACTACACTGAAGGAGTTAAAAAAGTAATGGCTTTAACTAATCGGCACCTGTAAATATGATTTGGCAGCTGCAGGAATCTCAAGTTCACAACTTTTTTAACAATCAAATTTATTCAGTGCAGTAGTTCAAAATAGGATTTTTTGTGAGTATTTGGGAGGTTTGCTGTTTATGTGGAGGAACATTTTAGCTGATTCTTAGAACAATCAATCATGCTTTTTTGATAGCTATAGATAAAAGTGGGTGGGATCACGCTGTCTGAACTCAAGACCTCATTGTTTTTAAAAGTTTTCATCATGAGATAAACTAATTATTTATCATGAGATCAATGAGAGTAAGTGATGTCAACTTGTGATGAAAATAAAAGCATTGCTACGATTAAGATTACTTACAGCCACAGCCAGTGCTAGTAATGCCAGAAGAAAATATGATTTTTTGTGACTATATGGGAAGTTTGCTGATTATGTGGACTTGGTTTTTGATTCTGAATAATAAATCTGTCGCTTAGTGTAAGTACCCTAGCACATCTCTCTCTCTCTCTCTCTCTCTCTCTCTCTCTCTCTCTCTTTCATTCACTCTCTCGCTCTTCATTGTGATTCGCCTCTCTCCCTCCTTTATTTGCTGTGGGACTCCCCCTCCTCCTCTCCTCTGCGCCTCAAAAGCGCGATCCATAGTGCGAAGGCTTCCTTTTCTCCGTTTTTCCTACAGGATGGCATTCTTCAAATATCTTCGCTCTGTTAAGAATGAGCTTATCCTATTCTCAGCTCCGTTTCTTCTTCTTCCACTGCCTTTAGTGATCGGAACATCGGTATGTAACAGATTTGGATAAAACACTAGATTAATTTAAATTAAACTTTACCACACTGTTAAAGTGGAGAAATTCAGCAGCTATTGGTGATTTTGCCATGAAAAAGTAATGGATCTAAAGTTGTGGAACCATAAAGGTTACTGCACTCAGAATTTTTTTAAGTGTATTTTTTTAAGATAGTTTTTTTTTTTTTTTTTTTTAAAAAGCTAGTTTAATTAGGAACATTTCACATCTTGTGCATGTAGTTTTTAACACAGGACTGAACTAAATTCAGCGCGCCGAAGATTTTTTGGCTAACATTTTGTTAAAATGAATGAGTCTGATGGATACTGGTTCTCTACTGCACCTGTTGATGGGACTCACAAGTGCGCAGCGCACTTGGAGCAAAATGCATGTGAATTGTCCAGTAATGCCTGAGGCTGGAGCGCTCTGAAGACTTGTTATTTTAACTCCTTTCTGTTAACATGTAGGGTCATGTCCAGCGTGGGAACACAGAGTCAAAGGGCTAGGCAGGCGTTACCCCTACATGTGACATTACAGACATGCACACAGGCATGTAAGCATGTTATGATAAACTGCAATGCAAAGCAGCCATGAACAAAGACATAGTGTAGAGGAGGGTAACAAAGTATGAGGACTGAAACTTTAGGATAATTTGGTTGCTTGCAAAAACTGAATACAAAGGTTTTTAGCAATCTAAAAGCAATCAAGGCTTGAAGGTCTTAATTAGGCAGGTAATGCAATAAAACATGACAAATTAATATTTATGTAATATTAATATTTATGTATAATAATGTAAGGTTGGTTATAGAGCTCATAAGTATGAGAACTGCTGGTACAATCAGGTGACCAGAAACAAAAGAACAGTATGCACACTTATCTTCACCCTTTGAACCATCATAACATCTTAATGATATATACTCAGATCTCAGAAGCTGATTTTCACAGATGGTGCCTTTCCAGATGGGACCTTGAGCTCTAAAACAAGGTCTTTGTGTTTGTGTGCATTTGCCAGTATGTTTTTAACATGTTTTTTTGTTTGTTCATTGTTCCATTTTTTACAGGAGGCAGAATGTGCCTATGTGATAGTCCTGATGGCTGTTTTCTGGTGCACAGAGGTTCTACCACTGGCTGTAACAGCTCTGCTCCCAGCTCTCCTTTTCCCCCTGTTTGGCATCATGAAATCCAAGGACGTAAGTAAAATAACTGCAGCAGTGTGTAGAATTTTCCCCAACAGGGACGAATTGCTGTTCACACACGTTACTCTGTGTGACCCTGCTGTCTCAGGTGTGTATGCAGTACCTGAAGGACACAAACCTGTTGTTTGTGGGGGGACTGCTGGTTGCAGTAGCAGTGGAGCACTGGAATCTGCACAAGCGCATCGCCTTGAGGGTGCTGCTCTTTGTTGGTGTGCGTCCAGCACTGTGAGTGGCTCAGATGCACACCCCCAGATTCTCTGTTTGACTTGTGATCTTTAAGACTTATGTTTCCAAAGAATATCTAATCATCTATGATATCATCAAAAACACCTGATATAGATAAGGAAACCATGTTCAAGCTTTTCATTGCTATAATAAAAGTCTGTCTTTCTTCCTCTTTATTGTTGAATGTTGTAAAACACTCAAGCCTCCCTCATCCAATCCAGGCCACTAACAGTGTTTATGTTTTTTGTTGTTCCTGACAGTTTGATGTTGGGTTTCATGGGTGTGACAGCCTTCTTGTCCATGTGGATCAGTAACACGGCTACCACAGCAATGATGGTGCCTATTGTCCAAGCAGTGCTGGATCAGCTCAACAAAAGCGAGGCAGAGATACCTCAGATCCTCAGCTCAGAGGAGCAGGTCCAGACAACAGACACGGAAAGCAAACAGCCTCCGCAGACAGAGAAACAGAGTGAGGGACAAGGTGAGTCATCTTCAAGTCTGTTTGGCAAGAAAAAGTACTGAAGACAATGTACAGCATCACACAAACTTTCTACTCATCAAACTGTGTTGCTAGTAGCTCTCTTCATTCCTTTCTCTCTGTTTGAAGGCCCAGTAGTGGTGACTTTCTTAGATGTTGCAGTGGAGGCTGCCATGCATAAACAGGCAGCAGAAAGGCAGAGAATGTGTAAAGGGATGACCCTGTGTGTTTGTTACGCTGCCAGCATCGGCGGCACCGCCACACTGACAGGAACCGGCCCCAATCTGGTGCTCAAGGGCCAGATGAACCAGTGAGTGTTTTCTCAAAGCCCTGTTTTGTTATGTTGTATTACTTTCATTGTTGTTCCACAAAATATTATATATGTTATTTGTTGTTTACTCCAGACTCTTTCCTCAAAACGGAGATGTGATTAACTTTGCCTCCTGGTTCGGCTTTGCCTTTCCTAACATGATCCTCATGCTCACACTGGCCTGGCTTTGGCTGCAGTTTGTCTTCATGGGATTCAAGTGAGTTTGGTGATGGTTAAAGCCTAATCATAGTGACAGAGACTTGAATCAACATCAAGAAACCTTTACCGCAGCAGGAGTGTGATTGAGCGTAGAGGTGACACAAAGATTTTTCCTGTGTGATCCCTCTAGCTTTAAGAAGACGTGGGGCTGTGGGGCTGTGAAGACAGAGAAGGACATCGCTGCCTATAATGTGATCCGAGAGCAACATCGCCTGCTGGGGCCCATGTCCTTTGGAGAGATAAATGTCCTGGGTCTCTTCATTCTGCTGGTGGTGCTGTGGTTCACAAGGGACCCAGGTTTTGTTAACGGCTGGGCGACAGATATCTTCAACTCCAAAGCAGAGTTTGTCAAAATTTTTCTATTTCCAATTCTTTGAATTTTTTGCTTTGAAGAAATTTTAATTCCCTCTTCACTCCACTTCTCAGGTATGTGACAGATGCCACAGTTGCAATCTTCATTGCCATCCTTCTCTTTGTTTTACCCTCCAAACCCCCACATTTCTGTTCATGGAGGACTCAAAGATTTGACACAGGTGAGGCACCGTTCTGGAAGAATATAGATTACATGTCATACATTCATATGCAAGTTTTAAGAGGGGGAGACAGTGCAATGTTTCAATACTGACACTGAATTTATTGGATCTGTAGCACCCCATCAAACTGTTTGCCCAACTCCACCTCTGCTCACCTGGAAAATAGCCCAAAAGAAGTTACCATGGGGCATTGTGCTTCTCCTTGGAGGAGGTTTTGCTCTGGCCAAAGGCAGTGAAGTAAGTGACAGTGACAGTCATAATGTTAATGGGAAACTGGGCCAAGAGCTTACACACAATATGGACAATAAGAATAATAATGTCTCTGGAGCAGGAAGTGTGGTGGTGGCTTCATGGTTGGCTGTGTTCAAAGTTGCTAAATATTTTCATGAAATTCAACCCTCGTTTTATAGTATTTATGGTAGATAGTTTTCTCTGCTATCAGAGTGGTTTATGTTACTGCAATGCAAACCAAACATTTCAAATTGCTGCCAGTTCAAATTCTCCACTGAATGTGTTACTTTTGTTTAATTTATTTCGCAGTTTTATGCTGCAAATACCCCTGAGTTACATTTCAAAGGATACTGTATATGGCGCACAAACCTTAATTAGAGTATACTCACAGTAAATGAGCAAATGTTAACTTATCTGTTTAAATTAATACTGTGTACATTTCCAGAAAAGACTTTAATCCATTATTATTATGTTGTGTTTCTCTGTAGGAATCAGGACTCTCAAAATGGATAGGAGATCAAATGACTCCTCTGCAAAATATTCCTCCCTGGGCAATTGCTATCATCTTATGCCTGTTGATTGCTACCTTCACAGAGTGCACCAGTAATGTGGCCACTGCGACGCTCTTCCTACCTGTCTTAGCCTCAATGGTAAGTTCTAAGAGAGAGAGAGTGAAATGTTTTTAACAAAAAAAGCAGAGGCAGGATCTCAGACTGCAGGTGACAGACAGTTATGTTTGGCAGTGGTTCAGTGAGGTGAAGTGCTACATAGTGTAATTTAATTTGAACCGATTTTCCCCAATTGGAGTTCAGCATTGAAACTACTCCCAGTGAGAGCCGGCCTATTTTCCCTTGTTTTGTTACCCAGTTGGTCATTCAGGCTGAATATGTTTGGTCCCCTTCCCCGGGCCCCTCCTCCCATTAATAACATGCCAAACACACCAATTCAGCCAGTGCCTTGTAATGCCCACCCCACTGCGGCTGAAGAATGGCATTACTGTGCCGGCTAGTCAAGCACTCGAGAGAAAAGCTGGGTTGTGAAGGACAGTGCCAAGAAGAGGCATTCAAATAGATATTTATGGAAGGCAAAGCCCAGCGGGCACACAAGGGCATCCAATCGTTGTGTGAAAATAGAGATAAAATGAAAGAAGAGAAAGAGAAGGCCATCTGATCAGTTACATAGCTGAAAGTGGGGAGATGACACACACTGTGGCTTGTGGTATGTCACTTTGTGTCATCCAGTCAAGTGAATCTTTTAGCATTTAATTTAAACAAAACACATCAGACAAGACAAAACATTGTCAACGTAGTGACCTGATATATAGCCTGTACTTTAAAGAAGAATATAAAGTTTAAATCTTTCACCCTCTGTTTATTTTAAGAACCAGAAATTACTGTGCACTTGTAAGCTACTGTGGGATATGTAATTCAGAAGCAGATTCCAGAGTAATGTTTTCTGCATCATAGAGGTCTGCCATTATCGCTACATATGTAGTGCTTTTCTATTTTAGATATCGTGATTCAGCACCAAGCTTGCAGGAATTACATCTTAATTACACCCACTTAATGAGAGTTTCCACTCCTCACAGAATTGCACACATTTCACTCTGAGTTATGAGTCAGTGATTACGGTTGCAGAAAAATAGCCACATGGTTTAGTGGAGGTTTTTGTTATCAAGGCTATGTTCATCCCTGTCTCAGACTGCTGAATCTTTCTGTGTGATGATTGCAGTCTCAGTCCATTGGAATCAATCCACTGTACGTCATGGTGCCTTGTACTCTGAGTGCCTCTTTTGCCTTCATGCTGCCTGTTGCTACGCCTCCAAACGCTATTGTCTTCTCTTATGGGTACCTCAAGGTTGCTGACATGGTGAGTATGGCAGTTGTGTTTGTTCATTAAATTAAATGTTGAACATGCAAAGTTGTCACCATAGTTGCCACTGTTACACTCTAAGGATAGCTGAACTTATGTGTTCATTGTCACTTGCAGTTGCGACCTGATGTGGAATATTTTGACATTTTGGGAAATGCACTTATTTGCTTTCTTGCTGAGGGTCAGATGTAGCATGGCTAGCTAAAAACAGTTAGTTAGTGTGGCAGCGCATACAATGATCTCAGAACTCCCCGGGGGACTCCAGTTCTTTCAGCCATTTCCGCCTGGTCCCTCTCCTTTTCCTCTCATGTCTGTATGTTTATAAAACCGATTCATAAACCCTGAGATAAGGAAATTTTCACTCAATCTTAAACTATTTAAGCTTGCTTCAACACATCTTCTGATGTAGAATTTGACTCTAATCGCGCCTTTCTGTTGACATTGTATGCAGTCGCATCACCTCTAAATCTCACTTCGTTTTCTGCCTAAATACACCTTTTGGTATGATATGAAGCTACTGCCAGCAGCTTAACCTAGTATGAAGACTGGAAACAAGGGAAACAGGTAGCCTAGCTCAGTCCAAAAAAAACTAAATCTGCCTACCAGCACCTCTAAAGCTCAAAAATCAATATGTTTGTGTGTAACCCAAGCATATACACAGGGAAATAGGGGATTGGACCCACAATGCAGACACCAAGATGGAGCAGGTACAGTTCAGAGTGTTTTTAACAGATCCACAGAGAAAAAATGTACAACAATGGCGAGGCAGTTCAAAGACCAGAAGGCAAAACTAATCTATAGTCCAGAAACATAGGAAAAGCATAAATCCAAGCAATGACGGCACACAAAAATCCACAAATATCCAAAGGCGGGCACAGAGACGCTTGACAGTTTCCCAGGGACAAGCCAACAGCACATAATGAAGAGACAGAAACTTAAGTAAACAAGAGGACAGGGACAAACGAGGCACAGGTGGAGACACTTAGACAATGAGCATAGACAGTAAGCAAAGTTCAGAGTTCTAAGCTAACCAGCTGCTGGTCGTACCCTCATAATTAATGAAAAGACACAAGAGTGGTATCGGTCTTCTTATCTAATGCTCTGCAAGTAAGTGAATAAGCGTATTTCCCAAAATGTTGAACCTTTGCTTTAATATCACTACTTACTCTTATTCTCCATCAGGCCAGGACAGGAATAATCATGAACATCATTGGCATCCTTTGCATTACACTGGCCATCAACAGCTGGGGCAAGGCCATGTTTGACCTGGACTCCTTCCCTGCCTGGGCCAACGTTACTGGGGTGTGAGCCTAATTCGGTCATAGGAGATAATCCACGAACACCCTGCTCTCCCTATACACAGGTGCAAAACATACACCCCGGGTCAGAGCGACAGCATGAGACCACACGGTGGACTGCATGCGTCCGATTGCTGCTAGAACACAAGCCTTTCATTGCTTGTTTTCGATGACACCTGAGTCTTGCTTGTGAAAGAAAGTGGTGATGAATATGATTGGGAATTACAGAAGAGTGGTTGAATTTTTGTTTTTTACACTGTATCACATTGTATTACAATTTAAAGAAAAAATGTATGCTTATAAAACACTATCACAGTAATCATCTACTCAGTCAGCATTTATAACTGCAAATAGAGACTTTATAATCCTTCTAAGCAGCCAATTCAAAAAACACCATTGGAGTGCACTCTTTTTTATAAAAACACATCAAATGAAGGGCTATGCAAAAGGTGTAAGTTATTAGAAATTTTTTATATAGTCACATGTAGCTGCATCTTAATAGCAATAAGCCATGCAGTATAACATAAGAACTTAACCTTACCCAAGTATTGCACTTACACACAATTTTGAAGTACTTGTACTTTACTTAGGAATTTACATTTTATGCTGCTTCTGCTTTTACTTCATGTATTTCAAAGGAAAATCTTGTCATATTGTTCTGTATACTTTTTGTTCTACTACATTTCTCTGACAGCTGTGGTTACTAGTTACTTTATTAGGATAATATGAAATTATTATATATTAAAATACTTAACTGCATATACATTAGCTCTATCTCAACCAGACAGAAAATTTAAATTCTATACATTTAGTAATAATAATCCAATAATATCACATATAATTTAACACTGACAAGGGCAATTCAGCTGCTTAATGAGTACTTTTACTATTGGTAATTTTTTTTGTCAAAATATACTTTCATCTAAGTCAAATATTAAATAAATATCAACTATTTTTACACTGTGGTGTTGCTAAAAATACTTGAGAAAAATAAATACTTCTTCCACCAAGTCAAGTATCAAGTACTAAATATTTTTCAAGCACATCTCTCTGAATACATTTACAGTAAAGGAACAGGGGCTGTAGGTTAGGTTTGCCATTTTGGTATTTTTAGAAAATGGGCTAAAACGTACAGTATAGCAGAGACTACAAATAAACATGTACTTTTGTCTCTTTGAATCCAAATTGACCTCTGCATTGACCTATTAAGGGTTTGTTATAGTACCAGCATCATTCAACTTTTAAATGTAAAAGAAATCTATATGTGCCTTGTACAAACATACTAAGTGATTGAACTGAAAACCGATTTTCAATATTTGTATCAATATTTTGTGCTGATATTGTGAAATATCTCACTGCAATAATGAAGTATGCCTGAATTGCAATAATAATAATAAATACATAATAAAGTGTTATTTATGAACCAATGTGCATCTAGGAAATGATGTATAAAGTATCTTAAATTGCCAATGGGCTAAAGTAAACACTGTTTCATTAGCCTGTTACAAACTATAAAAATAAAAGACTTGAGTTTTAATGTTTCTTTCTTGTTTTATTGCCTCTACATACAGTGGTAACTCTGATAGAACAACTATACCTACAACGACTGTACAGACTAAATCATTTATTTTCCATACGCAGTGTTATTTAACAAACATGGCATGTCAGTTGTTCAAGTGATGCATGCAATATTTTTTTATTCTTGTTTGTGGTCTAAAATTGAAGAATAGGTAGCTAGGATAGACAAGGCTTAAATAAAGCAGGTGGAAAGAAAACTGTTAGCTGTAAAAACAGAGTTGTCATACAAAGCAAAATCATCCCACTTTCATCGTCAGCTGGCTCTTTCTCAACTTCGCATGACAATTGCCTGTTTTTAAAGTGCACACGTGTTTCTCTTCCTCTTGCTTAATGACCTCTTGTCTCGTGCATAAAGCTAATATAATCCTGTAAACACAGTGTGGAAAGCCACAATAATCCTGGACCGAAAGGCCACACCTATGTATGTAGGCAAAAGCTGTGTGTCATTGTCCTTTGCAGAGACTTTGCGCAAGTCAAGGGTCAAGGCAGTCATATTGTCCAGCATTGTTTTGCATCATAAACATTATAAACTCAAAGAAGACATTTCTCATGTCTCCATTTAAAGACCCCATAGCGCAACCTTACAAGTATCCACATGAGTATCTTTCACAATGCCATCACCAAGACTGTATTTACAGCAAGTGAAAAAGATCTTCATCAAACATATCACTCATACATATATGGCAGTAAACAGCACAAAAAAACATAATGATGTCGCGTGACAGAGGAAAACATGTTACACTGCAACAAAGGTAGCGGTGAGAAATCAAAGTTCTAACCTCACTTCTGTTGGACAATTAAAATGTTGGTTGGGTGCATAGAGTGGTCCGGATCACTATGATCTTGTGTGCCACTGGCTAAAAAACGTTATGTAATTACAGTGCCTTTCTCTCCCTTTTCTGCCTCTCAGCCACCCACTCATTATCCAATTGAAACACATCCTTATGTATCCTAGCCTCCATTATTGGCTATATATACATGCTTTCAGCTTTCAGTAGGAAATTGAACCTGCAAGTTGCTTTGCTGGGTTTTCATGCGACTGACTACACACAAGAAACTTCTGTTGAATCCAACCCAGTTTCTAGTAACTCATTTTAAACTTGACCTTCTGGTTGTTGAATAAGCAAGTAGAAAGATTTATAAATGACTAACAAACAATTATACTGTCATGTGGAATTCAAGACAACTTTCCAGGCACAAAAGAGGCAAAAAGTCTATTTGGTGTCTTATCCAAATGTTGCATTTCAGAGTATTTTGTGAATGGGAAGGCTTTTTAAAGACACATAGGCCTGTATCAGTTACACATGAGGACAATTTACAGCCTGTCTGATAACAATCAATCCTTCCTGGCACATAAAGACTTGTATTGTGTGTAGAGATGGTTTCAGTTAGCAATCGAGTATCCAATTAAGCTGTGGACAAGAGTCAGGCCAAAATCTGAAAGATCCAGGAGAGGACAGAAGGACTTGCTTTGCAGTCTTTTGACCAAAGTGCATTCATACTGGCCAGGCTAAACTAATAGTGCCTTTATAATAATTTTCTTGGTCAGATTATATGTTAATGGATACACTTTTACTACCCCAATATCTGCAATATAAAAATTTTAACAGCACTGTGGGTGGTAGATCAAGTCAGGTCAAGTATTTATATAGTCCAACACTCAATTCAAATGATGAAACATAAGAGGATGGATCCAGAAGGACCGGTGAGCAGCTGCAGGTGTCACACCCCCACTCCTCTCCACTACAGAGACCTTAACATGACCTTTATACAATGTACAATTCCAGGCCATTTTCTGGGTAGCTCATTGATCTGGCCATGTGAATCAAATCATGTTCATGCAAATCATTCAGTGACCATTTCAGGACCCTTTGCAAAGTCGCTTCATGTTTACCGGTTTACTGTGTCTATTATGGGATTCTACTTCTTGCCATGAAATGCACCCAGAACCCTTCACCTTAGGGAACATTCCCCTTATAGACACTTGTTTTGTGTGTACCACACATGCTCAACAACAGAGTGAATGGTGACTCATCAGACTATATGAGCCCAGTTCATGTGTTCTTTGCACCATTTCATTTGCAAAAAATGACATTTTTAAGTGTAATAAGAGGTTAAAGCACTGCAACCCTACTATTGTGTTCCTCTCTCTGAACTTCTCAATAGACTGTTTTGATGAAATTGCGTGGTCAATTGCTGCTGATTAAAAGTTGTAGCTGCTTTTCTCTTGCATTTCAAAACAAAGCGCAGACATTCAGGTGACAAAAGAGCGTGCACCTCCATCCCAAAGTGCCCCGACCAGATGTCTTACCTTCAGACCTACAGGACAGCATCACCTGATGCTGAGATTGTTTGATGTAAGAAACATATTGAGCATTTTTTTGCCTATTGCAAAAGAGATGTTTGTGATGTGTTGACATGCCCTGGTGGTCAGAATAAACCACATCCAAGTCCAGACAGCACATGACATTAAAGTGAAGTTACAGTATTTGTCATTGGTATGAAACAATTAACTTCAACATACTTTGTTTCCTTCATTTACATTACCTGGAGAGCAAGTTTGTGGATAAATATCCTCACATGAACTGAAGGTCAAAGAACATATAATTACTTGCAAAATAATGTTAAAATTTAAAATCACATTTAATTTGGCAGATGCTTACCAGTTACACTGATCACCTCTAATTAGTCTAATTCTACACCCTCCTGAGATTAAATAATGGGATTTTAATAGTATTATCATATTCATTGGATTCTACTTTTTTCAAGACCTTAAACCACCTTTTAACTTTTGACTACTATAAATAAACAATTCAGGAAGGCAGGAACGTATAAATTCATCATGGTCTTTTGAAAAGGAAAAAAGTAATTTAACACATGTTTAATTTAAAAAAGTAATTTCACAAAAAGATGACTTTTAGTTGTTAACTTGAGCGCAGTTTTATTTAGGGTAATTTAATTTACCTTGTTTTTAAATGGGTCTAATAATGCATGTGAGACATTATTAACCTTGTAAATATAAACAAAAGGTAAAAAAAAAAAAAAAGTATTAACTACTATTTAAGTGTCTCATGAATTTCCGTAAAACAGTGGAACTAAAGAAATGTTAATTAGGCTATGGCATTTTTAATGAATAATTACCTTACTTTAATAGAGAAATTAAGAACACTTACGTGTTTTATTGGAGACCAAAACATTTCTTCAGCATAAAGATTAGTGCTTAATAATTCATGTATTTAATTTGGGAAGTGATATGTCATATAAAGACTTTGAAATGCACAGTGACATTTTACATTTTGTGAAGCCCTACAGTGTGATCAGTCTTCACGTGTTTGAGAAATGGCTCCATCTGTTGGTACGATGCAGCACTAACAAAACGTTTAATGACAGAAGAACCTAGATTTTTATCGCAGCATGGGATAAAATGCATGAATTTCAATTGACTCTCGGCTGACTTCTTCAGCAGGTGTCTCCTCACCTATAGGCCTAGTGATCTACAGACAGGTTATCACCATCAAAGGGGACTGCATTCTCTGGACAAATAGCCGATCAAGTAGGCTATATCATACAAATATTGGGGCCACATTGAGGAGTATAGAAAAATCAAAGATTATAGAATAAGTCATAATCTTTTGAGAATAAAGTGGTATTACGAGAATAAAGACGTAACAGAGTTCACCTCCTACTTCATGGA
>NW_024042261.1:28857661-28900118 GCF_014851395.1 Micropterus salmoides
CACAGACACTACAGGTTTACATTTAAAGCCAGAATAGTTGTATCACTTACATAATACAGTAAAGAAAAATTCACGTTACTGTCATGTTGAAATATGAAGAGACTGCTAAGGGAAAAGGAAATGTATTTATATATAATTTATTGGAGTACATTTGAGGAAGATAGGCTTCCACCCTCTGGCATAAGGGAAACAAAGTACTGCATACGTTGATTGATATATATACAAATGAAGACAATCTAACTTGCTGAAACCCTAATATTTTTGAGGAAGTGGAAGCCATTTTGCCCACATGCCCAAATAATTCTCCCAGTTTCCCATTAATCCACACAGTATTACCACATTAACACAGTATGAACCTAGTTTATCTGTTCTGGAAGATGCATTTGAACAGCTGTAGAGAGGTGTTTTCTGGTGAAGGGCATATGGGCTCAGGTACACAGAAAACACACGGAGGAAAGAGGTGGAATCATTATTCACTTAAATAATTGTGAGATAAACATAGCTACTACTACTAACTTAATTGTTACTTAATAAGTGTAATACAAACAATGAAATGCTGAAAAACCTGGTTGGCACTCAACACGCTTCTTAAAGAGGAGACCTTGTTAGCTGATCTCCCAATATCCATTGCATCTTTATTAACTCTTCAGAAACTCAGCGGTCTTCGGTCATTAAGGTTACAATAGGTGATGGAGGGTTGTTAAATACATATCCACTGGGCTACCATTCTTGACACAGAATGATTGACTGTGATATTTTTTACACCAACTATCTTTGCCTGTTTTTGTTTAAGATTATTTAAGTTTAAAAGGAATTTTTTGTTTTATCCACCAAAATTATATCCTGGCAGTGTGCAAAATCGTAACATTATTTAGACTGTCTAGGGATATACAATTTAGAAGTTAACTAAGTAAATTACAATAATCAGAAAATTTAAAAAGTTTTGCTGATAGACATTTTAAAGTTTCTCAGGTGGGTGGGGTCGCACTCATGTCTAAAGTCATGACCTCAGTGTTTTTAAAATCCAGGCTATCGCCCTGCTGACCAGTATTTATCGTGTGATAAATGAGAATAAGTGACATCATCTTATGATGAAAATAAAAGCAGATATACCTATGATTAACCCATTGCTGGTTTACCAAAATCATAAGGCGCAGCAGTATTCAATTGATTAGTCTTGACTTTGACCATGTGTTGGGTAAGTTACTCAGAAATTGTAATATATTACTAGTTACTTATTACTCCTTAAAAAAGTAATACTACTACTTTACTTATTACTGGGTGATAAAAGTAACTAGTTACGTTACTAGTTACCTTACTATATTTCCAGTGTTTCCCACAGAATGACTAGTAGTAACACTTACTGTAATATTATTACAGTAACGCGTTACTGAAGGCGTTACTAATAACGTGTTACTGCCCAACACTGACTATGACAAAGTCTATTCTGATGCAAGAGCAATAAGTATTCATCTTATCTTCATTAAAAGGATGACAAGCATGAATAAATACACAGTTATACTCAATTCTTTAACAGTCACAACTGACAAAATCTTCTTCACTACACTGAAGGAGTTAAAAAAGTAATGGCTTTAACTAATCGGCACCTGTAAATATGATTTGGCAGCTGCAGGAATCTCAAGTTCACAACTTTTTTAACAATCAAATTTATTCAGTGCAGTAGTTCAAAATAGGATTTTTTGTGAGTATTTGGGAGGTTTGCTGTTTATGTGGAGGAACATTTTAGCTGATTCTTAGAACAATCAATCATGCTTTTTTGATAGCTATAGATAAAAGTGGGTGGGATCACGCTGTCTGAACTCAAGACCTCATTGTTTTTAAAAGTTTTCATCATGAGATAAACTAATTATTTATCATGAGATCAATGAGAGTAAGTGATGTCAACTTGTGATGAAAATAAAAGCATTGCTACGATTAAGATTACTTACAGCCACAGCCAGTGCTAGTAATGCCAGAAGAAAATATGATTTTTTGTGACTATATGGGAAGTTTGCTGATTATGTGGACTTGGTTTTTGATTCTGAATAATAAATCTGTCGCTTAGTGTAAGTACCCTAGCACATCTCTCTCTCTCTCTCTCTCTCTCTCTCTCTCTCTCTCTCTCTCTCTCTCTCTCTTTCATTCACTCTCTCGCTCTTCATTGTGATTCGCCTCTCTCCCTCCTTTATTTGCTGTGGGACTCCCCCTCCTCCTCTCCTCTGCGCCTCAAAAGCGCGATCCATAGTGCGAAGGCTTCCTTTTCTCCGTTTTTCCTACAGGATGGCATTCTTCAAATATCTTCGCTCTGTTAAGAATGAGCTTATCCTATTCTCAGCTCCGTTTCTTCTTCTTCCACTGCCTTTAGTGATCGGAACATCGGTATGTAACAGATTTGGATAAAACACTAGATTAATTTAAATTAAACTTTACCACACTGTTAAAGTGGAGAAATTCAGCAGCTATTGGTGATTTTGCCATGAAAAAGTAATGGATCTAAAGTTGTGGAACCATAAAGGTTACTGCACTCAGAATTTTTTTAAGTGTATTTTTTTAAGATAGTTTTTTTTTTTTTTTTTTTTAAAAAGCTAGTTTAATTAGGAACATTTCACATCTTGTGCATGTAGTTTTTAACACAGGACTGAACTAAATTCAGCGCGCCGAAGATTTTTTGGCTAACATTTTGTTAAAATGAATGAGTCTGATGGATACTGGTTCTCTACTGCACCTGTTGATGGGACTCACAAGTGCGCAGCGCACTTGGAGCAAAATGCATGTGAATTGTCCAGTAATGCCTGAGGCTGGAGCGCTCTGAAGACTTGTTATTTTAACTCCTTTCTGTTAACATGTAGGGTCATGTCCAGCGTGGGAACACAGAGTCAAAGGGCTAGGCAGGCGTTACCCCTACATGTGACATTACAGACATGCACACAGGCATGTAAGCATGTTATGATAAACTGCAATGCAAAGCAGCCATGAACAAAGACATAGTGTAGAGGAGGGTAACAAAGTATGAGGACTGAAACTTTAGGATAATTTGGTTGCTTGCAAAAACTGAATACAAAGGTTTTTAGCAATCTAAAAGCAATCAAGGCTTGAAGGTCTTAATTAGGCAGGTAATGCAATAAAACATGACAAATTAATATTTATGTAATATTAATATTTATGTATAATAATGTAAGGTTGGTTATAGAGCTCATAAGTATGAGAACTGCTGGTACAATCAGGTGACCAGAAACAAAAGAACAGTATGCACACTTATCTTCACCCTTTGAACCATCATAACATCTTAATGATATATACTCAGATCTCAGAAGCTGATTTTCACAGATGGTGCCTTTCCAGATGGGACCTTGAGCTCTAAACAAGGTCTTTGTGTTTGTGTGCATTTGCCAGTATGTTTTTAACATGTTTTTTTGTTTGTTCATTGTTCCATTTTTTACAGGAGGCAGAATGTGCCTATGTGATAGTCCTGATGGCTGTTTTCTGGTGCACAGAGGTTCTACCACTGGCTGTAACAGCTCTGCTCCCAGCTCTCCTTTTCCCCCTGTTTGGCATCATGAAATCCAAGGACGTAAGTAAAATAACTGCAGCAGTGTGTAGAATTTTCCCCAACAGGGACGAATTGCTGTTCACACACGTTACTCTGTGTGACCCTGCTGTCTCAGGTGTGTATGCAGTACCTGAAGGACACAAACCTGTTGTTTGTGGGGGGACTGCTGGTTGCAGTAGCAGTGGAGCACTGGAATCTGCACAAGCGCATCGCCTTGAGGGTGCTGCTCTTTGTTGGTGTGCGTCCAGCACTGTGAGTGGCTCAGATGCACACCCCCAGATTCTCTGTTTGACTTGTGATCTTTAAGACTTATGTTTCCAAAGAATATCTAATCATCTATGATATCATCAAAAACACCTGATATAGATAAGGAAACCATGTTCAAGCTTTTCATTGCTATAATAAAAGTCTGTCTTTCTTCCTCTTTATTGTTGAATGTTGTAAAACACTCAAGCCTCCCTCATCCAATCCAGGCCACTAACAGTGTTTATGTTTTTTGTTGTTCCTGACAGTTTGATGTTGGGTTTCATGGGTGTGACAGCCTTCTTGTCCATGTGGATCAGTAACACGGCTACCACAGCAATGATGGTGCCTATTGTCCAAGCAGTGCTGGATCAGCTCAACAAAAGCGAGGCAGAGATACCTCAGATCCTCAGCTCAGAGGAGCAGGTCCAGACAACAGACACGGAAAGCAAACAGCCTCCGCAGACAGAGAAACAGAGTGAGGGACAAGGTGAGTCATCTTCAAGTCTGTTTGGCAAGAAAAAGTACTGAAGACAATGTACAGCATCACACAAACTTTCTACTCATCAAACTGTGTTGCTAGTAGCTCTTTCATTCCTTTCTCTCTGTTTGAAGGCCCAGTAGTGGTGACTTTCTTAGATGTTGCAGTGGAGGCTGCCATGCATAAACAGGCAGCAGAAAGGCAGAGAATGTGTAAAGGGATGACCCTGTGTGTTTGTTACGCTGCCAGCATCGGCGGCACCGCCACACTGACAGGAACCGGCCCCAATCTGGTGCTCAAGGGCCAGATGAACCAGTGAGTGTTTTCTCAAAGCCCTGTTTTGTTATGTTGTATTACTTTCATTGTTGTTCCACAAAATATTATATGTTATTTGTTGTTTACTCCAGACTCTTTCCTCAAAACGGAGATGTGATTAACTTTGCCTCCTGGTTCGGCTTTGCCTTTCCTAACATGATCCTCATGCTCACACTGGCCTGGCTTTGGCTGCAGTTTGTCTTCATGGGATTCAAGTGAGTTTGGTGATGGTTAAAGCCTAATCATAGTGACAGAGACTTGAATCAACATCAAGAAACCTTTACCGCAGCAGGAGTGTGATTGAGCGTAGAGGTGACACAAAGATTTTTCCTGTGTGATCCCTCTAGCTTTAAGAAGACGTGGGGCTGTGGGGCTGTGAAGACAGAGAAGGACATCGCTGCCTATAATGTGATCCGAGAGCAACATCGCCTGCTGGGGCCCATGTCCTTTGGAGAGATAAATGTCCTGGGTCTCTTCATTCTGCTGGTGGTGCTGTGGTTCACAAGGGACCCAGGTTTTGTTAACGGCTGGGCGACAGATATCTTCAACTCCAAAGCAGAGTTTGTCAAAATTTTTCTATTTCCAATTCTTTGAATTTTTTGCTTTGAAGAAATTTTAATTCCCTCTTCACTCCACTTCTCAGGTATGTGACAGATGCCACAGTTGCAATCTTCATTGCCATCCTTCTCTTTGTTTTACCCTCCAAACCCCCACATTTCTGTTCATGGAGGACTCAAAGATTTGACACAGGTGAGGCACCGTTCTGGAAGAATATAGATTACATGTCATACATTCATATGCAAGTTTTAAGAGGGGGAGACAGTGCAATGTTTCAATACTGACACTGAATTTATTGGATCTGTAGCACCCCATCAAACTGTTTGCCCAACTCCACCTCTGCTCACCTGGAAAATAGCCCAAAAGAAGTTACCATGGGGCATTGTGCTTCTCCTTGGAGGAGGTTTTGCTCTGGCCAAAGGCAGTGAAGTAAGTGACAGTGACAGTCATAATGTTAATGGGAAACTGGGCCAAGAGCTTACACACAATATGGACAATAAGAATAATAATGTCTCTGGAGCAGGAAGTGTGGTGGTGGCTTCATGGTTGGCTGTGTTCAAAGTTGCTAAATATTTTCATGAAATTCAACCCTCGTTTTATAGTATTTATGGTAGATAGTTTTCTCTGCTATCAGAGTGGTTTATGTTACTGCAATGCAAACCAAACATTTCAAATTGCTGCCAGTTCAAATTCTCCACTGAATGTGTTACTTTTGTTTAATTTATTTCGCAGTTTTATGCTGCAAATACCCCTGAGTTACATTTCAAAGGATACTGTATATGGCGCACAAACCTTAATTAGAGTATACTCACAGTAAATGAGCAAATGTTAACTTATCTGTTTAAATTAATACTGTGTACATTTCCAGAAAAGACTTTAATCCATTATTATTATGTTGTGTGTTTCTCTGTAGGAATCAGGACTCTCAAAATGGATAGGAGATCAAATGACTCCTCTGCAAAATATTCCTCCCTGGGCAATTGCTATCATCTTATGCCTGTTGATTGCTACCTTCACAGAGTGCACCAGTAATGTGGCCACTGCGACGCTCTTCCTACCTGTCTTAGCCTCAATGGTAAGTTCTAAGAGAGAGAGAGTGAAATGTTTTTAACAAAAAAAGCAGAGGCAGGATCTCAGACTGCAGGTGACAGACAGTTATGTTTGGCAGTGGTTCAGTGAGGTGAAGTGCTACATAGTGTAATTTAATTTGAACCGATTTTCCCCAATTGGAGTTCAGCATTGAAACTACTCCCAGTGAGAGCCGGCCTATTTTCCCTTGTTTTGTTACCCAGTTGGTCATTCAGGCTGAATATGTTTGGTCCCCTTCCCCGGGCCCCTCCTCCCATTAATAACATGCCAAACACACCAATTCAGCCAGTGCCTTGTAATGCCCACCCCACTGCGGCTGAAGAATGGCATTACTGTGCCGGCTAGTCAAGCACTCGAGAGAAAAAGCTGGGTTGTGAAGGACAGTGCCAAGAAGAGGCATTCAAATAGATATTTATGGAAGGCAAAGCCCAGCGGGCACACAAGGGCATCCAATCGTTGTGTGAAAATAGAGATAAAATGAAAGAAGAGAAAGAGAAGGCCATCTGATCAGTTACATAGCTGAAAGTGGGGAGATGACACACACTGTGGCTTGTGGTATGTCACTTTGTGTCATCCAGTCAAGTGAATCTTTTAGCATTTAATTTAAACAAAACACATCAGACAAGACAAAACATTGTCAACGTAGTGACCTGATATATAGCCTGTACTTTAAAGAAGAATATAAAGTTTAAATCTTTCACCCTCTGTTTATTTTAAGAACCAGAAATTACTGTGCACTTGTAAGCTACTGTGGGATATGTAATTCAGAAGCAGATTCCAGAGTAATGTTTTCTGCATCATAGAGGTCTGCCATTATCGCTACATATGTAGTGCTTTTCTATTTTAGATATCGTGATTCAGCACCAAGCTTGCAGGAATTACATCTTAATTACACCCACTTAATGAGAGTTTCCACTCCTCACAGAATTGCACACATTTCACTCTGAGTTATGAGTCAGTGATTACGGTTGCAGAAAAATAGCCACATGGTTTAGTGGAGGTTTTTGTTATCAAGGCTATGTTCATCCCTGTCTCAGACTGCTGAATCTTTCTGTGTGATGATTGCAGTCTCAGTCCATTGGAATCAATCCACTGTACGTCATGGTGCCTTGTACTCTGAGTGCCTCTTTTGCCTTCATGCTGCCTGTTGCTACGCCTCCAAACGCTATTGTCTTCTCTTATGGGTACCTCAAGGTTGCTGACATGGTGAGTATGGCAGTTGTGTTTGTTCATTAAATTAAATGTTGAACATGCAAAGTTGTCACCATAGTTGCCACTGTTACACTCTAAGGATAGCTGAACTTATGTGTTCATTGTCACTTGCAGTTGCGACCTGATGTGGAATATTTTGACATTTTGGGAAATGCACTTATTTGCTTTCTTGCTGAGGGTCAGATGTAGCATGGCTAGCTAAAAACAGTTAGTTAGTGTGGCAGCGCATACAATGATCTCAGAACTCCCCGGGGGACTCCAGTTCTTTCAGCCATTTCCGCCTGGTCCCTCTCCTTTTCCTCTCATGTCTGTATGTTTATAAAACCGATTCATAAACCCTGAGATAAGGAAATTTTCACTCAATCTTAAACTATTTAAGCTTGCTTCAACACATCTTCTGATGTAGAATTTGACTCTAATCGCGCCTTTCTGTTGACATTGTATGCAGTCGCATCACCTCTAAATCTCACTTCGTTTTCTGCCTAAATACACCTTTTGGTATGATATGAAGCTACTGCCAGCAGCTTAACCTAGTATGAAGACTGGAAACAAGGGAAACAGGTAGCCTAGCTCAGTCCAAAAAAAACTAAATCTGCCTACCAGCACCTCTAAAGCTCAAAAATCAATATGTTTGTGTGTAACCCAAGCATATACACAGGGAAATAGGGGATTGGACCCACAATGCAGACACCAAGATGGAGCAGGTACAGTTCAGAGTGTTTTTAACAGATCCACAGAGAAAAAATGTACAACAATGGCGAGGCAGTTCAAAGACCAGAAGGCAAAACTAATCTATAGTCCAGAAACATAGGAAAAGCATAAATCCAAGCAATGACGGCACACAAAAATCCACAAATATCCAAAGGCGGGCACAGAGACGCTTGACAGTTTCCCAGGGACAAGCCAACAGCACATAATGAAGAGACAGAAACTTAAGTAAACAAGAGGACAGGGACAAACGAGGCACAGGTGGAGACACTTAGACAATGAGCATAGACAGTAAGCAAAGTTCAGAGTTCTAAGCTAACCAGCTGCTGGTCGTACCCTCATAATTAATGAAAAGACACAAGAGTGGTATCGGTCTTCTTATCTAATGCTCTGCAAGTAAGTGAATAAGCGTATTTCCCAAAATGTTGAACCTTTGCTTTAATATCACTACTTACTCTTATTCTCCATCAGGCCAGGACAGGAATAATCATGAACATCATTGGCATCCTTTGCATTACACTGGCCATCAACAGCTGGGGCAAGGCCATGTTTGACCTGGACTCCTTCCCTTCCTGGGCCAACGTTACTGGGGTGTGAGCCTAATTCGGTCATAGGAGATAATCCACGAACACCCTGCTCTCCCTATACACAGGTGCAAAACATACACCCCGGGTCAGAGCGACAGCATGAGACCACACGGTGGACTGCATGCGTCCGATTGCTGCTAGAACACAAGCCTTTCATTGCTTGTTTTCGATGACACCTGAGTCTTGCTTGTGAAAGAAAGAGGTGATGAATATGATTGGGAATTACAGAAGAGTGGTTGAATTTTGTTTTTTACACTGTATCACATTGTATTACAATTTAAAGAAAAAATGTATGCTTATAAAACACTATCACAGTAATCATCTACTCAGTCAGCATTTATAACTGCAAATAGAGACTTTATAATCCTTCTAAGCAGCCAATTCAAAAAACACCATTGGAGTGCACTCTTTTTTATAAAAACACATCAAATGAAGGGCTATGCAAAAGGTGTAAGTTATTAGAAATTTTTTATATAGTCACATGTAGCTGCATCTTAATAGCAATAAGCCATGCAGTATAACATAAGAACTTAACCTTACCCAAGTATTGCACTTACACACAATTTTGAAGTACTTGTACTTTACTTAGGAATTTACATTTTATGCTGCTTCTGCTTTTACTTCATGTATTTCAAAGGAAAATCTTGTCATATTGTTCTGTATACTTTTTGTACTACATTTCTCTGACAGCTGTGGTTACTAGTTACTTTATTAGGATAATATGAAATTATATATTAAAATACTTAACTGCATATACATTAGCTCTATCTCAACCAGACAGAAAATTTAAATTCTATACATTTAGTAATAATAATCCAATAATATCACATATAATTTAACACTGACAAGGGCAATTCAGCTGCTTAATGAGTACTTTTACTATTGGTAATTTTTTTTTGTCAAAATATACTTTCATCTAAGTCAAATATTAAATAAATATCAACTATTTTTACACTGTGGTGTTGCTAAAAATACTTGAGAAAAATAAATACTTCTTCCACCAAGTCAAGTATCAAGTACTAAATATTTTTCAAGCACATCTCTCTGAATACATTTACAGTAAAGGAACAGGGCTGTAGGTTAGGTTTGCCATTTTGGTATTTTTAGAAAATGGGCTAAAACGTACAGTATAGCAGAGACTACAAATAAACATGTACTTTTGTCTCTTTGAATCCAAATTGACCTCTGCATTGACCTATTAAGGGTTTGTTATAGTACCAGCATCATTCAACTTTTAAATGTAAAAGAAATCTATATGTGCCTTGTACAAACATACTAAGTGATTGAACTGAAAACCGATTTTCAATATTTGTATCAATATTTTGTGCTGATATTGTGAAATATCTCACTGCAATAATGAAGTATGCCTGAATTGCAATAATAATAATAAATACATAATAAAGTGTTATTTATGAACCAATGTGCATCTAGGAAATGATGTATAAAGTATCTTAAATTGCCAATGGGCTAAAGTAAACACTGTTTCATTAGCCTGTTACAAACTATAAAAATAAAAGACTTGAGTTTTAATGTTTCTTTCTTGTTTTATTGCCTCTACATACAGTGGTAACTCTGATAGAACAACTATACCTACAACTACTGTACAGACTAAATCATTTATTTTCCATACGCAGTGTTATTTAACAAACATGGCATGTCAGTTGTTCAAGTGATGCATGCAATATTTTTTTATTCTTGTTTGTGGTCTAAAATTGAAGAATAGGTAGCTAGGATAGACAAGTAAGAGGCTTAAATAAAGCAGGTGGAAAGAAAACTGTTAGCTGTAAAAACAGAGTTGTCATACAAAGCAAAATCATCCCACTTTCATCGTCAGCTGGCTCTTTCTCTACTTCGCATGACAATTGCCTGTTTTTAAAGTGCACACGTGTTTCTCTTCCTCTTGCTTAATGACCTCTTGTCTCGTGCATAAAGCTAATATAATCCTGTAAACACAGTGTGGAAAGCCACAATAATCCTGGACCGAAAGGCCACACCTATGTATGTAGGCAAAAGCTGTGTGTCATTGTCCTTTGCAGAGACTTTGCGCAAGTCAAGGGTCAAGGCAGTCATATTGTCCAGCATTGTTTTGCATCATAAACATTATAAACTCAAAGAAGACATTTCTCATGTCTCCATTTAAAGACCCCATAGCGCAACCTTACAAGTATCCACATGAGTATCTTTCACAATGCCATCACCAAGACTGTATTTACAGCAAGTGAAAAAGATCTTCATCAAACATATCACTCATACATATATGGCAGTAAACAGCACAAAAAAACATAATGATGTCGCGTGACAGAGGAAAACATGTTACACTGCAACAAAGGTAGCGGTGAGAAATCAAAGTTCTAACCTCACTTCTGTTGGACAATTAAAATGTTGGTTGGGTGCATAGAGTGGTCCGGATCACTATGATCTTGTGTGCCACTGGCTAAAAAACGTTATGTAATTACAGTGCCTTTCTCTCCCTTTTCTGCCTCTCAGCCACCCACTCATTATCCAATTGAAACACATCCTTATGTATCCTAGCCTCCATTATTGGCTATATATACATGCTTTCAGCTTTCAGTAGGAAATTGAACCTGCAAGTTGCTTTGCTGGGTTTTCATGCGACTGACTACACACAAGAAACTTCTGTTGAATCCAACCCAGTTTCTAGTAACTCATTTTAAACTTGACCTTCTGGTTGTTGAATAAGCAAGTAGAAAGATTTATAAATGACTAACAAACAATTATACTGTCATGTGGAATTCAAGACAACTTTCCAGGCACAAAAGAGGCAAAAAGTCTATTTGGTGTCTTATCCAAATGTTGCATTTCAGAGTATTTTGTGAATGGGAAGGCTTTTTAAAGACACATAGGCCTGTATCAGTTACACATGAGGACAATTTACAGCCTGTCTGATAACAATCAATCCTTCCTGGCACATAAAGACTTGTATTGTGTGTAGAGATGGTTTCAGTTAGCAATCTGAGTATCCAATTAAGCTGTGGACAAGAGTCAGGCCAAAATCTGAAAGATCCAGGAGAGGACAGAAGGACTTGCTTTGCAGTCTTTTGACCAAAGTGCATTCAAACTGGCCAGGCTAAACTAATAGTGCCTTTATAATAATTTTCTTGGTCAGATTATATGTTAATGGATACACTTTTACTACCCCAATATCTGCAATATAAAAATTTTAACAGCACTGTGGGTGGTAGATCAAGTCAGGTCAAGTATTTATATAGTCCAACACTCAATTCAAATGACGAAACATAAGAGGATGGATCCAGAAGGACCGGTGAGCAGCTTCAGGTGTCACACTCCCACTCCTCTCCACTACAGAGACCTTAACATGACCTTTATACAATGTACAATTCCAGGCCATTTTCTGGGTAGCTCATTGATCTGGCCATGTGAATCAAATCATGTTCATGCAAATCATTCAGTGACCATTTCAAGACCCTTTGCAAAGTCGCTTCATGTTTACCGGTTTACTGTGTCTATTATGGGATTCTACTTCTTGCCATGAAATGCACCCAGAACCCTTCACCTTAGGGAACATTCCCCTTATAGACACTTGTTTTGCGTGTACCACACATGCTCAACAACAGAGTGAATGGTGACTCATCAGACTATATGAGCCCAGTTCATGTGTTCTTTGCACCACTTCATTTGCAAAAAATGACATTTTTAAGTGTAATAAGAGGTTAAAGCACTGCAACCCTACTATTGTGTTCCTCTCTCTGAACTTCTCAATAGACTGTTTTGATGAAATTGCGTGGTCAATTGCTGCTGATTAAAAGTTGTAGCTGCTTTTCTCTTGCATTTCAAAACAAAGCGCAGACATTCAGGTGACAAAAGAGCGTGCACCTCCATCCCAAAGTGCCCCGACCAGATGTCTTACCTTCAGACCTACAGGACAGCATCACCTGATGCTGAGATTGTTTGATGTAAGAAACATATTGAGCATTTTTTTGCCTATTGCAAAAGAGATGTTTGTGATGTGTTGACATGCCCTGGTGGTCAGAATAAACCACATCCAAGTCCAGACAGCACATGACATTAAAGTGAAGTTACAGTATTTGTCATTGGTATGAAACAATTAACTTCAACATACTTTGTTTCCTTCATTTACATTACCTGGAGAGCAAGTTTGTGGATAAATATCCTCACATGAACTGAAGGTCAAAGAAACATATAATTACTTGCAAAAATAATGTTAAAATGTTAAAATCACATTTAATTTGGCAGATGCTTACCAGTTACACTGATCGCCTCTAATTAGTCTAATTCTACACCCTCCTGAGATTAAATAATGGGATTTTAATAGTATAGGATTATCATATTCATTGGATTCTACTTTTTTCAAGACCTTAAACCACCTTTTAACTTTTGACTACTATAAATAAACAATTCAGGAAGGCAGGAACGTATAAATTCATCATGGTCTTTTGAAAAGGAAAAAAGTAATTTAACACATGTTTAATTTAAAAAAGTAATTTCACAAAAAGATGACTTTTAGTTGTTAACTTGAGCGCAGTTTTATTTATGGGTAATTTAATTTACCTTGTTTTTAAATGGGTCTAATAATGCATGTGACACTTTATTAACCTTGTAAATAATAAACAAAAGGTAAAAAAAAAAAAAAAAAAAGTATTAACTACTATTTAAGTGTCTCATGAATTTCCGTAAAACAGTGGAACTAAAGAAATGTTAATTAGGCTATGGCATTTTTAATGAATAATTAACCTTACTTTAATAGAGAAATTAAGAACACTTACGTGTTTTATTGGAGACCAAAACATTTCTTCAGCATAAAGATTAGTGCTTAATAATTCATGGTATTTAATTTGGGAAGTGATATGTCAATATAAAGACTTTGAAATGCACAGTGACATTTTACATTTTTGTGAAGCCCTACAGTGTGATCAGTCTTCACGTGTTATTGAGAAATGGCTCCATCTGTTGGTACGATGCAGCACTAACAAGAACGTTTAATGACAGAAGAACCTAGATTTTTATCGCAGCATGGGATAAAATGCATGAATTTCAATTTGACTCTCGGCTGACTTCTTCAGCAGGTGTCTCCTCACCTATAGGCCTAGTGATCTACAGACAGGTTATCACCATCAAAGGGGACTGCATTCTCTGGTGACAAATAGCCGATCAAGTAGGCTATATCATACAACGGAGTATTGGGGCCACATTGAGGAGTATAGAAAAATCAAAGATTATGAGAATAAAGTCATAATCTTTTGAGAATAAAGTGGTATTACGAGAATAAAGACGTAATATTACGAGAATAAAGTCATAATATTACGAGAATAAAGTCATAATATCACGAGATGCATTGCATTTTTAAGATAAATGTTAGGGGAAATATTCATAATAATAATTCAGTATAGGTTTCTTGAGAAACCACGAAACCCCTTTTAATAGCACGCAGATGTAAGCAACAATAGCCTTGCAGTCGACCACTACCGGCCATTTCCTCTTCCACAAAAGAGGCAATTACCTCCAAGGCCGTGTGATTCTTTCTTCAGAATAGAGACACTTTCTTGCATTGTCTTTTCAAGGTGATACTGATACTTTGGTGCTGATGTGCCAAAGGCACATATATAACTTTGCAAGATTCACCACGTTCCTCATTATTTCCTCATTATTTCCCCTAACATGTAGCTTAAAAATAGAACTTTATTCTCGTAATATACTTTATTCTCATAATCTCTGATTTTTTTTTACTCTCCAATTCTCCGTCGTAATATCAAATAATCAGATCACCTGAAAGTTAATAAATTTGCTATTAAGTCACTAAAATGTGACCTTGTCACTGCCAGCTCACAAGGAAGAACATGCCTGTGGCTGACTAAATAAATACAGTTTACAACAGCTTTCATCATACACACTGACAGAGATCCTGAACTGAACTGAGGGGAGCTTAACATCAACATACAGTGGCGAAAAGAGCACACAGAGTTCACCTCCTACTTCATGGAGTGAATGTTTTGTATTCAGGCGGATCCGCATGTTGGTCCCTGCTGGTTTCAAGACAGAAATCAAAGAGTTGTCTAAACTGGCCGGACCAGTGGTGGGTAGCTTGTACTTAACTGTAGCCAACTGTCAATGGCTCAATCAGCACTGGGATTACTAATCAATGTTGTAAATTAGTTAAATTAACATTTGTCAAAATAGACTGTTATTTATTAATCAAGCTAGTGAACAGAACAAATTGGACCACACCACCTAAACCAGTCTATTTCTTTTTGTTGTCCCAGCTGCTTTTCATTTATTTTGATTTTTCTCATCAGATTATTGCCCAGCTCATGGTTTTTGCAGTGAGTTTTGTTAGTACTATGTTCTGTGGCCATCTGGGGAGGAAAGAGCTGGCAGGGGTTACTTTGGCCATAGCAGTAAGTACAGTAGCCTTATAGCTCCTACAGTAAAAGTTAAACCAATAGAGCAACAGAACATAAAACATCAATGTTTGTGTTATATCCTCAGGTTATTAATGTTACAGGTATATCTGTTGGATCTGGTTTGTCAGCAGCATGTGATACTCTGATTTCACAGGTATGATCCTGTCAGACACACATTTTAAAGTATTGGCAACAGTCTTGTAAAAAGTAAATAAGAATATAATCTCTGGTTTTAGACCTTTGGGGGCTGTAACCTCCTGAGAGTTGGGGTCATTCTGCAGCGGGCGATCCTCATTTTGATATTGGCATGTTTCTGCTGGGCGATCCTCATTAACAGTCCATTCTTCTGGCTGTCAGACAGGATCCAGAAGTGGCCAGATCAGCTGTTATAGAATTCACATGTCTTCACCTGCTTTAGTTTGTTGGTTTTATTTTTCTTTACTCATTGTTTTCAAGATTATGTTTCTTATTGATATTGATAAAAAATCTCTTTCTAGGTTGTCTCAGATGTGTGTGAATATCTTTATGCCAGCACTTCCTGTGAGTATTTCAAACCTCTCCATATGAAACTCATCTTCCTCCAACAATGCCAGCTCCAATGATTTCTGTGTGGAGTTCACTTGCCACACTTTGCCCAGTGCATGTTGGAATGGGATGTTCTAAGTAGGAACAAGTAGTTCTGAAAAAGA
Source organism: Micropterus salmoides (assembly GCF_014851395.1). Lineage (NCBI taxonomy): Eukaryota > Metazoa > Chordata > Actinopteri > Centrarchiformes > Centrarchidae > Micropterus > Micropterus salmoides. Next base: position 28,873,495 of record NW_024042261.1, read on the forward strand.
AAGAGAATATTGATTGTTTGTTTTGTCAAGAAATCAGATTGTTTCTCTGTTGTTCTGTCTAGGCTACATTCATGTATTCATTAGAAACAAGATATCTGCAAAACCAGGTACGTGCATTATTATTCAACATTAAGTAACTAGCTGATGAGCTGAAATAAGACAAGTTGATTATATGAAAGAGACGATTAGCTTGTGATTTGCTTCCTTTTAATCACAAAAGCATTTAGTGGATCAAATATACAGGAACATTCTATTAGTCAGCCCCTATTTATTTGGCTAAAGTGTCGTTCCAGGCTGCATACTGATGTGACATTAGAGATCAGTACAGTCTGAATTCAGATGGCAATGAGGTCAGGGCTTCCTGAACTTTACCATGTCAACGACTTTAAAATAAATTTTTGATTTATATAGATTTTTAAGAGCAGTCTAACTTACAGCATGAGTTTAAAGATTTATTTAAGCAAAAACAAAAGGTTGTTCACCTTTTTGTTGTTGCTTTTATGTTTTTATTTACAGTATTACTTCCAGGCAACAAAACATGAAGCAGTCAAAACAAACCAATAAATCCCAAATCTGATCCAAAAAGTGATAAAAATAAATCCATTGATAAACAAAAGAAATAATGATGATTAGTGTAACGTAAAACCAAAACCACAGGGAACAAACAAACTGGCAGGGTTACAGGCAGATGTACGAGGCCGGATAAACATGATCCGATGAAGACTGAACGGAAGTGAGGGCTGTAAATGCAGACACACTAGAGGCAAAACAAACAGGTGAAATACATAAGGGATAATCAGGACAAAACAGGAAACTAACCTAAAACAGACATCAGACACAGACAATTTCAAAACAAAACAGTAAAAACAGACAAACTCAAACAAAACCATCCGACACACAGACCAAAACCTGACAATAGAATGGTTTTAAATTGTTACATTTAGAAAAAGTACATTTCAAGCCCATATTGTCTCTTTAAGTACAGAGGTATCTACACTGAACAAAATTATAAACACAACAATTTTGTTTTTGTGGCATTTTGCTGAGTGATGGAACTGCACATTTGCGAGTGGCCTTTTATTGTGGCCAGCCTAAGGCACACCTGTGCAATACCCATGCTGTCTGATCAGCATCTTGATGTTTGAGTTAAGCTCATGATGAATGGGGGTAAAAACTAAAGTGTTGCGTTTATAATTTTGTTCAGTGTTATGATTTGTTCATTTGTCTGGGTCTGTTGATGGGAGGATGACACAGTGACAAACTATGAAAGATCTCCTATAATTTTTTAAAGGGGCATTATGTAGTTTTCAGAGGCCACTAACGGTGTGGTTTTAAGATTGACACATGGTGTGTGCTCATACGCATGCTCCCTTTAACTCATGAGCGAGCATAATTCGAAACACAACAGCTTTCATACATAGATCTCACAATCATCGCGGAAACACCTAGCATGGCGGCTGTGGCTTTTCACATAGGCATGTTCATGCTCTGTTACTTAAACATTCCCTGCTCATACAGCACAGCGAGCCGGCATACTGGCACAATACTCGTGGGGGGAAAAAAGCAGTGTGAAAGCGGCTATAGACAGACGGGGAGACAAACGCCTCACTCACGGGGTGGGGCGCGATCATGGACGGCTGCTTTGCGAGAGGCTCCTGGCAGGAGCATCATTTCTCTTGGCACATAAATTGCCTGGAAATGTTGGCGGTTTTCAGAGCTCTGAGGAGTTTTCTGCCCGCTCTCCGCGTACACCACGTCCTTGTCAGGACCGACAACACGGCGGTGGTGGCCTATTTGAATCACCAGGGGGGTCTGCGCTCGCGCCCATTATGCAAGCTGGCACATCAGACCTGTGGTCCCAGCAGAGACTGCTGTCTCTCAGAGCGACGTATATCCCAGGGACCCAGAATCAGGGAGCAGACCTGCTGTCGAGACAGGGGCTGAGGCCTGGGGAATGGCGACTCCACCCCAAGGTGGTGGAGTTACTGTGCGAAAGGTTCAGCCCTATAGACGTGGACCTGTTTGCGTCTCAAGAGACTACGCACTGTCCACTGTGGTTCTCCCTCTTGCCCCCAGCCCCGCTAGGGCTTGATGCCATGGTGCAGACGTGGCCGAAGCTGCGCCTGTATGCCTTTCCCCCAGTCGCTCTGCTCCCAGGGATTCTGGAGCGGGTCCGTCAGGACGGTGTCAGCCTACTGCTAGTAGCCCCGTTTTGGCCGGCCTGAGTGTGGTTCTCAGACATAATATCACTCCTGGAGGGCCTGCTGTCTCAGGCGGAGGGCCAGGTCTTTCACCCTTGCCCCGCCCTGTGGAGACTGTGGGTCTGGCCCCTGAGGGGGCCCAGTTCCTTGAGGCGGGCCTGACGGCGGGAACAGTCGAGACGCTGCTCAGCTCCAGAGCCCCGTCCACAAGAAGGACGTACGGCCTGAAGTGGAATGTGTTTGCCACTGGTGTAGAGAACGGGCGGTGGACCCAGTTACCTGCCCGGTGACTATGGTACTGGAGTTCCTCCAGGACTGTTTCTATGCTGGTCTTTCCCCATCCACACTCAAGGTGTATGGGACTGCCATGGCAGCGTTCCACACCCCTCTGAGGGATGGGCCTCTGGGGAGGCTTCCACTGGTCGTGCGCTTCCTCCATGGAGCCTGGAGGATGAGACCCGTGACTCGTTCCAGGGTTCCCACTTGGGACCTGGCAGTGGAGACCCTCGAGCGCCTCGAACCCCTGGAGTCGGGTGAGGCCAAGCACCTGACCCTTAAGATGGCCTTTCTCCTCACTATCACCTCTCTGAGGAGGGGGGGGGATCTCCAGGCACTTTCGGTTTCTCCTCGAATGTAACCCTTGTTCCCCGAGAAGGGGAACGAGACACTGCGTCGGTCCGCCACACCTCACCCCGCCTGGAGTGCCTTGCTTCATAGCAAAGAGCTAATGTGTCCGGTGTGCCGGCGTGCTTATATACGCCTCCAGTTACGCCGTCACACGATACCGTTCTAGCAACGCCAATAGGATTGGAGTAGTTTCATTCATGATTTCAGCCCTGCCACGCCCAGAGGCGTTCCCATAGTGTCGTCACAGACGCAGTGTCTCGTTCCCCTTCTCGGGAAACAAGGGTTACATACGTAACCCGAGACGTTCCTTCACATTAAAAGTAGAATAGTGGCTGTTCCAAGCAACAGAGAAAACAGTCGTGTGCTTCATTTCTACAGTAAGTTTCTACAGTCCTTACTTAAAGTAACAGTAAGGTTAGAGCCTATTGACAATAAGGCAGTGAATAAGTAATATAATTGAAAAACTACATATAGCCCCTTGAAGTGTTTTATCACAGCAAGCAAAGACTTTTATTTCCAAAACATCATTTTTTAAATTATTATTATTGTTGGGTATTTATTCCATTTTAGTTTTAACTGATTATATTTGCCACATTGCAGCCCTGTTTTAATCCTGGTTCAACCACATCAAGCACGTTGTACTTTGTTTTGAAAGTGCTGTATAAAATATGTTTTATTAGTATATTTATTAGTATAATTATAGCCAACTTTCTGTACTCACTTTGGCAGTGTCTAATAAAAGTATTATGTGGTACTTCCCTTTTAGGGCATCATATGGCCAGAGGTAATCACAGGCTTTGTGGTAAATCTTCTTAACGCTCTTATCAACTACATCTTTCTTCATTCATTAAATCTAGGAGTAGCGTGAGTATTTGAACCACACATGACTCTTTCAGTAACAATATTATGGCTTGCATCACATAACATCTATATCATGCAATGAAATACTCTTTACAGTGGTTCTGCTGTAGCCAACACAATTTCCCAGTTCTCCATGGCTGGAATTCTCTATGCTTATTTCATATGGAAAGGTCTTCATAAGGCAACCTGGGGAGGGGAGAGCAACATGTGCTTTGGAGGATAGTGACCCTGCCTATAATCACAGGCTCCAATGGTTTCCTTCAGCATGTGTTAATGAGTTATTATAGCGATGATGGTAAAACACAGCGTGGGAGGACTGTGGTTCAATTAAGCTGTAGTACAGGGAGTCAAGACACTGAACTTTTGAAGAGATTTACCACATAACCAAGTTTTGTATTAACAAATGCATGAATATTGCAATTCAGTAGTAGTGCTCCCAGACCATTTAGTGATTTCTAATACTGTTTTCACAAGCTATCTGATTGGAAAACGATTTCATGAAAACCTAAAGCTAGGGTAGGCAATTAATTTCTGAAGCATTTTTTGTTATATTTGTTGAAATTCTCTTTACATCCCAACAGCAATCAATAAATCAAATGCTCGGACACAAAAATGTAATAAAAATCAGGTATCTTTGGCTGTTGATGGACTGTAATAATATAGTTTAATGTGAAAAATACTATTGCAAATACAAAGATCAGAAATCTTCTTTGATGAAAGTAAAAATTATTTTGCGTTATTCATTGACAGACAGACTGATCAATTGAGTAATTTTGAATTGATTCAGCGATTTAGTGTTTGACACACAGGCTGGTCTAAAGAGTACCTGCAGGACTGGGGCTCATACATCCACTTGGCCATCCCAAGCATGGTCATGATAATTTAAGAGTTGGAAATGCCTTGGGAGCTGGAGACACAGAGCAGGCTAAGCTGTCTGCTAAACTGGCAATGTTCTGTGGAGGTCAGTATACTATATTTCTATGCTATATGTTAATATCTTATTAAAATTGCATGTATTTGAAGTTCAGAAAATATTAAAATTATTGTTTTACAATTCTGATTTCACTCAAGCAATTAGTGCAGGAGTAGCTTAGAGGTTAAATATGAGGTGCCCTTGAGCAGGGCATTAAGTTTTCAAACTGCTCCAGCAGAACTATTCATTGGCCAACAGTTGGAAACTTTGGTTTTGCTTTGTGTTAATACCGTAAACGTCAGTGCATTTTACAGAAAATCAATCAATTCAGCACCTTTTGCTGCAATGCTACAACTGGGGAAATTTTAGTTTGTTGCTCTTTACCACAGGGTCAGTCTCAATATGTTTGGCAGCTCTCATTGGGGGCCTGAAGGATTATTTGTCTTATGTCTGTTCGAATGACGAGTGAGTATATCTTTAACATATATTTTGTTCACCACAGCTCTATGCTGGCAGCATTTTGGTACTACACCTTCATCAGGCAAATGGTGTTTCATACTAAGACGGCATCTTTTGTAAAAGGTGATTTGTGTGTCTGCACCAATCAACACATGAGATAAGGCAATATTACAAAACATTTATTCACATTTCCATTACTATAGATCAATCTTAAGCTTAGATACATCACTCTCTATAGTAACAGTAATATATCATCCCAGAGAGATTTATAATAAATGAATATAGATTTTTGTATAGTGAATGTAAACCAAAAGCTACATTATCAAGAGAGAGTTATCTTATACATCAATAGATTAATAGAAGAAATATCATAATAAACACAACATGTGCTCTCAGGAAATTCAAAATGCAGTAATGTCATACTTCATTACTTTCAATGTTGAAGGTCCAGTGTGTAAGATTTCTGAGGATCTATTGACAAAAATGCAATATAAGATCTATAACTATGTTTTCAGTGGTGTATAAAGACCTTACACAATGAACCTTTTGTTTTTATTACCTTAGAATTAGACATTTATATCTACATAACCGCAGGCACACCCTGCTCTGGAGGTCGCTGTATTTTGTCGTCATGTTTCTGCCGTAGCCCTCAACGAACAAACAGCGCTACAGAGTGCGTTTCGTCATCACGGCGTTCTTCTTCTGCTTGTGTAATTCCGGTAGTGTAGACGCCCGTCACTACATTGAATATGTACAAAGAAGAAGATTTTTCAGATTTTGAGAAAGCAAAAAGATAACAAAAGATTTAATTATGATAATAGTGAATAAAGAGATGGCATTAAAGAACAAACAAAAAACACTGCAGTGGACTGAAAAGTTGGTCCTCCTTTCCGATTTGCACCTTTCAGTCCCGATTCTCACAAAATGAGTTGTTTATATCCTCCAGGTATGTGGGCGGATCCTTTCTCCTCCACATGGCTTAGGTCCATAGTCATTGGTCATTTGGGTAACTTCTTCGTCACCCAATTAGGAAGGGTGTACCTTACTGTTCTTTGTTACTTTTGGTCAAACAAGAGAGCGCCAATCCCAGACGTGAAACCCCCTTTGATCTTACAGGAACAAACAGTCTTTGCTCTACCAACTAGTCATACAGCACACACAGGGGTTGTCTCCAGAACGGTCGACACCCAATTTCAGATGTCTGCGAAATAGTTAAACAAAAGAATCCTTCTAGCACTAAAGAAAGAGGTGTCAGTTTCCTTCACATTACAAAGAGGAGATAAACAATGGTTTAATTAACATTCTAATGCAATTGTCTGGCCTAAAACCCCACAGTTTTAAATTAGAAGAAAAACACTGAAATACATTTGGTAAAAACTTTGTTGTAAAATTTTAAACTCTACAATACGCTACCCCTTAAATTAGGCTATGTTACAATTAATCAAAAAACAGAAGATGTGATAATACTGTGACAGTTATAACTTTATGGAATTAGAAAAGGGAACACATAAGGCAGCATTTTTCGACAGGGCAGAGCGAGTCGATGGACTCTGCTATCGAGTTGTGCTACGGTAACATTTTTTGACAAGGCAGCATATATCGTCAGACACGTTACATTAGCGAGACAATCAGCTGATCAGTAATGTTAGCTTAGAGCATGGCAGCATCAGCCAGCAAAATTTTTACTGACTGGTAGAAAAAAATTTATTGTTAGTTGGATTAATTTCATGTAGTGACTTACTTTCACATGCTAAATGCCCATTAAAAACATTGCACCATTTTACCACAAGCTGAAATTATGGCTGTCAGTGCTACTTTGTTTAAAAAGACGTTTTGGTAATATTTGCTGATTGCTTATCTAATTAACCAAAGTGAGAGGAGCCTTGATTCTCACCAGCCAATGCCTTTGTAAACTTCATGTATTATGTGGTTTATAATGGACTGTCCCTGCGACACTGTACACAGGATAAGCTGTTGACGATGGATGGATGGATGGGTAATGGACTGTGGTGCAGAAACAGTGAGTCTTACATTGTCCTGTTATCTGTCAGTAGTCATACTTAATGCACTAGATGTGATAGTGTTTGAGAATTTCTTCATTTACTTTGGTATGTTAGTCCAGATAAGCCATCCCTCCAAAGATGTAAAATAATGTATTACAGGAGTATAAGACATCATGTAGCACAAACATATGGTTTTACATAATTTATATAATTTCTTAATATATCTAAAAGGAGCCTCATTTCTTGACTGGCAATCTCTTTTATCGCATAGATGACATCTTTGTCCTGTCTCAGGTATACTGCTCGGTTGGGTAGGGGAGGGGGGGTGCAATTCGCAACCCTCACCACTAGATGTCACTAGAACTTACACACTGAACCTTTAAGTAGGCCTTACCATAAAATTTACAGAAAAACAATCAAATAAGAAAAATAGTAAAAGTAATCACTATAAATGTTACTTACACACCTCCACATTATTATACAAGTACAACAAACACATCAGTGCATATAAATAAACACAATCAACAGGTCACAAGGCTTAATGGTCCTGAAAAAATATGTTTATACTCATACACATCCAGGAGCTGGACAGAGAATTCCTCAGGTTAATCTTAAGTAACAAAGCATATACAGAAAATGATTAGGAAAAATGTTCAGAATCACAAGGAAATATTAAGAATGAATTCATCATTAAGTCCCCTAGGAGCCAATGTTTGCAGAGTATAAATCCAGTAAGCCTCACACTGTCGAGTAACTTATCATGGTCTCAGCATTTGCCAGAGTATAACTGGATCAAAGTGGCCTGCGGACAGACATGTCCTGGTTTCTCTGTAATGTCCGAGGGTTTTTGGAGTTTCAGTGGACCCAAAGATTGCTATGGACCCGAGTACAGACTAGCTAGAGAGAGTAGATTAAGTGTACTTCTTTGTTTATTCTCTTTTCAAAATAATAAGTCAATTATTTGCTCAACCCCTCAGCCTGTTTTTATTTTCCATTTAACTCTTTTAACCCTGATTGACTTTTATTATATTTTAATGTGTATTTTTTCCAATTTCTCTATGTTGCTTTTAAACTTTTTTATATTTCCCTGTTGCTTTTATGTTTTATGTAACGCACTTTGAATTACCTTGTTGTTGAAATGTGCTATACAAATAAACTTGCCTTGCCTTGCCTTGATTATGGTCTAGTACTGAAACATTGCCAGCATATATAATATATAATATATTTTGCAAGCTAGACTGTGTGTGGAAGTTTCTTGGCAACCTTTGACTTACTTCCCTCCGATGCACCTGTCTCATGTTATAGAGGTGCGAGGTAATTTTCTGTTTGGAACCAGTGTGTTATGTTAACACATATACAGTCATTGTCAAGCCTGGGAGACATAACAGGTCTCTTAAAGTACCTTTCACCATTATGTCAGTTATTGCACACACAGAAAGCAGTGACCTTAGCTTACATATTCTTTTAAATATTAACTTGAGGTAGGCAAAATGGGGATTGTATGGAGATTACATGTCACTGTGCTCAAATATAACACACACACATCTAATGATGACAATACTTATATATAACAGTGTCAAACTGTACATTTTGTGTCGCTCTTCTTTCAGACAAATCAGGCAAAGGGTTGCTGATGTTATAGCTTTTTATGCTCCATTCATCCTTCTAGCAATATCAGTAGGTAGTAGTTACATTATGAGCAAACAAGATCTCATGACGTGCCCATATATATATTATTGTGCAAGTCTAACCTTGTCTTTATTCTGTTTGCGTGACTAGACTGCCTTAGGAAGCATTGTAAGAGGAGCAGGTAAACAGAAAGTCGGAGCTGTTTTCAACATTGTGGGATATTATGGAATTGGTTTACCTATTGGAGTGTCACCGATGTTTGCAACCAAATTAGGAATCATGGATAAGATTTACAGCAGAGATGAATTTTAGCCTTCAGCTGCTTTTTGCCACATTGTTGTCTAACTAGTAATTTTTAGGTCTTGTCTCCAGTATCTTTATTTAGTAACTGATCCACCAAGGTATCAACCTCTACTTGCTACTATAAAAACTCTCTTTCCTTCAGGTCTGTGGACAGGCTTGCTTACCTGTAATGCTCTGCAGTGCTTATTCCTGATTTTCTACCTTATAAGAATGAACTGGAAGAAAGCTACGGGTGAGGTTACTATTCAGAGGCAAATCTCCCCATTCTAAATGGCCCAAGGCTTCTTCTTATGAATAAATGTCCACACCTTGTTTTACTTCCAGGCTCAAATCAGAGCCGAGACTATGGGATCATCACAGACACAAGTAAGAGATTGTGCAACAACTAAAGCATTTTATTCTGCTAGAACAAAAAGGATTCCATTCAGCATGAAAAATTATAAATTCTTCCTCTGGATACAGTTTAGAATATGCGACATGTAGTTTAATGGTGGTATGCTGATATTGCTTAAATTATAAATGTGGCACCTTTAAGTCTGTGTGAAAGCTCAATATCATTGTTAAGCTCTTCCTTATCAGAATTAAGAGTATATACTGTATATTACTTCTGTACTTCAATGCAGTGTCAATGGGATTCTGAATGAGGTATTTTTCACTACTAAAACCGAATATGCAATTTCATTTTATCTCTAAACTAAAATAAACCTACACAAAATGGTAACTCACCAAATACTACTTTAATGTGAATAAGTGTGACAAAAAATGTCAGCTAGAATCTTGTAATTCTAAGGTCACAATTAAATATATTTCAGTGGAAACACCACAGTCACATTTGTATTGGTATGTCCAGGTCCCCACCCAGATGATCCAGGAAACTCACAGGGCCAAAGAGACACCATGGAGGAGGAGCTCTCTCACAGGAATGTGGTTCTGCGCAGGGGCCTGGCCCTGGCTGTCATGCTATTCACCCTGGCTGCTAGAATCATTGTGAACCTGTTGATCACTAACTTGGTTACATGAACATGAGCAACTTTTATGGTGTTATGTGAAGTGAATCCTTAGCCACGAGAGCAAATATGATGCAGATGTTTGCATTGCTTGATGTTACATCACTACCTGCAGGAGAAAGGCACAGATACACGAGTGTAGATGAGCAGAAAGTGGACAGAGTGTCACAGTCTGCCTGTCTGCCATGCGGTGTTTTGCACTTTTGTGTTTAGTTAGCGTTATTTTGGTCTGTTGGGTTTTGGGGGTCTGTCTTGTCTTTCGTCTAGTGTTCGGTAACCCTTGTCATGTCTGTTACCCCAGTGATCCCTCTGCATGTCTGTTTCTGTTTTCCCCTGCTCTCTCTCTCTCTCTCTCTCTCTCCCTACCTGTCACTCGTTAGCCTCATGTCTTTCACCTGTGTTGCTCTGGCCCTGCTCGTTAGTCCGTGTATATATACCTGGTGTTTCTGTCTTGTCTTTGTTGGGTCATTGTTTATTGTTACCTTGTGTTACAAGCCTACTCGTCGTGTCTCCCTGCTTGTTTTGGATTCTGGTTTTCTCGTTTGGATTACTTTCATTCATTTGGTCATCAGCCACTCAGTTTGTAAGTGTGCTCGCCTTTGTTTGTTTATTAAAACCCCTTGAACTGTACCTCCTTTGCCTTGCGTCCTGCATTTGGATCCTCCAACCAGCTCAACCCTGCCTCACCCACACCAAACCGTGACACAGAGCACCTTATGTGAAATGGTCCGTCTGTCAAAGCTAAATATTACTCATTCATTCATGAGAGATTCCAGTGAATCTGCCAGTGTTAAGCAAGTCTGACAATCTTTGTATTTGATACATAAACAGAAACATCGTGTTTATCTTGACTGTCATGGTCCACCTGAATCTTTATTTGGGACCAGTGTATTGGAGAGCAAAAATTAAACCATTTATTCACTTAATTTTTAATCATCTCTGCCCCTGCATTGCACTTAGCCACTTTCTGTCAAAGACAACAAAATAAGGCTCTCAAGGTTATTCTGACTCTTCATTTGGGACCATCACAGTGGAGGAAATTTGAGGTGTATATGTAGTATTAATACTCTCCAAAGTAAAGTTGGCCCCTGAAAGCAGGGTCTCGCAAAAGGAAGTGCACTGTTGCTCCCATAGCCAGAAGGGCAACTACTGTAAACATGGTGAGGCCTCGCCTGAGGATCAGCTGGGGTAATGGAGAGACAGCCATCCTTCAGCTGCAGGATAACATGTCTACCCTGTGTCTCCGTGTTCCCATTATGTTCCTTGATACTCACAGATATATAGCCATCCAATGACTTGAAGGAAAACGCATCACATTGCCTGTTACTTTATTTTGGTAAGTTACATGGAGAGCAAGCAGTGTGAAACGTAGTAAAGTGATTGCAAAAAGAAGAGAGAACAAGATATGAAATGAAGAATAGACAAATTGTTGCTTGACTAAAATACTGTCCCTCACCTCCCCATGTTGTTACATTGAGCTTCTTCCACCAAATGTAAGCAAACAAAAAGCACAGATGTAATATTGAAACAGGATATTGGCTGCTGCAGATTCACTGTAAGACATGCACACAGACATGTTAATATCTGCAATATTTGCAACATTTAGATACACTGAAATGAGATGATACAAAATGATATCAACACAGAAAATTGGACTTGGTTTTAGTACAGCAATGCAACTGTTTCTGCTGGTAGGACACTTGAAGTTGATAAGAAACATTGTCTCCAGAGAAAGATGATTAATAATGTATTTTAGCAGTGTTTTGTGCAGACAAACTGCAAATGTAAAAATGCGTTGAATTTTCGCTTAAAGATGAGAGAATACAACAATTTACAGGTAAGCAGGAAGGAAGCCCGTAATAAACAGCTGGGCTACTCTGAAATCAAGATGGTGTATTCAGCTCAAATTAAAGACAAACAAGCACTTTAAGGCAATATACATTATTCAACATCATTATTTTCACTGGCACTCAGAAGCAGAGAAGTATGGGAAATGTACTATGTAATGTGAAAATTTGAAGTTAAAGCTGCATTAATCAGTATTTCTTTAATCAGTATTTAACCAAATGTGTTTAATGTATTTCCTTTTCATTTTGAAGTTCGTCTGCCACTGTCCTCTTTGTCTGGCTTAGTTTCCTGTCTGTGTCTTCCCTTTGATTACCTGGGCCGAGTTTTTCGCCGACAGAACGTACCAAAAAGCTTATTTCAACAGAAATGTTAGTAGTAGTAGTGCCTTCAACAAACAGTTGTGTAAGCAAGCGCGCTTATTTTTACTGCCTATTTAACACCACTGTGTTTACAATTTTGTCGCAGTTGATTTGGTAACACTTCTGACACGCCTACCAAATGGGAGAAAACATACCTCAAGGCCCATAGCCCAACGTTGTACACTGCTTCAAGGAAACGTTGTTCAATCCAAGAACATTGCAAAACATTTTGAGATTGAACTCACCCCTGATGTGTTCATCCTTCCTGCTTGTGTGTGTCTGTATTTATTTTCCTCTTTTCAGTTCAGTACTCGTCAGATTGTTGTCTCTCGTTCTTGCTGTGTGTCGCTTGTGTTCAGTGTTTCATGGTGTGTGTATTATTTGTATCCCTTGTGCCTGTCATTATTTGGATTATCTGCTTTTTTCGTTTGTTAGTGGATTCTGAGTATTTACTGTACATTGGTCTTTTGGATTTACTTTGCTTTTATGGAATTACCTTGTTATGTTGGACTGCTTTGTTTAGACACAGCCTACAAGTTCACTTTTGTTTGTTAATAAATTATTGGATGAAAACTTTCCTGATTGCATATCTGCATTTGGGTCCTAAACACGTATTTCCCTGAGCACACGGTTCCCTAGCTTGACATTTGACCATTAACCCAACAGACTTTTTTTCTGAAGAATTTAAGAATTCTGTAGAATTTTCTCTTGCCTTGTCTGATCTAGCTTAAGGTCGTTGGAAGAATGCCATTTGTTTTTTAGCCACTCCAGAAGGTTTCTTCTAGGCCTTGGCTGTGGAATTGGTTATGTAAATGTGCTTGTAGTGAAGATATCAGGCTAAGATTCAGATATATTTTTCAGGAGTTGGTTGTCCAGTGAACACTGGAACATCCTATAGTTGCACTATGCACATTGTGTAGGGCCCTGCATATTAAGCAAGGCCCCGCCTCAAAGCAAGCATCAGTATTTAATGACATTTTGATGAGAGTATGAAGAGGAAACTATCCTTCTGGGGACGAGAAGAGAAAAAAACTCAATGAGAGTGAATTGCAGGAACAGCAATCACATAAATTTGTGTTCTCTCCTCTCAAAGTCTGATGTCGGCAAATAACAGTAAATGAAATGTAAACTGAGGTTCAGGAACAGGACCACGTCTCTCTCACTTATTTGACCACCTGCGCTTCATTCAGTTCCTCCAATCAACCACCCGTGCGTCACTCATTTCATCCACCCGTCCCTCTCAAATCCAATCACATGCACTTACTATATAAGCTGTCTAACCCGTTTTCTCTCCGTTTCTCAGTTCTCACATCCCTCCCACCCAAACCCTGCTTGTTCACCTCTTTTAATGGGCAGCAAAAAGAATTGTGTCCGAACAGCTGCTCACTGTCCTGGAAAATAACAAATTATTTGAAAAGTTTCAATCTGGTTTCAGGAAGTACCACAGCACTGAGACTGCCCTGCTTAAAGTCACCAATGACCTTTTAATGTCTGCTGATGAAAGCATGTGCTCAGTCCTGGTACTCCTGGACCTTAGCGCTGCTTTTGACACCATTGATCACAACATCATGTTAGACAGACTGAGGCACTGAGTGGGGATCTCTGGTACTGCTCTAGAATGGTTTTCATCCTACCTGTCAAATAGGAAGTTTTGCATGTCTGTAAACAACTATGTCTCCTCATTCTGTCCAGTTAAATATGGTGTGCCTCAGGGGTCGGTCTTAGGACCCATTTTGTTTTCCTTGTATCTGCTTCCCCTTGGACATATTATCCATAAACATGGTATTTCTTATGCTGATGACACACAAATATACTTGCCCGTCAGATCCACAGACCCTGGAATGCTGAGTTCACTTAACAACTGCCTTTGCAAAGTTAAAAAATGGATGTATTTCGTTGGCATTAAAGGAACCGCTCTAAGCTGGTTTAAGTCCTATTTATCAGATCGATTTCAGTTTGTACATGTTAACGATGAGTCCTCCATGCACGCCAAAGTTACTCATGGAGTTCCTCAAGGATCTGTCCTTGGACCAATCCTCTTCACTTTATATATGCTTCCTTTAGGCAATATTATCAGGAAACACTCCATAAACTTCCATTGTTATGCAGATGATACTCAGTTATATCTATCGATCAAGCCAGATGAAACTCATCACTTAGCTAAACTTCAAATGTGCCTTCAGGATGTTAAAACCTGGATGACCTGTAATTTTCTCATGTTAAACTCAGATAAAACTGAAGTTATTGCTCTGGGGCCTAAGCACCTCCGTGACGCATTATCTAAAGATATAGTTTCCCTGGATGGCATCGCCTTGGCCTCCAGCACCACTGTGAGGAATCTTGGAGTTATCTTTGATCAGGACATGTCGTTTAAGTCTCACATTAAGCAAATTTCAAGGACCGCCTTTTTTCACCTACGTAATATTGTGAAAATCAGGAACATCCTGTCTAAAAATGATGCAGAAAAACTAGTCCATGCATTTGTTACTTCTAGGCTGGATTACTGCAATTCCTTATTATCAGGCTGCTCGAAAAAGTCCATTAAGACTCTTCAGCTGATCCAGAATGCTGCAGCACGTGTTCTGACAGGAACCAGGAAAAGAGATCACATTTCTCCTGTTTTAGCTTCTTTGCATTGGCTTCCAGTAAAATCCAGAATAGAATTTAAAATCATTCTTCTTACCTACAAAGCTCTTAATGGTCAGGCACCATCTTATCTTAAAGAGCTCATAGTACCTTACTACCCCACCAGAGCACTGCGCTCCCAGAATGCAGGGTTACTTGTGGTTCCTAGAGTCTCCAAAAGTAGACTAGGAGCCAGAGCGTTCAGCTATCAAGCTCCTCTCCTGTGGAACCAGGTTCCAGTTTGGGTTCAGGAGGCAGACACCATCTCCACATTTAAGAGTAGGCTTAAGACTTTCCTCTTTGATAAAGCTTATAGTTAGGGCTGGCTCAGGTAGTCCTGAACCATCCCTTAGTTATGCTGCTATAGGCCTAGACTGCCGGGGGATTTCCCATGATGCACTGAGCTCCTCTCTCCTCTACTTTCTCTCCCTCTGTATGCAACCTTATCCCATTATTGCATGTTACTAACACAACTTCTCCCCTTTCTGGTAGTCTTGTGCTTTCTCGTCTCTCTCCTCTCTCCTATCACTTCCTGCAGGTTTTCTGGCTCTGGAGCTGTGGAGTCTGGAGCTGTGGCTGCGGGTCACCTGCTGCCCCCGTGTTCCTGCTCGACACCCTCTACTACAACGACTATTGTTGCTAGTCTTATTGTTATTATAATCATTAACATTACGATGGTTACCATTAACACTATTATAAATATCTGTACCATTTTTCATTTAGTCTATTGCAACATTACCTTCACTGTGTGTACCTCTGTGTGTATATTGTGTAGGCTGCCTCTCTCTCTCCTTACATCTCTCTCTCCTTACATCTCTCTCTCTCTTTCTCTCTCTCTCTCTCTCTCACCCCAACCGGTCGAGGCAGATGGCCGCCCACCCTGAGCCATGATTCTGCTCGAGGTTTCTGCCTCTTAAAAGGAAGTTTTTCCTTGCCTCTGTCGCCTAGTGCTTGCTCTTGGTGGGAACTGTTGGGCTTCTGTAAATAACATCATAGAGTATGGTCTAGACCTGCTCTTTTATGAAAAGCGCTGTGAGATAACTGTTGTTGTGATTTGGCGCTATATAAATAAAATTTTATTGAATTGAATTGAAATGTCAAATAATTTCCTCCAGCTGAACTCAGACAAAACAGAAATCCTGGTCATCGGGTCTCAGCAGATGTCAAATCAAATACTGCCATCTGCTAGTTCCCTAGTAAATCACATTAAGCCTGTGGCAAAGAACCTTGGTGTTTGGTTTGATAGTAATTTAAATTTCGAGCAGCACACCACAAAGCTTGTTCAATCACGTTTTTATCAACTTAGAAATATAGCAAAAATTCTATCTATGTTAACTTTTAAGGACACCGAGACCATTTTACACGCCTTCATCTCATCACGCCTGGATTATTGCAACAGCCTTTTCACCTGTTTAACCCAAAAATCTATTGATCGACTCCAGACTGTCCAGAACTCAGCTGCCAGGCTTTTAACCAGAACAAAGAAATATGACCACATTACTCCTATTTTAGCTTCATTACACTGGCTCCCAGTATGTTTTAGAATTGACTTTAAAATTCTATTGATCACTTTTAAAGCTCTTCATGGCCTCTCGCCTTGTTATATTTCTGAACTTTTAGTCCCATACGCACCAGCACGTACCTTGAGATCCTCGGGCAGAGGTCTGTTGTCTGTTCCAGAGTCTCGACTGAAAACTGAAGGGGACAGAGCGTTTGCAGTCAGGGCCCCGAGGCTCTGGAACAGCCTGCCTGAGGAAATCAGGTCGGCTGAGTCAGTGAACTCTTTTAAGTCCCTTCTTAAAACATACTTTTATAGGAGAGCCTTTCCCGATCTTATTTGACTTTATTTTATCCCTTTCATTTTATTGTATTTTACTAATTTTATATTTATCTCAAACGTATATTTTAGTCTTTTCAATGTTTTCATGCTTTTATCTTGTAATGTTTTTGTATTATTGTCTCTTGGGTATTATTGTCTTTACACTTGTTAAAGCACTTTGTAACTTGTTTTTGAAAAGTGCTCTACAAATAAAGATTATTATTATTATTATTATTATTATTATTATTACATAGGTTTTGTTTATTTCTGTAAAAGGGAATGAGATTGGTTTATGGCCTCTGTCCACTCAGAGGTCCTGACAGCCCTAGTGCGGGTAGTTACATATCTGGACAAGGTTAAATTGTCACTTTAACAGTCATGAGTAGAGTCAGTTAATTTAACTCCACAGGAGATGGTGGTTTGTATGGTTGATAACGTGGGCAACCAGCACTCAGAGTGGATACAAAGTTTTTCATGTGGCAGGCCTTGCTTAAACCGCCTCCTATTTTGGAGTGCTGGGCTGAATTTAGGGAGGTCCGGACCAGTTCTTCTTGTTAAAAAGCCAGTTTTTATCCTACACACTGACAGAGTTCCTGAAGTGTCCCTAAAAGCAACATACATTGGTGAAAGAGAAATAATTGTACCTACTGAATCATGGAGAACAGCACACAGAGTTCATCTATTTCTTCATGGAATGAATGTTTTGTATTAAAGCGGATTCGCGGATTGGTCCCTGCTGGTTTCAAGACAGAAATCAAAGAGTTGTCTAAACTGGCCGGACCAGTGGTGAGTAGCCTGTATTTAGTGTGGGGAAATCTGATTAAATATCTTTCTGTTTTCCCGGCTACTTTTCATTGATTTTGATCTTTCTCATCAGATACTTGCCGAGTTCATGGTTTTTGCAGTGAGTTTTGTTAGTACTATGTTCTGTGGCCATCTGGGGAGGAAAGAGCTGGCAGGGGTTACTTTGGCCACAGCAGTAAGTACAGTAGTAATGTTTCTACAGTAAAAGTTAAACAAATAAAGCAACAGAACATAACCCATCAATGTTTGTGTTATATCCTCAGGTTATTAATGTTACAGGTATATCTGTTGGATCTGGTTTATCAGCAGCATGTGATACTCTGATTTCTCAGGTATGATCCTTTCAGACACATGTTTTTGAGTATTAGCAACAGTCTTGTAAAAAAAATTAAATTAAAAAAATCTCTGGTTTCAGACCTTTGGGAGCCGCAACCTCCTGAGAGTTGGGGTTATTCTGCAGCGGGCGATCCTCGTTTTGATACTGGCATGTTTCCCCTGCTGGGCGATCCTCATTAACACAGAGTCCATTCTACTGGCTGTCAGACAGGATCCAGAGGTGGCCAGGTCAGCTGTTAGAAAATTTCCTTGTCTTCACCTGCTTTAGTTTGTTGTTTTCCTTTACCTTTACTCATTGTTTTCAAGATTATGTTTGTTATTGATACAGATAAAAAAATCTCTTTCTAGGTTGTCTCAGATGTATGTGAATATCTTTATGCCAGCACTTCCTGTGAGTATTTCAAACCTCTCATTATAAAACTCAGCTTAGTAGTAGTAGTTCTGAAAAAGAAATATATATTGATTGTTTGTTGTTTACAACATCTGCAAGTCAGAAATGTTTCTCTGTTGTTCTGTCTAGGCTACGTTCATGTATTCATTAGAAACAAGATATCTGCAAAACCAGGTACGTGCATTATTATTCAACATTAAGTAACTACCTGATGAGCTATATAAGTGATTTGCTTCTTTAGTGAATCAAATACACAGAAAGATTCTATTAGTCATCCTTATACTTCCAGGCTGCATATTGATGTGACATTAGAGATCAGTTCTGTCTAAATTCAGATGGCAGTGAGGTCAGGGCTTCCTGAACTTTGCCATGTCAAGGACCAAAAGCAGACACTAGACCATAACGATGAGTTTACAGATTTATTTAAGCAAAAACAAAACGTTGTTTACCTTTTTGTTTTCACTTTTCTCCAGGCAACAAAACTTGAAGCAGTCCAAACAAACCAATAAATCCAAAATCTTATTAAGCAGGGTGAGCGAGTGTCAATGTTTACAGTGGATGAAGGAGGAAGCTATCCTCCAGCCAGAGTAGATCCTGACCACCCTGGGCACCTAAGCAAAATTCTTCTATGAGGCCCTCCTACCTGACTCGTGAACTATGTAAACAATTTGCCATTGCTGCACGGTCACACCTGACACCACAATGCTCTGCCATCTTTAAAAAAGTCTTTCTCTGTAGTAAACCTGATTGAAAACATCTCCAGTGCTGGTCTGAATGGACCTCTGCGCAATAACTCGGTCCTCATAAAGTCTGTTAAGACTGGAGGCCAATCTGTTGGGTCATTTATGGTGCAGAAACTGTTCCATTAGGGTCTGAGCTGCTTGGTAGTTTTCATCCTACCTGTCAAATAGGAAGTTTTGCGTGTCTGTAAACAACTATGTCTCCTCATTCTGTCCAGTTAAATATGGTGTGCCTCAGGGGTCGGTCTTAGGACCCATTTTGTTTTCCTTGTATCTGCTTCCCCTTGGACATATTATCCATAAACATGGCATTTCTTTTCATATTTATGCTGATGACACACAGATCCACAGACCCTGGAATGCTGAGTTCACTTAACAACTGCCTTTGCAAAGTTAAAAAATGGATGTCAAATAATTTCCTCCAGCTGAACTCAGACAAAACAGAAATCCTGGTCATCGGGTCTCGGAAACTAGATTTAATATTCAACTAGAGGTAAAATAGTAGGCTATACTATTATATGAGTGGACAGTGGACAGATGTAGATACCAGTGTGCCAATATGTGCTCCTTCTAACCGCCTCCTCCTGAGAGCAACATGCTCCCTGTTTTACTATCGTTATAAATATTTTTTTATCATTTAACTTTGTTCAACTTGAGAAATACACATTTCAAAATGTCAGCATTTTGTGCATTTTCCTTGATAATCAAGCAATTAGACTTATAGTACCATTTGTTCCATTATAATCAAATCACAATCGCAAATTGTAAGCAATTGGTGCCATCTTCAACCATGTTCTTCCTTGACACCCTTTGCTTCAATTGTTATTACTAGTCGTATTGTTGTTATTATTATTATCAATAACATTACCATAGTTTTTCCTTGCCTGTGTTGCCAAGTGCTTGCTCAAGGCTGGGCCCTGCTTTAAGATCCAGTGTGCAAAATTTCTGATCTGATCCAGTGACAGAAATGCAATATAACTATGTTTTCATTGTTGTATAAAGACCTTACACAATGAACCATTATGTCTTTATTACATAATCGCGGGTCCCCCTTCCATGGACTTGTCTTGTTGCACTGCCGTGTTTCTACAGTTTGGTCACTATGTTTGGTCTCTATGTTCTTCTTGTTCTTCTTCTTGTAAAATTCAGGCAGTGTAGACACTCATCACCACGTTGAATAAGTATGTTCAAAGAAGAAGAAGAAGAAGAAGTAACAAAATAAAGCCAGGTTCAGCAAATAAGTTTAACATCAAAGCAATTTTTTTAACCGTTAGATGGTGGTTGAGAATATAAGAATTATTATTTGAAACCGTTGTAAAGTGCAGGACCCTTACCTAGAAGGCTGTGTTTGATCCCAAGTTGTTTCTCTTTATGACAAATTGATTCTAGAACGACTGTTTCTCAGGCTCACAAAAAGCACATGCTGCAGTGTTTGTATTCCAGTGTTTGATCTGCAACCATTTAAGGGAGTCACTTTTTCTTTCTTTCAGAGGTGTGTCAAGCAGGCTACAGACTCTTTCTCAGACTTTTTAATGTTGTTCTTCTTTTTTGAAAAGTAAAAGCTATCAATTCAACTCCAAATAAGCATTGCAGCAAAAAACTGTCTCACACTTTTATTTTGTAGTCAAAACCACTAAAGAGGAAGTTATTATGTGAGTAACTATTGCTATCATGACTGCGATCTTTTTCCAGCACCGCTATCAAAGTATTTTTGGTGGTTTTTTTTGCTGCTATCAAAGCACCACAATGTGGCCGCGAGCCAGATATTTTTGCTGGTGGGCAGTTTTGTCAAGGGTCTATAATCACCAAGAGAAGTAATGTGTTTCCCTTGTCAATATTTGTATAAACTTCCTCTTTTATATGGTTTATAATGAAATGCGGTGCAGAAACAGTGACAGTGTTACACACTGTTGGCTGACTTTTTCTGTGTTATTTGTCAGTGGCCAAGTTGCAATAACACATGGTTTTACTGAATAATTAAGTAAATATAATTTCCTCATATATCAACCTAAAGAAACCTCATTTCTTGAGCGGCTACTCTCTGCTATCTTAGAAGAGACACCGCTCTGATTATTGTTATTGTTTTGATCTTGTTGTTGATTATTTTATTCCATTCCGTTTTGTATTATAACTGTCTTTCTGATTTTATTAGCCTCATGGCAGTCCCGTTGTAATCCTAATACAAACATGTAAAGCATGTTGTAACTTTGTTTTGAAAGTGCTGTATAAAATAAGTTTATTATTGTTATTATTGTAGCCATCTTTGGGTACTCAATACACTGCCGTGAATAACAATAATATGTGGCACTACTTTTTTAGGGTATCATATGGCCAGAGGTAATCACAGGCTTTGTGGTCAATCTTCTGAATATTCTTATCAACTACATCTTTCTTCACCCATTAAATCTAGGAGTAGCGTGAGTATTTCCCTTTGAACTGCACATGACTCTTTCAGTAACATCATTATGTCTCGCATCACATAACATATATCATGCAATGAAATACTCTTTACAGTGGTTCTGCTGTAGCCAACACAATTTCCCAGTTCTCCATGGCTGGAATTCTCTATGCTTATATCATATGGAAAGGTCTTCATAAGGCAACCTGGGGAGGTGAGTGCAACATGTGCATTGGAGGATAGTGACCCTACCTATAATCACAGGCTCAGTGATAGTGGTTCAAAGTTGTAGCTCAGGAGTGAAGAGATTAACCACGTTACTAATTAAAACTTAAAGCTAAGGTAGGCAGTTTATTTCAGAAGCATTTTTGTTATATTTATTGATTTTCCCTTTACATCTTGACAGCAAACAATAAATCAAATGCTAGGACATAAAAATGAACAGAAATCCAGTGTTTTTGGCTGTTGCCGGACTGTAATAATGTAGTTTAATGTGAAAAATACTATTACAAATACAAAGATCAGAAATCTTCTTTGTTGGAAGTAAAAGTAATTCTGAGTTGTGTATAAACAGACAGACTGATTGATAACTTGAGTAATTGAATGATTAATTGATTTTTTGACACACAGGCTGGTCTAAAGAGTGTCTGCAGGACTGGGGCTCATACATCCACTTGGCCATCCCAAGCATGGTCATGTTGTGTGTCGAGTGGTGGACATTTGAGATTGGAAGTTTTCTAGCAGGTAATGTGACTTTGGCCACTTTGTGGTTTTGAAGCTAAAAGTTTGTCTGAAATGAAACAGCTGTTTGTCACTGACAGGTCTAATAAGTGAGGTGGAGCTTGGAGCTCAATCAGTTGTGTATGAACTGTCAACTGTTGCATTCATGGTAATTTTCCTCTCATTTGAAATGATATTTCCACCAAATACTAAATATACATCAAGTAATAATGTGTAAAATGAATTACTTATTTGTACACACAGTGTAACAACATGTTATTTTTTGTCAGTTCCCTCTGGGTTTCAGTATAGCAGGCAATGTAAGAGTTGGAAATGCCTTGGGAGCTGGAGACACAGAGAAGGCCAAACTGTCTGCTAAACTGGCAATGTTCTGTGCAGGTCAGTATGCTCTTAAACAATATTTCTATGCTATATGTTAATATCTTATTAAAATTGCATGTATTTGAAGTTCAGAAAATTCTGATTTCACTCAAGAAATTAGTTCAGGAGTAGCTTAGAGGTTAAATATGAGGTGCCCTTGAGCAGGGCATTAAGTTTACAAACTGCTCCAGCAGAACTATTCATTGGCCAACAGAAGGAGACTGTGGTTGTCCTTTGTGCCTTTACAGAAAAGAAAACAATTCAGCACCTTTTACTGCAATTCTGAAACTTTTTGTTACTCTTTACCACAGGTTCAGTCTCTATATGTTTGGCAGCTCTCTTTGGGGGCCTGAAGAACCATATGACTTATGTCTTTACAAATGATGAGTGAGTATATCTTTAACATACGTTTTTGTAACCAAAACTGAAAAAGTGAACTGAAAAAGTTTTTTTCTCAGTGTTTTATGTTAACACGTGTGGATTACATGTTCTTTTGAATATTAACTTGAGGTAGGCTAAATGTTCCTCACAGTTGTCCTCAGTTATGCTGTGTAGCATCACTGTGATTAACGGCAATTTACTGATTCCTCTTTGGTCAATGTTACTAGGAGATTAGAATATGTACAGTTCTCAAATACAACACACACAAATCAAACGATGAGAATGTATTTTCTTATGTCACCTCTCCTACAGTGTCAAATTGTAAATTTTATGTCGCTCTTCTTTCAGACAAATCAGGCATAGGGCTGCTGATGTTATAACTTTTTTTGCTCCAATCATCCTTCTAGATGCAATATCAGTAAGTAAAGCTTCCATTTCATCCAAACAAGATCTCATGATGTTCCCATAAATATTATTGCATTAATTTTTTGTTGAATCTTTTTTCTGTATTCATGATTAGATTACCTCAAGTGGCATTGTAAGAGGAGCAGGTAAACAGAAAATCGGGGCTGTTTGCAGCATTGTGGGATATTATGGAATTGGTTTTCCTACTGGAGTGTCGCTGATGTTTGCAGCCAAATTAGGAATCATAGGTAAGATTTACAGCAGAGATGAATTTTAGCCTTCAGCTGTTTTTTTCAACATTGTTGCCTAACTAGTAAGTTTTAAGTTTTGTGTCCAGTGTCTTTTTAAGTAATCGATCCACCACTGTATCACCATCTTCTTGCTACTCTTAATGGGGCCACCTGTAGTTTTCAGTGGCCTCTAGTTTTGAGGTTTCAGATTGCAACCACTACGAGTGAGCAGTCAGCGTTGGTCAAAACCAAACAGGGACATAACAAGAGGCCAGACACAAAATGCTGCTGAATACTGCAACATTACACTATTATTTTCATCAGCTTTAAGTTGAACTAATCCATATTCATAGGATAGAGGATGTCTCTTACATACCTATATATATTAGATATTTAACAGCAGCAGGCCAACTGATCTGCCACTTAACATCATAATGCGCAAAACCCAACACAACAGTAGATCTACATTATTGGCCTAATATCGGTTCACACACAGGATTATCGCTGTAATAAGAGATGCACACATTACATTTTTCCTGGCTATTTCAAGTTAATGATTTTTTTAAAAGGTCTGACCTGCAGATTCTAATTTTCAGATTTTTTTTTATTAATTTCCGATTCTGATTTTTTTCTTCTAAGAACTATAACTGACAGCATACACAAACATTTTTGTAACTATTAATTGGAAAAAATTTATTAGGATCCCCATCAGCACCAGTATAGATGTTAGCTATTCTCACTGGGGGCTTGTGTGAGACATTTTGAAGGGCAGGGGCTCAAGTGAAAAATAGGGCACTTCTCACATTATTTTTTTAACCAAATGTTAAATATATTAATACAACTCTGACTTTCTTATTTGAATTCCCTCACACTCGCGCAGTTGTTTCATTCAAAATAATCAGTTCACACAGAGACTATAGTCTTATCACAAGAGAAGGCAACAGCAAAGGAAACTGTCACAATGTGCATGTTTTATATGTTACTAGCTTCAAGTGTATATTTAGAATAAATAACTGCACAAAGGAGAGGGACATTAAAATGAATTGTTTAAATACTCTTTGTTTCACAAGCAAGATATCCTTCAGCTTCATGCAGGCAAGCAACTGAATATTGAATTGCCTAAATATATTAAAATATTGATCAAATGCAATATTATTATTATTATTGCTATTATAATTACACTTTCCAGGCACGCGCACACACACACAATATCTGATGGTGACAAGGAATTAGTTTTACATTTGAAAGAGGGCTGTCTGTATCATATAAAGATCTATCAGCAAACAACAAACTAATAGAATGTATGTAGTTATTAGATGAGGAGCCTACGATCAAAATTATGAAACTACTGTTTAAGGCAGGAGACTTTTTTCATATAGTGATTCATTTTGAGATTTTTATCAATTTTGCTTCCATGTCTTCTTTTACTCTAATGGAAAGAAGACTTCCAAAATACACATTTATATGGTGTTTGTGGTAAGCCTACTACCCGCCTGTGTGCATCTGTATCAAATTAGTGTATTTTCATTTGTTAACACCTAATTTGCATCCATGTGGCAATTTTGATGACATTACTAGACACAAATTTTACTGTATTCATCTGTAGTGTCTCCTTTAAGTACAGTACATAGCCTGTATGATGATATAGACTTTGCTAAAGTTGAGCCAACTTATTTACATTAGCTGAGTAGCTCATGGAGTCATGCATGTTAGCAAATTGTCTTTTGCAACTGACAAGTCTCATGTCTGACCTGATATTTAGATTTTTGTTCAATAAATATAAGAGTAGTATTCATTTCAAAAAATAAAAAAAGCACCCCTGAAAAGGGGCTTTCTCTGGAGGAAGAAAAACGGCAGGTGCTTGTGCAGTGCCTGCATAGGAGGCAGCGTACAGGTCGTCAAAGGAAACTGGGAAACCCAGCAAATGGTTTACTTTTTATGTGTGTTACAACCTGTTCACAAAGAAATAGCAACATAAGTGATTCATTTCAATTAAAACTACATGTAGCCCTTTAAAAGCAAGATGTAAACTCTTTATTTTCTACAGGTTTGGGATAGGCTTGTTACCTGTGTGGCTCTACAGTCCTCATTCCTTATTTTCTACCTTGTAAAATGAACTGGAAAAAAGCTACGGACGAGGTAAGTATTCAGAGGCAAATCTTCCAATTCTTAATGGCCCCACTCATCTTGATGAATTCACGTTTACATATTGTTTTTCTTCCAGGCTCAACTCAGAGCGGGTGTGGGGAAATCCACCGATGCAAGTAAGAGATTGTGTAACAACTAAAGCATTTTATACTGCTAGAGAAAATTATACAGTTTAGCACAGGAAATGATAAATTCTTCTCTCAGGGACAGTTTAGACTGTGATAAATGTAGATTAATGTGGTACATGAAAAATTATACACGTGGCACCTTTTAAGTCTATGCAAAAGCTAAATATCATTGGGAAGCTCTTCCTTGTTTTTAGAATTCATAGTATACTGTACATTACTTCTGTATTTAATGCAATGTCAGCAGGATTCTGAATGAGGTTTTCTCACTGCTGAAACAGAAGATTGCAATTTAACTTTATCTCTATTAAAGTATAAACTAACATAGCTTCAATGCGTTAACTTACAACAGATACTCAAAGATTACTTTAATGTGAATAACAAATAAAAAAAACACGTCAGCTAGAATCTTTGTTTAATATATTTCAGCAAAAACACTGTCATATGTTGCTTTGATGTCCAGGTTCCCAACCAGATGATCCAGAAACTCACAGGTCAACAGACACAATTAAAGAAGAGTTCTCTTACAAGAATGTGGTTCTGCGTAGGGGCCTGGCTCTGGCTATCATGCTATTCATCCTGGCTGCTGGAATCATTGTCCTGTTGATATCTCTAACTTGGTTACATGAACATGAGCTAGGTCTGTGATATGATGTGAGGTAACTCCTTAGCCACAAGTGCACAACATGATGCAGATGTTGGACAGCATATGTTACAGAAGTATGAATTACACATTCATTCACAAGATTTTCCAGTGAATCGGCCAGTGTTTTGCCAAAGTAGACAGATTTTGACAATCTTTGTGTTTAATACATACGAAACATTGTGGTTATCATGGACTGTCATGGTCAACCTGAATCTTCATTTGGACCTATTCGCGTCATTTGTTGATAAATTTGCTGCAGATTTAC
>NW_024042261.1:28900618-28923663 GCF_014851395.1 Micropterus salmoides
ATTAGTTTAGATCCTTGATGCCACCAAAAAATACATGACACAGTGTTGAACTTTTCTCCGTCACAAAGCAGAGAAAGAGGGGTCCCAGCCAATTACTTTGGAAAAGGCAGGAAACAGGGGGGGAAATGGAAATGGGGGTAGAAAGAGGGGAGTGGGATGAAATGAGCTAGAAAGAGGGGCGACCTCAGTTTAAAAGGGGTTGGGTAATAGAGGTTTTGGGGCAACATGAGCAACTGAACTACAAGGGGTAAGAGGGAGCAGAATCAGAAGGATTAGGGGACCTGTGGGAAGAAGGTTGCACTACATTGATAGAGGTCAGAGCGTGCAGAACTCAAGGAAACAGGCGAGGCAGGGCAGCATTGTTTTTCATCTAATTTTGAGATAAGTGCTGTTTTTATACACGTACCTAAGGAATGTGGTTAATGCAATGTTGACCTTCTGAAGATGACAGCGGGCAAACCTCTCTCAAGTGCTGAAATGACAAGAATGTGCTTCATCTTCCTGCTGATGAGTAATGCCGTTTCAGTCTCCACACAGTTTAATGGGTACAACTGTGATGCCAACTACCACAGCAGGTTTCCAGGTAAGAACCCACCATGTAACAATGTTTTCTCTTTATGATCCTGTCATTCTGCCTACATGTATGGAGCAGAGGTAAAACTTTAATACATAGTTCATAACACATTATAACACACTAGAATGTAGTTGCAAATATAAGTAAATATCAAAGTGTTTATTAATGCATATGTCAACAAATACTCGCCCTAAGGCGGCACAGCCTTACACTTAACTGCCTATTTACATGCACAAATCATTCCCAGGCAAACTGTTTATGAAAGCATTTAAATAGAGAAAAGACAAATTATTAAATATGATTACAACTATGTTAAATTATGTTAACAAGGAATCATTAACAGTTTGGATGCATCACAGGAGGATTTTTAAAGGAGAAGTTGTGCTTTTTGACAAATACTTAAGCAGAAAAATTTCTTATATCTGCTATCTACAGTTAGATTATAATGTGTTTTACAGTTTTAATGTTACCGCTTATAGTATTTAGCACTAAATAATGTACTTTCTATTTTACCATACTTATCTAATGGTTTATTCATAAAACAAATAGCTTGATAAAAATGGTATACCTTGTTATACATTTAACAACCAAATTAGCTACAGCACTAAAATCATGCTTATCAATAAGGGAGCAGTTCTGTACTACTGACTACACTGACATCATGTCCTCTGTTTATTTTCTAGGATTTTAGCACCATGGGGTAGTTGACACTACAGTTAGAAATGTACAAATATGTAAGATTGATTCTATGTTTAGACTCAGACTGATTAATTTTAAATAAATAAATGATTCTGTCCTCCAGAATTTTATTCCTGGCAATGTAGGGAGGGCTTTAATAATAGTTAGGAAATGATATGGTAAAAACCTTTTTCTAAAGAGGTTTTCATAATCTCCTAAAACTTTACTAAGAAGCTTACTGGAAAGAATTGAAACTACCTGAATAGACTTTCTTTTTGGTATCTAAAATCCTGCCTATGGCCCTGTTAGATAAAGGATAGATGGATAAGGAGTTACAAGTGCTCGCAAATTGCTTTTGTGAAACAGGCCCTAGAATTCTACAGCTAAATAAATGTGTTGTTAACCTTTCCTCCAGGTGAGCGGGACATCAGCGTGTACTGCGGGGTTCAGACCATCACCTTGAAGATCAACTTCTGCCCCGTGCTCTACTCCGGCTACACCAACGCAGATTTGGCCCTCAACGGTCACCACAGTGATGCCCAATGCCGTGGCTTCATCAACAACAACACCTTCCCCACAGTGATCCTGTTCAGCATCAGTCTCAGCACTCTGGAGGCCTGCGGAAACAGCCTGGTGGTAAAGAATAAATAAACACAAGACATTGGGTTTTAATAGAATCAATAAGCAACTTCATGAAGTTGTTTATTGACTTGGGAGAAGACAAAAGTGACAATGCTGAGATGTTTCTATCTGCAGGTCAGCACAGCCTACGGGGCCAATGCCTATGGGAACATGTCTCTGGTACAAATTGGGAATGTCTCCGGCTATATCGACACCCCTGACCCACCGACAATAATCAGCTACCTGCCCGGTTTGTTGTATAAATTCAGCTGCAGCTACCCACTGGAGTACCTGGTCAATAACTCACAGCTGGCATCGTAAGTGGCTGCCAAAAAATCGAGTAACTTTCAGGAGTTACTCAATGGATTTGATATTAAGATTTCTTCATTTAATTAAGAATTTGTTTATTGTTCCCCTAAACTATGGTGACAATTATGCCCCTGGTTTTGGTATTCTAAGAACCATTAATATTAGAATATGCATATTTTCATAATAATGATGCAATCCTATAAACTGTCTCTTTTAGTCATATAAATAAATAAATAAATAAATGTACTACAGCTTTATCATAATACTACATCACAATTTGTGCTTTCAAAATCATGTTTATCAAGTGAACATCCACAAAAGATGAATAAATAGCATTGAAGTAAATGTGCTGCATCTCTTCACAGCTCCTCTGCTGCTGTTACTATAAAGGACAGCAATGGAACATTTGTGAGCACGTTGAATATGATCCTGTACAATGTGAGTACACAGCTGTGTTCAACTTATTATATACAGTAATTTCCACTTCAATGCATGATCTTTGAAGCTTTGAATTATGAGGTTCAGAAGGATATGTTTTAATGTCCATGATCTTTGAATCAGTTTGTGTTTTATTTTAATGAATCTGTTAATTAATTAGTTATCCAGTTAGGAGGATAATTGAAATATCATCAGATTTAACCTTATAAATTGTGATTTTTCATATTTTTCTTATCAGAAAATTCACATGAAAATGCCTAAAACCAACACTGAATTGAATGTTTATTTAATTACAATGAACGTGGGCTCAGTGGTTTATTTTGAATCCCAGAAACATTGTTCTGCTGCAATAAATACTCACTAGTGCACAAAATGTATATTAATCCAAACCTGAAAATAGTTCCCACCGAATGCAGTGTTTACAAACAGTGTCCTGTTTGTGTAATGTTTGCTAAAAACTGACATGCCCAGCTATTTTAGGGAATTATGAAGCCTTTTTAAAAAAAAATCAAAACATATTCGTGACATGTTTTTAAAGAGTTAAATCTTCAGCAGGAAGAAATGGGTTTGGGGCTGACAGACACGCTGGTGAGGATAGAAAGTATTGAGAGATGGACTAATACACTGTTGGTTTTAGTCTTAACAGGATTTACTAACAAAAATGTAGAATATCACCAGCCTTATCTTTTAAACACTCATTATGTCAAGACTGAGCCTGTCTACTAATTGTAAGTTTCTAATTTGAGAAAACACAGTGAAAAACTAACCTTTTTATTTTGATTTTTCTCTCCACTTTAAACAGGATTCAACATATAATCAACCTCTCTCTATTCCGATGGCTGGACTGGCTCTCAAAACCAGAGTATTTGCAGCTGTAAAAGCCACAAACTTAGACAAACGGTACCAGATAACATCTGATTATTCGCTGTTCAATATTGATTTTCAAATGTAATAAATCTTTTTAGAAATATTGCTCATGTAGCAGACATTTTGCCATTACAACTTCAGTGAAGCCGGAATGATATTTTGTACAGCATCTTTCCCACCATCATTTTTACAGATTTAGTCAATTTTTCTATGGTTTGCCTACATTCATTATGCCATTATGTTATTATGCTACATGAAGGCGCCAGTCTGCAGCAGAGAAAGCCCAGATTTGTGCTTTCCCATGTGCAGTTAGATCTCTATCTTCTATCCCATCTCAGTTTTGTCTCTGTGCAGGTGGAACATCTTGATGGACTATTGTTACACAACCCCCTCAGGGAATCCTAATGATGAACTCCGCTATGACCTTTTCTTCGGGTAATCTAGCCTTTTTTTTTTTTTTTACTTCAAGATGATGACTTGATAAACCACAAAAGGAAGTCATTACCTATTCAGGCTGTCCAAAGAGCTTAGCCCCATGAATGCTACCTTGTCAACGAGTGCTTAAGCATACATGTACAATTTATCATTTTGTGTGTACATGTGTGTTGTACTCTTTTGACACAGCTGCTACAAAGACTCGCAGACGACAGTTTTCGAGAATGGGAAGAGTCAGATGGGACGTTTTTCGTTTGAGGTTTTCCGTTTTGTTAAACACAGACACCAAAAGATGTCAACTGTGTTTTTGCACTGCGTCACGAAGCTTTGCAGGCCAGATGACTGTATCATGCTCATGCCAGTAAGTGCCAGTAAAAATCGTGAACCTCAATTTGTGTGTCAATGACTACTGAAATATGATCATGTGATTGGCAGATTTGTGGGCGACGGCGTAGGCGGGGTGGAGAGGAGAGCCTTGACTCCCCACCTGCAGCATCTGGGAAAGCTGTCATCACCGCTGGCCCAATCATCACCAGGAGTGGTATGAACAATAAACTGACACTGGTGGTTAACTGTAACAGGTTAAAGGAGTAGTTCCTATTTGGGGAAATACACTTATTCATTTCATTGCTGAGAATTAGATAACAGTATTGACACTTCTCACAATAATTTAGCATAGTTAGCATAAAGACGGAAACGGGGGAAAAAGCAAGGCTGCCTCTGTCTGTCCTATACCATCACCTCTGAAGTTCAATAATTGACTAATTTGCTTCCTTTCAGACTGTTTGGACACGGTTAGCTTAGCTTAGCAGGGGAAAACAGCAAATCATATAAATAGCATTCCACATAATCAGAGTGCTGGTCGGAACCACTGTAAAGCCCCTCGTTAACATTACCATTACCAAAAAGTCCTCTAAGCTAAACGACAACATCAGATGTTTTAACCAACCTCCAAATTGCTAACGCTATGAAGCTAGCGTAGCTACTTTGTTAAAAAAATAAAATAAAATCCATCTAGTTTCTCACGGAAAACACCGGACACCCGGTTGAAAAGCAACTTACTATTCATCCAACCAACCACCACTGGAGTACAACTTTATAGCTATTTATTATATGTGACTGTCTTTGTCATGTGTTTCAATTGTACGGCTACAATAAATGTAAACATGAGTCATCATTTTGTGTGTCTAAAACAACCAAGGGCAAATTTTTTTGTGGAGGACAGGCTCGTATTCTCTGTCGTCAAACTGGCTTTATATCGGTATCTGAGGTTATGTTCAGTGCCAGTCTGGCCGTGCTGCCGGATTCTTGCTCTGGTTCTAATGCATTTCGATGCTGCTCCTGCCAGCATTCCCCGCCGGGTCCTGGGCCTGAAAACCTCTCCCTCCTCTCAGTGGTCCAAAACCCCTGTGCTAGCAGTGTAAACACTCCCTGGTGCTCCGAACTCCCAGTCCAGACAGCAAGCAATAGGAGGATACACTGAGCTAACTAGCTAATGGCAGCTACAGCTAGCAGCAGTTAGTGGCAACTTTGGTGATATACTGCCCACTATTTGTTTTGAGTATGAATTTGACAGGTGGCCATCATTGCACCTTTAAAGAAACCTGATAATGTGTTAGTGAGCTTTAGATATTTTGTTACCTTTGGACAGAGCCAGGCCAGACTGTCTTCATGCTAAGCTAAGCTAGCAGTCTCCTGGCTGCAAGCTCATATTTAATGGCCAAATATGACAGTGGTATCAATCATCTTCTCTAATTCTCAGCAAGATAAGGCGCAAATAAGGATATTTCTGAAATGAAAAACTATTCATTTAAATACATACACAAAGCCATTGGAGATTGAAGTACTTGTAAAAACAATTCTAATACTTTAAAAATATTTTTTCAGATGAAACTCGTGTCAACAACTCCCAACTTGGTAAGCTCCCTTATGCAACGTTACAAAACATAAAAAAGGTTTAAAATGCCACCTGTGATGGGTGTAAACATAGCAGATATCCAAGAAAATTAATGACCGAACAAAAAGGTTCCACTTTTCTTTCTGAAAGAACAATTTATTATGTTAAGGCTACGTCAAAGAACATGTCTGTTTCTATCTTCTGCTTTTCCTCATCTTTCCATCCTCCAGAATCTGGTAACCCCTCCAAGCATATGAACCCGGTGACCAGCGCTCTGATCTCAGGCGTGGTCATCCTGGGCGGGATCAGTGTGTGTCTCTTCCTGCTGTCAGTCCACCTCCTGCAGAAATCCCGCCTCCCAACATCCACAGCCTCAGGTGTTTGGAACCCCAGCTTTAAATGAATAAACATGTATACTGTATATAACATCTTGATACTGACAATGTGTGCTGATACACATGTTGGGAACACAGACTTAAACAAATGGATAATGTACATGTGTGCTTTCCTTTGTATACGCATTATTAAATGTGCATATTGTATTGTTTCAGGTGTTGTGTATTTATTTCATTCAATATCATTATTCTTGTTGTTATTCATTGTCATCCATTGTTCAGCCAATGACAGTGTTTACAAACAATTTACACCCATAACGATGCAAATGCAGTAACCTTCATCTTTAGAACTTGTAATAAAATACGGCATCAGAAATGCGTGTGTAACTTCCCCTTTCTTTCTTTAATGTGAGCCATCACCTCACAATTCTTCATTTCCCCCCCACATTAGCTTCACAAACGCCAGCTGTGTTTGATGAAAATTAGTTATTTTGTCAAATTAGATCTTTGACAAATGGCTTTGACAAGGCTTAAAAAAAAGGCTGAGGCATTGTTTTTTGTTTTACTGTCAAAATGCATAGCATTTACCACATTATAATCCTGTATGTTAAAATCAACTAATCATGCAGTGTTTTGAAATCAACGAAGGGGATTCTTTTGTGGAAAGTGGATTTTATCTGGCTGTAAAATACTTACACTAATGTGTATTCACTTTCACTGTAAACCCAATAAAGTTCAGAATACTCAATATATTTGTGGAAACTGATTACCTCAAACCTTTACAGTAGTGGTAATAATTTGAGTAAACCTTAACTTAAATATAATACATTTCTTTAAAACAAACGTTTAATTTCTGCATTCTAAATTACATTGATTCACTGATGCTTCTTAAAAATTAAATTCCACTAATTCTTTACTCAATAAATGTACTGTAATTGTGCACAACTTATATTCAGAGGCAAAGTATTGTGCTAGACTCAAATTCTAATGGAAACTCTACTACTAGTCAACTTGAAATTTACAAGATACCCATTTTCAGGTAGTCCTGAAACATAGGAATACAACACCGTTACTACAATTCGAGTTCCCTTTGTAGTATCAAAACCCTAAACAGCTGTCATTTCTACATTTGACACAAAATAAGGCACATCATGCGTAAAGCTGAATAGACCAATTGACTGCTTGATCAGATAATTAACCAGCAACAATTTTAATCAATTTGTTTTCATTCTTTTTGTAATAATGTTGAACATTCTCCATTTCCAGATTCTTAATGATTTTTTTTGGTGTTAAGTGATAACTTGAATCTCTTTTTCCTACTTACTGTGTTTTGTGAAAAAAGCAACTATGCATAATTTTATTCCATGAGCAGCACTTTTACTTAAAGGTAAAAGGGCGCTTTAAAGGTGGAGTTTTATGGAATCATAAGCAATGCAAATTGTTAAGTAGAAGAGGTAATGGAACAATAAGGGTTTCTGCAGGTTTCACCTGGTCAAATATTTAAGACCTTTATGAATGAAATTTAAAACCTATATCATGACTTCAAGAAACAAGGAGAATGCAGTCACAAAATTACTTGCAGAGTAAATCAATGTATTCAAATTAGGGTCGAGAGATGTCTACAATGAAACACCGGGATGGACAATGACATCGATAAGCTACGTAATTAATAAGCTGGCATGTGGTGGACCTGCTGATGTGAAAAATGGATCACCAGTAGAAAAAAATAAAAAGAGTTCTGTGTCTTTGGCAACTTTGTAAAGCTTAACCTACTGCTGATGGATAAACTCAGGGGAGCAGACAGGGAGACAATAAACTACACCCCAAAAGCTAAACTTGCTAAGTAAGTCTGCTGGGGTTGAATTATAACCATTAGGTCTGGGAAATTCATTTGGTTGGTTTTGATACTCTCCACAGTGACTTTATATTCATTGCGCAGCACCAAGCTGTTTTGAGCCTCACCACCTTATAATGGCAGGAACACACATGACCTCAGAATCATTACAGATTCAGTTCATTTTTGCCTTGTCTTAATTTACTACTTTATACATTTGTAGAAATTAACATAAATAATAGGAAACATGAGAACCACCTACCTTCTGTATTATAATCATTTAATTTGTACGTCAAAATCCAAAAGAATAATCTCATTAGCTTAAAAAGGACCAACGTTAGTTTGCATCCCTAATTTGCTTTAACATTACTAACCTCAGCTACTCCGTAGTCAACACCGTCCTCTTTTTAATTTAACTATCAAGATGTACAGTAGAAGACAGAGCTGGAAACCGGACAACTACGAGGCCATTCAAATACATTGCTAGAGACTGGTTTTAAGCCCCAAGATCTGTTTTTCCATCCAAGAACCGATCAGGTTGCACTTCCCCATAGCTGAAGAATAAATCCGTTTTATATCTGTGGTACAATCCGAAAGATTTGCAGCAATAACACGAAAGCTGCCCGTTGGTCTTTGTAGTCGTAATACAGCAAATTATATTTGGACCAGCAATAGAAAGAACTACACCACCACGGGAGGAAAAACCATTCCGAGCACTGCGGGGCCATTTCAATGAGCATTAGAGGTAGCATTACATGGACGCTGGGAAATAAATACCCGTTTAAAATTATTTAAGACCTTG
This sequence comes from Micropterus salmoides, assembly GCF_014851395.1. Taxonomy (NCBI): domain Eukaryota; kingdom Metazoa; phylum Chordata; class Actinopteri; order Centrarchiformes; family Centrarchidae; genus Micropterus; species Micropterus salmoides. Next base: position 28,909,409 of record NW_024042261.1, read on the forward strand.
AACACAAACTTTTTCAATGTAAGACTTTAAGGCCTGGAGGTGGGGCTACGTACCGAGGCCCTGCTGGAGGCGCTCTCCTCCTCGTTGTTGGGCGGAGCCGCTCCTTCCCGGGAGCGAGGCGTGGAGGCTGGAGCCTTACGGCAGGACTTGGGAGGTTAGGTCTAGGAGTCTTTGTACTCCTGCAGGAAGTGACATCAGCCGCCACAGTGATATCACCCGTCAGTGTGTGCGCGCACCTCATCTTGTGGACCTCGTCACAGCTGGCCTGAACGTGCTGCAGAGCCTGAAGGATTGGGGTCTGAGTGACAATATCTCCTGAAGCGATCAATAAGCCTGTGTGTACTGACAGCTGTTCTTGGTGTTGCTCAGGCTCAGCCTCAGGTTGTCCATGAGCTCCAGGATCTGTTCCAGGGTTACTGCTGTAACTGAAGACTGAGGACGGACACACAACCGCTGTTCATTAGGTACCCAGAGGTAGTCTTCACCTCTGTGCTATCTGTCCTCATTCATTTGTCTTCACCTCTGTCCTCATCAATCTGTCCTCATCGTTCCATCTCTGTCTGTTCTCACCTCTGTCTCAGTCTGTCCGTCCTCACCTCTCTTGCGGCGCTGGTTGTTCTTGATCAGCTGGGCCTTGATTTTCCCAGCGTGTTGTCGTGATTGGTGTCTCAGGTGGTGGTGAACTGGTGACAGGGACAACTCAGCACTCTCTTCACCATCTTCTCACTAGGCCTGGGAAACAGACCCAGGAGTCTCTAAGACGAGTGTCCAGGTGTGTTCCTGTCATACCTCTCTGCGGAGCAGCAGCAGCAGACAGGACATGGCCTCCGGGTGTTCTAGGAACACAAAGACAAGAGTCAGAGGACTGATCAGACTGAAGGTCAGGGACCCTTTCCTGGACACCACTCACCTTTATATTTAAGGTGCTGCAGGATGGGGATGATGGTCTCCAGGGGGACGCTGTGAGCCAGAACAGCTGCCAGGTGTTGTACTGCTCGAAGCTCTCCCAGTCTAGAGACTAAACTGTGGACACACAAAGAAGAAGACACAAGGACAGGTGGACACATGAAGAAGACGCGGATGTTGAGCACAAAGTCCTTTCTGAACATCCCCAGGCTCCCCATCATCATGTGACACATCACCTCCTTCAGCTGCAACACCGAGAGACCTGCTTACTGAACACAACCTGGATCAGAACCAGAGTCAAGGTTCTGCAGAGGTGAGTCCTGATCAGCTGTTACCTGTGTGAGGTCACAGCATGGCGGTGATGGTGGGATGAGGTTTCATGGAGTGATGCATCACAAGGACGGCCGTTTTTAACGATACCACTATCGATACATTATTTGGTGACGGTTATTTGGAAAGACCAGACCCAACGGGCATGAGGTAGGACTGCACGGCATGAGGAAAATATTCAATGTGCGATAACATTGTTATATAGAGATGATATATGACTTCCAATAAATAAACATGTTGAAGTGTCCATAGTAACTGCGTGGTTGTTTTAAAATTATTTATAGGGATTAGACTTTAATATTTTAAATACAACTAAAAATGTAATTTTCCAGTAAAGAAATATGCAATTCCACATAATTTTGGAACATTATTACCACATCTGTGAACAACAATTAGAGTAAGATGTTAATGGAACTACACCCAAAAACCTACACTTGCTAAATAAGTCTACATACAGTAATGAGCATTGGATAAGACACATGCCTTTGGTGAGACCTGCGTTCGATTTCAATTGTGACACATGCATCAATGTGTCCCTGAGCAGACACCTAACTTATAGTTGTTCCAGAGGCGTGCCTCCTTTAGCATATATAGCAATTGTAAGTTGCTTTGGATAAAAGTATGAGTTAAATGACTAAATGTATTTAGTATACAAGTGGAATACACAGGATTCATTTTACTGGCCCCACCTCCATTTCAGCGCTAAGGCCTGCTGACTTTGCTTGGTGTGTATAAGGCAAATGCTGCAGCATTACATTAAACTAACTTACACCAAAACTCGAGAAGCAGAGATAAAAGAACCAGTAAAGTTGCAGCTTATCAATAACAGTTACCAACATTACAATCTTTAATAATTTAGCCCTGGGGCTCATTTAATACCAATCCCTAAACATAAGTTTGTCAATACCACCACCTATAGCAATGTTTCTTTAACTTAACATTACTGAGACAAGACTGTCAATTTTACATTTACTCATTTGGTAGACGCTTTTATCCAAAACAACTTAATGTTAGCTTCTCAATTAATGGCACATTTAAGCTAGCCATCAACTCGGTCACTTTAGCCCTTCGGAATTCTGTTTAAAGATAAAACCAGCCAGCTGGAGTTTATAGTGAACATCAATATCAAGTTATTCTACAACACTGTTTCTGTTAAAATACAAAACAGTGGATTAATAAGCAGGAGAGACTTACCACAGTCCAAATAAATGACGGGACATTCCATATGCGACGTCGACTCTCGTTTTACTTTCACAAAGCGCGTGTTGCCGCTTATATATAGATATATGACAATCCACGTGACCGATGACGTCAGAACTTTCCACGTCATTAAATCTTGGCGCCAACTGATGCTGAAATATGAAGGGGGCGTGGCGTGAGCGAGGGTGCGACCATAGGGCGCGACTGGAGGACCTTGACGTCACCATTGGATCTAGGCTGAATTCAGCGACAAAATGTAGCAGAACATATATTTTAAAGGGAAACGGTAGTTCCTTGTACACACAGTCGTGTATGCAAGCACGCTGATTTTTACTGCATTTTTAACCGCAGCTGTGTTAACAAATGTGTTGCTGCTGATTCGGTAACACCTCTGACATGCCCACCAAACGGGAAGCCCGTTGCCCAATGTTGATTGAAAAACTGTTAATTAATTACTAATTTACAAAGTTAGAGAGAACCCAGCTTTCTTTGCAGTGCTCTGAAAATGTTTTTTCTGTTCTGTGACTTTATTTTATAACCATACACTGGGATAACCGGAGGCAGTATGTGCAGGCAGTTTGCCGCATTCCTGTTATGCTAACGTTAACTAATGTAACATATCACCAGTGGCTGAAACCTTTCCAGACAGTCGTCAACACACAAAAGTTCTGTTTTCAGGCGCAGTAATGTTAACAGAAAGGCTAACGTTAATGTTACTTGAAGTTAGCTTGCTAACACAATGAGGTAGCGTTCATGTTCACTTTGCACTGAAATGCTGTAACTTATATCTTACTTTAGTCCTGAAACGTTACTGTGGAGAAGGTCAAGCTCTGCCTTCATATAAGTTAACAAGCGGTTTCTGAACGCAGTGTTTGTAGTAAGATGTATGGTTCCTTAAAAAAGTAAAAGTAAAAAATATTCATAATGTGGAACATAGAGCCCAGTTTCACTGATATAGTTTAAATATGATATGAAAACACCTCCAGTTGGGAGATTTTCAAGTCAGATCAGTTGGAACTGTGTAATTATTAAGTAATGATAATAATAATAATCTTTATTTGTAGAGCACTTTTCAAAAACAAGTTACAAAGTGCTTTAACAAGTGTAAAGACAATAATACCCAAGAGACAATAATACAAAAACAATACAAGATGAAAGCAAGAAAACATTGAAAAGACTGAAATACAGATAAATATAAAATTAGTAAAATACAATAAAAATAAAAGGGATAAAATAAAATCAAATAAGATCGGGAAAGGCTCTCCTATAAAAGTATGTTTTAAGAAGGGACTTAAAAGAGTTCACTGACTCAGCCGACCTGATTTCCTCGGGCAGGCTGTTCCAGAGCCTCGGGGCCCTGACAGCAAACGCTTTAGTCCCCTTTAGTCCCCTTTAGTTTTCAGTCGAGACTCTGGAACAGATAGCAGACCTCTGCCCGAGGATCTCAAGGTACGTGCTGGTGTGTATGGGACTAAAAGGTCAGAAATATAACAAGGCGAGAGGCCATGAAGAGCTTTAAAAGTGATCAATAGAATTTTAAAGTCAATTCTAAAACATACTGGGAGCCAGTGTAATGAAGCTAAAATAGGAGTAATGTGGTCATATTTCTTTGTTCTGGTTAAAAGCCTGGCAGCTGAGTTCTGGACAGTCTGGAGTCGATCAATAGATTTTTGGGTTAAACAGGTGAAAAGGCTGTTGCAATAATCCAGGCATGATGAGATGAAGGCGTGTAAAATGGTCTCGGTGTCTTTAAAAGTTAACATAAATCAAATTTTTGCTATATTTCTAAGTTGATAAAAACATGATTGAACAAGCTTTGTGGTGTGCTGCTCGAAATTTAAATTACTATCAAACCAAACACCAAGGTTCTTTGCCACAGGCTTAATGTGATTTACTAGGGAACCAGCAGATGGCAGTATTTGATTTGCCATCTGCTGGGACCCGATGACCAGGATTTCTGTTTTGTCTGAGTTCAGCTGGAGGAAATTATTTGACATCCATTTTTTAACTTCACAAAGGCAGTTGTTAAGTGAACTCAGCATTCCAGGGTCTGTGGATCTGACGGGCAAGTACATTTGTGTGTCATCATCAGCATAAATATGAAAAGAAATGCCATGTTTATGGATAATATGTCCAAGGGGAAGCAGATACAAGGAAAACAAAATGGGTCCTAAGACCGACCCCTGAGGCACACCATATTTAACTGGACAGAACAAGGAGACATAGTTGTTTACAGACACGCAAAACTTCCTATTTGACAGGTAGGATGAAAACCATTCTAGGTCAAAAGCAGCGCTAAGGTCCAGGAGTACCAGGACTGAGCACATACCTTCATCAGCAGACATTAAAAGGTCACTGGTGACTTTAAGCAGGGCAGTCTCAGTGCTGTGGTACTTCCTGAAACCAGACTGAAACTTTTCAAATATTTTGTTATTTTCCAGCACAGTGAGCAGCTGTTTGGACACAATTCTTTCTAGAATCTTTGCAATAAAAGGCAGTTTTGAAATTGGTCTAAAATTATGTGGGAGGGAGGGATCTAAACCAGGTTTCTTTAAAAGTGGGTTCACGCAAGCCGTTTTAAAATAATCAGGGACACAACCAGTAGATAGGGAGCTGTTGAAAACAGAGATCAAATGGGGCCCAACAGAATCTATTACTTTCAGTAAAAACTTTGTAGGTATTACATCAAGTGGGCTGGAGGACACTCTCATTTGTGATACTGTTTTTAAAAGCTCAGACAAGTCGATGTGATAAAACTCATTAAAACTCTCTTGTTGCTGGTGAGAAACCTCTGAGTAAGAGGCCGCGGGGGTAATAGAGGCTCTGATTGACACCACCTTATTGGTAAAATAAGATAAAAACAATTCACAGTCATCATTACTTCCAGCTGAGGCACAAGGAGGGGTTGGGTTTACCAGCTGATCCACAGTCTTAAACAGAAACCTGGGATTGTGTTTATGTGTAGTAATGAGTTCAGAAAAATAGTGTGTTCTCGCATCCTTAACCAAGTTATTGTATTTAATTGATAAATCCTTCAGACTGAGGTAATGGACTTGGAGACTGGATTTTTTCCATCTGCGCTCTGCTTTCCTGCATTCCCTTTTTAGGCTGCGAATGCTGTCATTTATCCAGGGTTGCTTACTAGCTTTAGACGTAGGCCTAACCTTTAGAGGAGCAGTAATATTTAGTGACGACAAGCAGATATGATTGATGTGATCGACCAGATTGTTGGTGTTGGAATCAGACAGGTGTTGGCTTTGGCTCTAAAAGAATGCGCAAAACTTTGAAACACTTTGTTCATTAAAGAAGCGGGAACACACGGAGCTTGGTGAGGCGGCATGAGTAACAGGCGAATCACAGCTAAAAACAATACATCTGTGGTCAGACATGGTCATGTCCACTAATTCCACAGAGGAAATGCTGACACCCAGGGTAAAAACCAAGTCCAGTGTATGACCACGGTTATGTGTTTGCCCTTTGACATGTTGTTTGAAGTTAAAAGAAGTGGTTATATTTAAAAAGTCAGTTGCATTAACATTGGTGGGGTCATCAACATGAATATTAAAATCGCCACAAAGAACAATTCTGTCATAACAATTCTATTATAAGTATGTATGATAAGTATTTAATATGTTTATATTAAACTTATATCTGTTGTAATCTGTCCTCTCAAGTGTACCTGAGTGCTGTTTCCTCGAGCTTCAAAGACATTTTGGTAGGATGTATCCTGAAATAGTGTTGATGCATGGCTGAATGTTTCATTTTATATTACATCACATATAATATTCAATTTATCACTGAACATTATCATTTTTTATGATGGGAGGATTTATTGCAGAAATGTTGGCTTAGACTCCATTAAATTAGCTAGATGTACCAAATAAACTGGTAACTAAGTCTTAAAGACTAAATATCACATATTTCATGTCCATATCACATGTTTGTGAGACGTGTTTACATGGCCTTTATTTTGTAAACTAATAAAAAGTTGGTGTTCATATATTTGTGTGCCCATTAAGGACTGTAGAGAGTGCTGCTGAAGGAATGTCATCATGCCTATAATTACCTGACTTGCGAAAGCAGCTCTGATATTGGTGAGTCAGATAAATTATAAAATATTGTATTTTTTAAGAAAATCAGCATTTGAAAATGTTCTTGTTGACTGGGCTCATGGGAAATCTTTATATTGTTTGTTATATTTGCTCTCGCAGGATCAAACAGAGTATTGAGTGGCACTACAGCTATCCAAGGTGTGTTATGCATTAGCATATTTCTGCATCAAACTGTTGATGCTTGTGCGAATCTCCACATCCCAAAATTGAAAACTGAATACCAACCCAATGAAGGAATAGTCAAATATTTGGGTCCAGCCCTACTGCACTGGCTTCCAAATCTCTTCTATTGTCATGTTTAAGGTTATAGTTAGCTTCTATTTCTCACCCATTGTTTGAGTCACTGTGTTTGTTTAAATTTGACCTGTCTTTTAGTAGTTGCAGCTGGATGGATTTGTTGTTATTGCTATCAATATTATTATTATTTTAGAATTACATTGGTAGAACTGTTACACTTTATGGCTTGATGTGCTGTAAAAATATTTGTATAATAAGGGACACGTGAGATGCCATCCGACCCTCCGTGGCCTCCCAGTGAACCTGCTATCGGATGACTGACGTCTTCAAAACCTGCAATGTAAGTACTCAGTGTACTCACAGAAATGTCAATATCAACGACAAGTAATATGAAATGTAAATGTAATGAAATGTACTATGGAAAACCAACATGAATACCTCATCCAGCAACGGACAGGTTTAAAGAGATGAAAGGATAGGTTTGTGTTTTTTTGTAGTCTCAAAACAATGCTAAAATATGATATGTACAGTGAAAAGGTTATTGTTGGCTATGAGCATCCCCCTTCATAGGCATGGCCAAATTGTTAAAAATTAGGGACAAATCCACTCTTTTCCTTTCATGAAAAAATGTTTCCCAAACCTCCCAAGACCTGGGCTTTGATTCTGTGTGTATTTATATTAATAGCATTGTGAACAGGGCATACTTTTAGGGAAAAATTAGTATGTGCACCCAATGTGTAACAAAGAAGAAACCGACATCAGAACATGTCTGGCGAGCGACCCTAGAAGGCACAGGCATGTGCCCACTACTGAGGACAAATTACGACTAAGTTGAGCAGAATCGAGTATATGGTGCATGGACACAGGATTTTAGGAGGCTAAGTTTAGTTGAAGCTAAATAAGGCTTAAGCAGTCTAGTTAAAAAATTAAATGGATATTGTTGTTAGGTCATTGTGTTGGTTTACTGTTGGAAGGAAGTATCCCACTGCTGCAGCTCAGCAAATAAACACACAAAGACTAACTTCTAAAAAATACTTACGATATGTTTTGTGGCTTGTCTAAGTCAGACTGCTGAAGTATCTTAACTGTTTCTAATAAACTTTAGAATTTTGTCCTCATTCTCTTACAGTTGAATCAGATTAAGAAAGCGTTATAGAGTCAGTATAGACAGAAGGAATCATAACAGCCACCAGTAACTCTTCTGGTGCATGCTCATCTCTAACCGATGAGCATGCAGTGCTAACTTTCTTTTATAATAGCAGGACACTTTACCCCTAGTTGCTCTAGGGGCGTACGACCTCTGACATATATAGCTATAGCTAACTCATGTACAAACTCCTGAAAGCACTTTTGAACTGGCCAATCAGGCCAGCTGTGACGAGGTCCACAAGATGAGGTATGCACGCACTCACACACACACTGACGGGTGACATCATTGCGGCGGCTGATAATATCACTTCCTCCTCCTGCAGGTTCAGCGACCTGTTCGCCCGGGTCGAGGAGTACGAGGATTCCCAGACCAAGCCTCCCAAGTCCCACCGTAAGGCTCCGGCCTCCTCGCCTCGCTCCCGGAAAGGAGCGGTTCTGCCCAACAACAACGAGGAGGAGAGCGCCTCCAGCAGCGTCTCAGTACGTAGCCCCACCTCCACCTGCTCCTCTGTGTGAGGACAACCTGAATCTGCGTCTTGTTCTTTGATTGGTCCATTTCAAATCCACAACGGAAAATTTCATATTTAATGTGTCTGATTTGTGAAACCAGAAAGCAGCTTTGTGTCTTCACCAAGCAGGAACCTCCAGGTTTGAAAAAGGGAAGCCTCAAACCTGCATTCTCTCTAACAGCGAGCACTGGGGCGACTCCACTGGATCGAATAGAAGTGTATGAGAAAATGTGGCTACTTCTCAGCTGATTTATTACCTCAGTAAACACTTTCCTAATAAATTTAGTCTTCTTCAACACAGCATCAGCATCATTTAGTAAATTATGGTCCCATTTAGAGGAAAATAGACCAGAAAGCAGGTGAGGCTTTAGGTCATTACTTTCTATAATGTAACTAAAAGACGTTCTGTTAGCTTCCTGCTCAGCTTCCAGTCTGAAGGGGAGATGTTTGTTAACCTGCTTCACTTCTCCAGCCGTTTGGGAACAACAGACTTTTTTTGGTCTGGAGAAGCTTAAGCATTTATTACCTGACACACCGACACCGTACTTTTACTGCCAGAATATTTTTCTCCTCTGAGATTCACTGTCACTTTCTGTCACTCGGACAATCAAACACACAGAGACCTCCAGATTAAAGGAGCTACTCTGATAACAGCACCTCAGGTAGACGTCCTGCAGGGTTTCCACGGGGTCTTACATTGAAAAAGTTTGTGTTCTAGGTTTTAAATAATTTTAAACGGGTATTTATTTTCCAGCGTCCATGTAACGCCACCTGTAATGCTCATTGAAATGGCCCCGCAGCGCTCAAGAATGTTTTTTCCTCCCATGGTGGTGTAGTTCTTTCTGTCGCTGGTCCAAATATAATTTGCTGTATTACGACTACAAAGACCAGCAGGCAGCTTTCGTGTTATTGCTGCAAATCTTTCGGATTGTACCACAGATATAAAACGGATTTATTTCTTCAGCTATGGGGAAGTGCAAACTGATCGGTTCTTGGATGGAAAAACAGATCTTAGGGCTTAAAGCCAGTTTCTAGCAAAGTATTAGAAGCCTACTGTTGCTGCTTAATGAATGAGCGCCACTATTAAAATTTCACACGATCATTAATGATTAGCAGTTTGCTACGGTAACACTCAACGCATGGCTGCCTCCCTCTCCTCATTCTTCAAATGACGAGCGAATGTAAAAGAGAGAGTGGCAGAAAGTGACGGTGAAAGTTAGCGGAGGATAAGATCAGTGTTAATAGTGTGTGATAGTTAAATTAAAAAGAGAGGACGGTGTTTACTACGGAGAAGCTGACGTTAGTAACATTAAAGCAAATTAGGGATGCAAACTAACGTTAGTCCTTTTAAACTAATGAGGAGATTATTCTTTTGTAATAATTTTGTAATAATACAGAAGGGAGGTGGTTCTCATGTTGCCTATTATTTGTTAATTTCTACAAATGTATAAAGCAGTAAATTAAGAAACAAAAGGCAAATATGAGCTGTCCTATCTGTAATGATTCTGAGGTCATGTGTTTTCCTGCCATTATAACAGCTTGTTGCTGCGCAATGAATGTAAAATCATTGTGGAGAGCATCAAAACTAACCAAATGAATTTTCCAGATCTAATGGTTATAATTCAACCCCAGTAGACTTATTTTAGCAAGTCAGCTTTTGGGGTGTAGTTTATTCCAAATCTGGTCTACAGTAGATTGTCCTACTTATTCACAGATGTGATAATAACAATGTTCCAAAATTATGTGGAATTGCATATTTCTTTATTGGAAAACATAATTTTCTTGGGGGAGGACCCCCAATCCCCCTCACAAAAATACCATCTTAATTTTTACATTATACCGCCCTGTGAAAGCATGTTTTGATCTCCATGGACATTATTTCTATTTTTACTTGTAAATGTACCTGCTTTGCACCTGTCTTGACTTCTCCCTGCACTCACTCACACACACCTTTACCTCTGGTCTCTCACTGCCAACACACCGGCTTTCCCTGCTTCTCTCTGTATCCCTGTCTGCTCCCCTGAGTTCATACATTAGCAGTAGGTTATGTTTTATAAAATCACAGAAAAGACACAGAACTCTTTTATTTATTGTTTTTCCTCCCCCACCGCTGATCCATTTTTCACGTCAGCAGGTCCACCACATGCCAGCTTGTTAATTACTTAGCTTATCAATGTCATCGTCCATCCCGGTGTTCATTGTTGACATTGTCCGATGCAAATATTTGTAGACATCACTCAACCTAATTTGAATACATTGATTTACTCTGCAAGTTATTTTGTGACTGCATTTCCTTTGTGCGTTTCTTTTTTTAAGTCGTGATATAGGTCTTAATTTCATTCATAATGGTCTTTAAAAAGTCTTAAGAAGTCTTAAATTTCACCAGGTGAAACCTGCAGAAACCCTGATATTTTTCCATTACCTCGTCTACCTGACTTAACAATTTGCATAGTGTGGGACTAAGTATTTTAAACAATCTTTATTAGCTACTTTATTTGCTTATGATTCCATAAAAACTCCACCTTAAGTTCCTTTTATATTATTTAAGAAAAAGTGCTGCTGATGGAATAAAATTATGCAGTCGCTTTTTCCACATAAGACAATAAATAAGTAGTAAAAGGACATTTTATTTAGCTCAAGATTCAAGTTATTATCACTTAACACCAAAAAAATCTCATTAAGAATCTGGAAATAGAGAATGAAAACAAATTGATTTTCAAAATTGTTGCTGGTTAATTATCTGATCACGCCTTCAGTTACTTTGTCTATTCAGCTTTATGCAAGATGTGTCTGTTAAATGTAGAAATGACGGGAAGATGTTGTGAGAAGATTACACACTAAAGAGAACTTGAATTGTAATAATGGAGTTGTATTTTTATTTTGGAGGACTACTATCTGAAAATGGGCATTTTGAAATTTTAAGTTTACTAGTAGTAATTTTGTTGAGTGAGTTTCCATTAGTATTGAGTCAAGCATAATACATTTTTGAGGACATTTCCCTCAGAGTATAAGCTGGCACAATTACATTTATTGAGTAAAGAATAAGTGGAATTTAATTTTAATAAGCATCAGTGAATCAATGTAATTAGTATGCCTTAAATGAAAGGTTTATTATTATTACCACTAAAAAAGTTTGAGGTAAACAGTTTGCACAAATATTTTGAGTATTCTGAACTTATTCGGGTTTACAGTGTATAAAGGAATGTTTCAACTGTGAAGGAATAATTACTATGACACAGGATTCCTCGGGTCATTATAGGGTCAATTGCTGAGCTAAAGTAAGCCAAAGGTGACAACAGGTACTATCCAAAAAAGAGGAAGGTCAGACTTTGTTTCTCCTCTTTGCCTCCTTGTCAACTGATTAATGCTGCTTTCTTGATAATGATGCACTGTTATTCATTTGTTAGGTAACCCATGGCCGATATTATCTATTTTTCATAAGTTTTTTAAGTTTCATTACAGACAGACTCCATCCACACTAAAACAATATGATCTCCTCCACACCAGCATTTTAGCTGTGTATCAGAGTTGATCTCCGTCTATATTAAAATGACTGAAAACGCACATGTAGTGGTCGTTCACGTACATGGGCATGCACATGCCGGTGTAAACATGAAGCAGATGGTCTATTCCGTAGTTACAGAAGATTTGGCAAAAGAATAAAGTAATGGAGACTAAGAATCACCAGATTTTATTTTGCATGGACGAATAACGAGCTGAAACGGTTACTGAATGTAACATAGGAGTTTAAAGCGACGCAAAATAGACTGGGAGTTGTTGCAAAGTAACAACGGCATGCACAGTACAAGTGTAGGATATGTGTGTTATTGCATGGTACAAAATATTTTAATAAAAATACCAAATCAAAAACTTGGCAGTAGCGTCAGCTGTTTCTGCTTTGACTTATAAGACCCAATCACAGAGCCAAACGTGAGTGTCTGCGTCATCGTTTTAAATGTACTCTGTTTTTGCCCGTGCACTAAAACTACCAGTTTTAAAACGAAAAACGGGGTCAACAGTTTATAAACTTCTCCGTTTTAGATCTTCATTTTCGCCGTTTTAGTCTTGACGGGAGGTTCAAACATAGCAAAAGGTCTCTGTTTTGACGCACGATGTGTCTTGATTTGAACCAATAACTAATGCTCTTCACACATAGATGTGAACGATGAACTTATCTGGACACATTTTTGTAGGTGTAAGAAGGAAAATACCCAGATACGAAGTATTCTTCAGATTTGATGTTGGCATTCCATGTGTTCACACATTGTATACTGGCACTGTATCTCCTCCGCCCGCTCAGTAAACCATCCAAGTCTTCATCAGTCTCCAAAACATTTCATTTCACCTGAACCTGGCTCAGTGTATGGTTCGTTCTTTGATTATTTCGTTTCAAAACTAAATCAGAAAAAACAAAAAACTCTTTTTGGTTTTTCCATTTTAAAACCAAAATGCTCCAGGGGCGTGCAATCTGACCATCTGTTGTTTTCTGTTTAAACAAAGGAGCTGTGTGAAACAAAAAGTCAATATTACATATTAAGCTATTTATTTTATTTTAGAGACTATAGTCTAAGGCTGTTTTTTCAAGTCGCATCTCCTATCAACTATGGCAAATATGATTGTAGAAGTGAGCACTATAGGCCTATTATAGCCACATACGAAAAACTAAATGAGAATATACTTGTTTTGCAAGATTGCGTCAAGTGGAGGAGCCGCTCAAAATTCTCCAATTTCTAGATTAAGTACGTCAGCATCAAGGAAGCATTTTGTTTTGGGGATCTGACGCAGCTGGTAACCTCTACGATCTAATCCTTAATCACTTTCTAACCATCTCCAATGGTTAGCTTAGCATAAAGACTGAAAACATAAGGAAGCAGCTGGCCTTGCTTTGTCCAAACTGTCAAAATCTGCTTAAGCTCACTAATCAACATGTTACATGATGTTTAATTTGTACAAAAACCAAAGTGAAAAAACAAGCACTTATGTTTGTGGTATTAGAGCTTTGAAGATCTGAATACCCTGACATACGATTTTAAGCTCAGGAAAAGCAAGTATAAGTAGACCTTTAGTTGAGATTGTTTGGTCAGCTGCTGTTTCCAAGGTCAAGAATATGAACTGCCCAGTTCCCATATTAAGATCAGAGCTAGATTCAAAAGTGGCAGAATTTTTTTAATCAACACATTAGGCTATACATTTGTTTGATATATTGTTGCCACTGAACACAAGCATCATCAAATGTGCTGATTTTGAATTTTCTCAGATAAACAGAAGGATTAGTTGTTACTTAGGTTGAGAAAATTCGCCTAGCTCTGAATCTAAATACACTTTTTACAAACCGGAGGATTGTCTGAAAAAATGCACATTCAAAGCGCTCATAAAAACTTGACGTTCTGTTGTGGTGGCAGCCGGCTGATGCTGAGGTCCTGTTTATCCTTTTTTCTTGATTCGTTTCCCTTGTGTTTTGGCCTGCCTCTCTGTGTCTCCCTCTCTCTCTCGCTGCCTGAGCCCAGCTGACGATCCACACCTGCACTCGTCAGCCACCTCCTCTGCCTGCCACACCTGCCGCAATCAACTCCATCCCTGCCAGTATTTCAAAACATTATTTAATCCACACAATCTCTGCTTGATCGTCGTTGCACCTGACCTGGTGCCACTACTTGCCTCAAGCCTTTTTTGCTACATTTCTGTTCCTGTTCTGTTTTCCCTGCTATAACCTGTCTGTCTGCCTTTCCCCAGGTCCACTCACCTCCGTCAAGTCAGCAGCTTCCACGGTACTCTCTCAGCTCCCCCTCGTGCCTCTCAGTCAGCCTGCCAC
>NW_024042261.1:28924163-28943163 GCF_014851395.1 Micropterus salmoides
TGACAGCAAAGCAGTAAAATGGTATAACGGTGAGTAAAAATTACCTTCAACAGCATGCAGCAAAATAAGAGTGAGTTCCAAAATTAAACTTTGTAAAATCTTTGCTAAAGCTTTGTGTGACAAACTTACCATCATTTAAGAACTAAAGAATAAGATGAAATAATTACAGTAAAATAGTATAACAGTGAGTTAAAATTAAACAGCATTTTTTAATTACCTTCAAAATCTTTGCTAAAGCTTTGTGTGACAAACTTACCATCAGTAAACAAGTGAAGAATAAATTGAAATAATGACAGTAAAGCAGTAAAATGGTATAACGGTGAGTAAAAATTAAACAGCATTACAAATTACCTTCAACAGCATGCAGCAAAATAAGAGAGTGTTCCAAATTACTTTGCTATTGCTTTGTCTTACAAACTTGCCATCATTATCACTCCAAAGCTGTAGCCTAGTCTTAAACTTGTGAGTCTTAAAACTTTAATCCTTCTAGAGTCTGTGTCTCCTCTTCTCTGTCCTCTCTCTTTCTGGTGTAGCATAGGCTGTGGGGTGAATTGAGGAATGTGCTCCACCCCCCGCACCTCCCTCTGTTTTCTCAACGAGTCGTGTTGGGGAGTCCTGGAACACCTCCCTCTGTTTTCTCAACGAGTCGTGTTGGGGAGTCCTGGAACACCTCCCTCTGTTTTCTCAATGAGGCGTGTTGTGTGTTTAGCTGCCATCCTCAGGTAATCTTGTAGACCAGTTATTAACTTTGGTTATCTATAACCCAGACTCCGGATGTTGGTTTTGTCAGACAGAGTTCGTGAGTTCGTTTTTGAAACAGGAAGCTATTTTTATCAGCCGGAGACAAGAGTTTGGAACTAAATAATAATCTGGTTGTACCAGAAGTAACGGCCCCAACCCCTCATCAGTTATCTCCCACATGCAGAGCAGCACTCGTGTGTTTTTTTTGTTTTTACTTCTATAAGTACCCTACCAGAAATCCAGAGGTCTTCACACTAGTGACTTGAAACCAGAGCGATGACCATCAAAGAGAACACGGTACGCATTCAGCCTTTCCTCCACAACTAAAGAAATAGCAAAAATCGACACTTTGTATTTTCATTCCTGCGTGTTTTCAATTAACAGTTTTTGACTTGATCGACAATGGGCTTCATTCAACCGAATATCAACTTGAAGGTAAGAGGGCCTTCTATGTACTAGAGTGAAATAGAAATGTTCTAAATTTAAAAGTGTACTATCCTGATGTGTATTTTGTATATTGTTTTTACAGATTTGTACTCAGGCGAGGAAATAGGTTCTACAAGGGAGAATGGCATTCCATCAGCGCAGGTTGTAGATCTCACAGGAGAAGTCGGTAAGTAAGGTTACCTTAACTTTTAATCAGTGTGTAGGTTTTATTTATTTATTTACAAACTTTTACGTAGATGTGGTAACAGTACTCTTTTCTTTCATTACACCCACAGATGGTGCGAGCGATTGTGAACGGTACTTTATGCAGGGTCTCTCCCCTACCAATTACGAGGAGAACGGTCCGGTTCCGGAATCGGATCAGCCCTCGGCTTCGGTACCGCAAGTGTACATAACACCGGGCTCCCCGGAACACGTTGAGCCGGATTTGTCCCCGGAATCACCCGTCGATGATGTAGAGCGCTCCAGTCAGGCCGCAGATGGGAGGTCACGTAACGGATCACCGGTAGAAGCGCGGGGACTGATAGCGGAGGAAATCATTCATCCGGACCCAGCAGAACCGTGTACGCCGCTGAATCAGACTGAGCCTATACCGAACAACGGACCTCGGAAAAGGGAACACCGTAGAAGGCTCATTTCAACCAGCAGCAGCAGCAGGAGCAGTAGTAGGAGCAGCAGTAAGTAAATTGTTATAACGCTCTAAAACCATTAACCTAGCAAATATGCAGTCATAAAAAAAGTATAGCCTATATACACAGTTTCCCGTGATACCATGTTGCTGATTATTAGGCTATACAATTAATGAGTTAAAAGTATTCCACACTATTTTCTCAAATACAACAGCATGTCAAATGTTCTATGCAGAAAGTAGTCTTATGAGTTAACCTGACTCTAAAAGCTATTTTGCTTCTTTTTCATAAAGTAGGCTATTACTGTGGTGTTTGTTCGTTTGTTTTGCACTTCTACAGTGTTTTGGTACTGATGTCTGACATTCAGGGTATTTAGTTAAAAAACTAGTTTGCTTGTTTGCTATAAAGTATTAATGTAGTGATTTGTAGGGGTGATGCCTGACTTTCTGTATTAAAATACACAAAAGAGGTTAAAGTGTCTTTGTTTTTGTGTCCCTCCAGCAAACAGACCCCGACGATCCGTGAGAGGCTGTCAGAATTGCTGTCGGACTGCCCATGAACAACTAGTTCTAATGAGTAATGCTTTCCGACTAATGGGTGAAATGCTGGCTGTCTACAGTGATCATAATTAGTAAGGTGATTTATCTGAATTTGTTTTAAATGATTTTTTTTGTTTGTTTCATTTGGTAATTGTTTTTATTGTTGATTTTCACTTGCAATAGTTAGATAAACGTGTTTATCCTGTTTTTTATAGTGTCTGTTTTAAGGTTTAAGTGTGTTTTGATTTTATGATAATGGATGAAAACAAACCGTTAGGGCTTAGGCAGAGTTTATCAGACGAGGTAGATCGACATTATCAGAATGAGTCAAACTTTCAAAATGGTATAACTGAAAATAGTGTAATTGAAAACGAGACCTCCTCCAGTCAGTTCTTAGATCCGTTACACGCTATAAATCAAGCTCTCGTTGATCTGGAACGCTTAGAAAATGAAATACCAACTGCTTTATTAGATGAAATCAACCAAATGAATGAACCCTTTCACCAAAACAACATCCCCTCTTTACCCGAACCCGAGCATATTCCTGTCTTAAACTCATCTGTGTCTCCAGACCTGTTGATTCAAATACAAAATGCTCTCTCCGAGCTTGAAAATAATGCAATCCCTGCCTTAAACCCCTCTACATCCTCGACCTATCAGACCCCCATTAACTCCCCCCTCATGGAGCAGGTAGCCAACACTCCTCCCTTGCAACAGCAAGGGGGCAGCGTGTCTCAAAATAATGACCCTGTGGCACCTCAAGCAAGAGTCATATCACGACATAGATTCTGTAATTATGAAATACGTCAGGTGTTGCGCTTTCCTTCTCCAACCAATTCAGAGGGTGTTGTGGATTATGCTCAGTTTTACAATGGTACACTGGAGCAGGTAGATGCGATTTTACAACAAGCCTTGTCACACAGGAGACCCCAAGATGTGGTGCAGTTGGAGCTAAGAGGTGAAAATCTCCGTAATAATGTATCAGTTATCTTACAGGATGGTGATGTTGACAATTTAGCGGGTTTTGAAAGACTTTTGCTTCGCATAGTACAATCCAATTGGACCATTATGACAGATGGTGATCTAGAACTGGTTCTCCAAGTGATCACCTGCCCTACAGGCGCGGGTAAAAGAGCAATGGTGGATAAAATGTTACAAAGCGAAATCTTAAAAAAAAACAACGCTTTCTGTACATTGTAGAAAACGAGGGGAATCACTTGTGTTTCGCCGTCTGTCTGGCTCATCTTCTACATCCCCTCCTCAACGATAGACAGGCTCTTGAATGCGGCAGAGAGATTCAAAACAAAGTGGGAATGGATGAACAGACACCTGTAGCCTTAAGCGACATCACGCGATTTGAACGTGCTTTGGACTGCAAAATTGTAGTGTTTTATAGAGGAGACGACGATAGGGCCCTCTGTAAATTCATGACCAAAAGCCCAAGACAGAGTAAAACCCTATTTTTGTTTCTCTTTCAGAACCACTACTATGGTATAAAAAATCTAAAGGCCTTTCTGGGTTCCCCATATCTGTGTGAGTACTGTTACACAGGGTACAACGGTGTGCTGAGTCACCGATGCCCTGCTCATTGTTCCGTTTGCTTTGACCCTACCTGTAATCAGAAGGGGTTCCAGCCTATTGTGTGTAAAGAGTGTAACAGGACATGTCGTTCAGAATTCTGTCTGACAAAGCACAAAGAGCCTACAGAGAGGCCCAGAACCAAAAAATTAGCCAGCACGTGCTCGTTGTACAAAAAATGTAACAAATGTGCACAGCTTTACTACTCAGCGATGAGTGGTGAAGGTAAACCACACACATGTCCTGCGGTGAAGTGTAAAATCTGTGGTGAGAAGTTGACCTCTGACGTTACAGATAAGAGGGAGATGCACCAATGCTACATCCAGACACTACCACCTGAAACAAAACACACAGAAAAATTGGTGTTTTATGATTTTGAAACATACGTCAATGAAAATGGCGTTCACATACCCTTTTTGGTGTGTACAAAAACGTTAGATGGCAAAACATGGAGCTCTCAAGGCAGAAATTGTGCCAACGAGTTTCTCACGCATTTCAGACGCCCTCTGTACAAAAATGCTGTGTTTATTGCTCACAATGCTCGAGGTTTTGACTCCTACCTACTCCTCAACGCCATGCTTGAACAAGCATTAAAACCCTCTTTGATTTTGCAAGGTTCAAAAGTCATCTGTATGACAGATCCTGATTTTAATCAAAAATACATTGACTCACTGTCCTTTCTTTCCATGCGTTTAGCCGATATGCCAAAAGCTCTCGGTTTTGATGACAGAATTAAAGGCTATTTTCCCCATAATTTTAGCTCACCTGCCCATTTGACCTACACAGGTCCCTACCCGGAGCCAAAAATGTACGGTACAGAACGCATGACTACGGTACAGCTGAAAGACTTTAACACCTGGTAGGAGACGGCGCGCTGCGGTACATTTGATTTCATGAGAGAGGCCCGCCTCTATTGTGAAAACGATGTTGAGATTCTCGCAGAGGGATGCAAGCTGTTCAGAAAACAGTATATTGATGAAACAGCGGTTGACCCTTTTAGCCGCGCGACTATAGCATCTGCATGCATGAAAGTGTTTGTGACCAACTTCCTTCCTCCTAAAAGTTTGGCCATCCCCGATCCCAATAACTACACACGCCAGTTCAAAACGTATTCGAACGCAGGCATACAGTGGCTGCATTGGGTGGCTAGCACCGAAAACATCTTCATTCAACATGCTTTAAATGAGGGGGAAAAACAACTAGGAAAATACTTTGTAGATGGTTTTGCAGAGATCCAAGGTGTGAAATATGTATGGGAGTTTCTGGGATGTTTTTTCCATGGCTGTCCGAGTTGTTTCAAAGCTCATGAGACCAATCCTTTGACCGGCTACCCTTTTGAGGAGATGCATGCGAGGAGCGAGGAGAAATTACGTGAGTTACAGGCCATCCACAATGCTAAAGTGATTGTCATGAGAGAGCACACATGGACCGAGATGAAAAAATCACATCAGGGGTTAAAAGATTTTCTCAAACAGTATAAAGCTCCTCAACCTCTCTCACCCCGCGAAGCTTTGTATGGGGGTCGAACCTGTGCAGTAAAGTTGAGACACACTGCGGGTGCTAATGAAACGGTAGACTACTTTGATGTGACATCGCTGTATCCCTATGTCAACTGTAACTTTCCCTATCCTTTGGGGCACCCAAAAATAATCTACAAAGATTTCAAAGAACCCCAAAGCTACTTTGGAATAATCAGAGCCAAAATCTGTCCACCACAGGGTTTATTTTTTCCTGTTTTGCCCTATAGAACTGCAGCTGGTAAACTTGTCTTCACACTCTGCCGAACGTGCGCTGAACTTAATTTTCAGGAGGGTCCATGTCAACACAGTGATGAGGACAGAGCGATGACAGGGGTCTGGGTCACTCCTGAATTTAACAAGGCCTTGGAGATGGGGTATCGGGTAGCTGAGATCACAGAGGTATGGCAATTTGATAGACAGAGCGACTCGATTTTTGTTCAGTACATGCACACTTTTCTCGGGCTGCCTGATCTTTGGCTTCAGGGGGGTATCCTGAAGCTTCCTGTTTACCCTTCAGAAAAGTGTGCATGTACTGAACAAAAATCGAGTCGCTCTGTCTATCAAATTGCCATACCTCTGTGATCTCAGCTACCCGATACCCCATCTCCAAGGCCTTGTTAAATTCAGGAGTGACCCAGACCCCTGTCATCGCTCTGTCCTCATCACTGTGTTGACATGGACCCTCCTGAAAATTAAGTTCAGCGCACGTTCGGCAGAGTGTGAAGACAAGTTTACCAGCTGCAGTTCTATAGGGCAAAACAGGAAAAAATAAACCCTGTGGTGGACAGATTTTGGCTCTGATTATTCCAAAGTAGCTTTGGGGTTCTTTGAAATCTTTGTAGATTATTTTTGGGTGCCCCAAAGGATAGGGAAAGTTACAGTTGACATAGGGATACAGCGATGTCACATCAAAGTAGTCTACCGTTTCATTAGCACCCGCAGTGTGTCTCAACTTTACTGCACAGGTTCGACCCCCATACAAAGCTTCGCGGGGTGAGAGAGGTTGAGGAGCTTTATACTGTTTGAGAAAATCTTTTAACCCCTGATGTGATTTTTTCATCTCGGTCCATGTGTGCTCTCTCATGACAATCACTTTAGCATTGTGGATGGCCTGTAACTCACGTAATTTCTCCTCGCTCCTCGCATGCATCTCCTCAAAAGGGTAGCCGGTCAAAGGATTGGTCTCATGAGCTTTGAAACAACTCGGACAGCCATGGAAAAAACATCCCAGAAACTCCCATACATATTTCACACCTTGGATCTCTGCAAAACCATCTACAAAGTATTTTCCTAGTTGTTTTTCCCCCTCATTTAAAGCATGTTGAATGAAGATGTTTTCGGTGCTAGCCACCCAATGCAGCCACTGTATGCCTGCGTTCGAATACGTTTTGAACTGGCGTGTGTAGTTATTGGGATCGGGGATGGCCAAACTTTTAGGAGGAAGGAAGTTGGTCACAAACACTTTCATGCATGCAGATGCTATAGTCGCGCGGCTAAAAGGGTCAACCGCTGTTTCATCAATATACTGTTTTCTGAACAGCTTGCATCCCTCTGCGAGAATCTCAACATCGTTTTCACAATAGAGGCGGGCCTCTCTCATGAAATCAAATGTACCGCAGCGCGCCGTCTCCTACCAGGTGTTAAAGTCTTTCAGCTGTACCGTAGTCATGCGTTCTGTACCGTACATTTTTGGCTCCGGGTAGGGACCTGTGTAGGTCAAATGGGCAGGTGAGCTAAAATTATGGGGAAAATAGCCTTTAATTCTGTCATCAAAACCGAGAGCTTTTGGCATATCGGCTAAACGCATGGAAAGAAAGGACAGTGAGTCAATGTATTTTTGATTAAAATCAGGATCTGTCATACAGATGACTTTTGAACCTTGCAAAATCAAAGAGGGTTTTAATGCTTGTTCAAGCATGGCGTTGAGGAGTAGGTAGGAGTCAAAACCTCGAGCATTGTGAGCAATAAACACAGCATTTTTGTACAGAGGGCGTCTGAAATGCGTGAGAAACTCGTTGGCACAATTTCTGCCTTGAGAGCTCCATGTTTTGCCATCTAACGTTTTTGTACACACCAAAAAGGGTATGTGAACGCCATTTTCATTGACGTATGTTTCAAAATCATAAAACACCAATTTTTCTGTGTGTTTTGTTTCAGGTGGTAGTGTCTGGATGTAGCATTGGTGCATCTCCCTCTTATCTGTAACGTCAGAGGTCAACTTCTCACCACAGATTTTACACTTCACCGCAGGACATGTGTGTGGTTTACCTTCACCACTCATCGCTGAGTAGTAAAGCTGTGCACATTTGTTACATTTTTTGTACAACGAGCACGTGCTGGCTAATTTTTTGGTTCTGGGCCTCTCTGTAGGCTCTTTGTGCTTTGTCAGACAGAATTCTGAACGACATGTCCTGTTACACTCTTTACACACAATAGGCTGGAACCCCTTCTGATTACAGGTAGGGTCAAAGCAAACGGAACAATGAGCAGGGCATCGGTGACTCAGCACACCGTTGTACCCTGTGTAACAGTACTCACACAGATATGGGGAACCCAGAAAGGCCTTTAGATTTTTTATACCATAGTAGTGGTTCTGAAAGAGAAACAAAAATAGGGTTTTACTCTGTCTTGGGCTTTTGGTCATGAATTTACAGAGGGCCCTATCGTCGTCTCCTCTATAAAACACTACAATTTTGCAGTCCAAAGCACGTTCAAATCGCGTGATGTCGCTTAAGGCTACAGGTGTCTGTTCATCCATTCCCACTTTGTTTTGAATCTCTCTGCCGCATTCAAGAGCCTGTCTATCGTTGAGGAGGGGATGTAGAAGATGAGCCAGACAGACGGCGAAACACAAGTGATTCCCCTCGTTTTCTACAATGTACAGAAAGCGTTGTTTTTTTTTTAAGATTTCGCTTTGTAACATTTTATCCACCATTGCTCTTTTACCCGCGCCTGTAGGGCAGGTGATCACTTGGAGAACCAGTTCTAGATCACCATCTGTCATAATGGTCCAATTGGATTGTACTATGCGAAGCAAAAGTCTTTCAAAACCCGCTAAATTGTCAACATCACCATCCTGTAAGATAACTGATACATTATTACGGAGATTTTCACCTCTTAGCTCCAACTGCACCACATCTTGGGGTCTCCTGTGTGACAAGGCTTGTTGTAAAATCGCATCTACCTGCTCCAGTGTACCATTGTAAAACTGAGCATAATCCACAACACCCTCTGAATTGGTTGGAGAAGGAAAGCGCAACACCTGACGTATTTCATAATTACAGAATCTATGTCGTGATATGACTCTTGCTTGAGGTGCCACAGGGTCATTATTTTGAGACACGCTGCCCCCTTGCTGTTGCAAGGGAGGAGTGTTGGCTACCTGCTCCATGAGGGGGGAGTTAATGGGGGTCTGATAGGTCGAGGATGTAGAGGGGTTTAAGGCAGGGATTGCATTATTTTCAAGCTCGGAGAGAGCATTTTGTATTTGAATCAACAGGTCTGGAGACACAGATGAGTTTAAGACAGGAATATGCTCGGGTTCGGGTAAAGAGGGGATGTTGTTTTGGTGAAAGGGTTCATTCATTTGGTTGATTTCATCTAATAAAGCAGTTGGTATTTCATTTTCTAAGCGTTCCAGATCAACGAGAGCTTGATTTATAGCGTGTAACGGATCTAAGAACTGACTGGAGGAGGTCTCGTTTTCAATTACACTATTTTCAGTTATACCATTTTGAAAGTTTGACTCATTCTGATAATGTCGATCTACCTCGTCTGATAAACTCTGCCTAAGCCCTAACGGTTTGTTTTCATCCATTATCATAAAATCAAAACACACTTAAACCTTAAAACAGACACTATAAAAAACAGGATAAACACGTTTATCTAACTATTGCAAGTGAAAATCAACAATAAAAACAATTACCAAATGAAACAAACAAAAAAAATCATTTAAAACAAATTCAGATAAATCACCTTACTAATTATGATCACTGTAGACAGCCAGCATTTCACCCATTAGTCGGAAAGCATTACTCATTAGAACTAGTTGTTCATGGGCAGTCCGACAGCAATTCTGACAGCCTCTCACGGATCGTCGGGGTCTGTTTGCTGGAGGGACACAAAAACAAAGACACTTTAACCTCTTTTGTGTATTTTAATACAGAAAGTCAGGCATCACCCCTACAAATCACTACATTAATACTTTATAGCAAACAAGCAAAGTTTTTTAACTAAATACCCTGAATGTCAGACATCAGTACCAAAACACTGTAGAAGTGCAAAACAAACGAACAAACACCACAGTAATAGCCTACTTTATGAAAAAGAAGCAAAATAGCTTTTAGAGTCAGGTTAACTCATAAGACTACTTTCTGCATAGAACATTTGACATGCTGTTGTATTTGAGAAAATAGTGTGGAATACTTTTAACTCATTAATTGTATAGCCTAATAATCAGCAACATGGTATCACGGGAAACTGTGTATATAGGCTATACTTTTTTTATGACTGCATATTTGCTAGGTTAATGGTTTTAGAGCGTTATAACAATTTACTTACTGCTGCTCCTACTACTGCTCCTGCTGCTGCTGCTGGTTGAAATGAGCCTTCTACGGTGTTCCCTTTTCCGAGGTCCGTTGTTCGGTATAGGCTCAGTCTGATTCAGCGGCGTACACGGTTCTGCTGGGTCCGGATGAATGATTTCCTCCGCTATCAGTCCCCGCGCTTCTACCGGTGATCCGTTACGTGACCTCCCATCTGCGGCCTGACTGGAGCGCTCTACATCATCGACGGGTGATTCCGGGGACAAATCCGGCTCAACGTGTTCCGGGGAGCCCGGTGTTATGTACACTTGCGGTACCGAAGCCGAGGGCTGATCCGATTCCGGAACCGGACCTTCTCCTCGTAATTGGTAGGGGAGAGACCCTGCATAAAGTACCGTTCACAATCGCTCGCACCATCTGTGGGTGTAATGAAAGAAAAGAGTACTGTTACCACATCTGCGTAAAAGTTTGTAAATAAATAAATAAAACCTACACACTGATTAAAAGTTAAGGTAACCTTACTTACCGACTTCTCCTGTGAGATCTACAACCTGCGCTGATGGAATGCCATTCTCCCTTGTAGAACCTATTTCCTCGCCTGAGTACAAATCTGTAAAAACAATATACAAAATACACATCAGGATAGTACACTTTAAATTTAGAACATTTCTATTTCACTCTAGTACATAGAAGGCCCTCTTACCTTCAAGTTGATATTCGGTTGAATGAAGCCCATTGTCGATCAAGTCAAAAACTGTTAATTGAAAACACGCAGGAATGAAAATACAAAGTGTCGATTTTTGCTATTTCTTTAGTTGTGGAGGAAAGGCTGAATGCGTACCGTGTTCTCTTTGAGGGTCATCGCTCTGGTTTCAAGTCACTAGTGTGAAGACCTCTGGATTTCTGGTAGGGTACTTATAGAAGTAAGAAAACAAAAAAACACACGAGTGCTGCTCTGCATGTGGGAGATAACTGATGAGGGGTTGGGGCCGTTACTTCTGGTACAACCAGATTATTATTTAGTTCCAAACTCTTGTCTCCGGCTGATAAAAATAGCTTCCTGTTTCAAAAACGAACTCACGAACTCTGTCTGACAAACCAACATCCGGAGTCTGGGTTATAGATAACCAAAGTTAATAACTGGTCTACAAGATTACCTGAGGATGGCAGCTAAACACACAACACGCCTCATTGAGAAAACAGAGGGAGGTGTTCCAGGACTCCCCAACACGACTCGTTGAGAAAACAGAGGGAGGTGTTCCAGGACTCCCCAACACGACTCGTTGAGAAAACAGAGGGAGGTGCGGGGGTGGAGCACATTCCTCAATTCACCCCACAGCCTATGCTACACCAGAAAGAGAGGACAGAGAAGAGGAGACACAGACTCTAGAAGGATTAAAGTTTTAAGACTCACAAGTTTAAGACTAGGCTACAGCTTTGGAGTGATAATGATGGCAAGTTTGTAAGACAAAGCAATAGCAAAGTAATTTGGAACACTCTCTTATTTTGCTGCATGCTGTTGAAGGTAATTTGTAATGCTGTTTAATTTTTACTCACCGTTATACCATTTTACTGCTTTACTGTCATTATTTCAATTTATTCTTCACTTGTTTACTGATGGTAAGTTTGTCACACAAAGCTTTAGCAAAGATTTTGAAGGTAATTAAAAAATGCTGTTTAATTTTAACTCACTGTTATACTATTTTACTGTAATTATTTCATCTTATTCTTTAGTTCTTAAATGATGGTAAGTTTGTCACACAAAGCTTTAGCAAAGATTTTACAAAGTTTAATTTTGGAACTCACTCTTATTTTGCTGCATGCTGTTGAAGGTAATTTTTACTCACCGTTATACCATTTTACTGCTTTGCTGTCATTATTTCAATTTATTCTTCACTTGTTTAATAATAAAGACTGACTTGATTCCAAAGAAACCTCCTACTGATCCTTTGCTGGCCCCGGAGATTCCTCCTTTTACTTATAACTCACTGCTATACTTTTTTAATGATAAATTTATTGTCACAAACACCTCCTAGTTAATTCATTCAAGTTGTATTACTTAATAAAGTCTTTAAATCAATGAAAAACACACAATGGAAGGATGAACCCCCTCTTATCAGTTACATACAGACATATTTCCGGTTGGGGCGGGACAGGATGCACCCCCTCTTACCAGTTACATACAGACATATTTCCGGCTGGGGTGGGACAGGATGAACCCCCTCTTATCAGTTACATACAGCCATATTTCCGGTTGGGGCGGGACCGGATGCCCCCCCTCTTATCAGTTACATACAGACATCCGGTGGGGTGGGGGGACCGGAAATAGCTGTCAAAAATGAGTTTGATGGAATGTATTGGATACTTCTCTCTAGCAACGTTTTTCCACCAGCAGTGTGTCACTGTCTCACTTCACAGAGCTAAGCTGCCTGTGCTAACACGCATATCATGAGCCAATGGCTGTGTCCGAAATCACCCACTACTCACTACATAGTGGACTATATAGTAAGCTCGCCATTTTGTAGTGTCCGAATGTATAGTGAGAGTTATTATACCCTATATAGTCCACTCAATGTATCCCAGAATGCATTTTGAAAAGTAGTGTACAACTGAGAACTGCATTGGTGTGTTCACTGTTCACACTTGCTTTACCTGGTCTGTGCTCGTAATAATACCAGATATCTCTCTCTCTGTTTCGCTACAAAATGCTAAAATAGGTTGCCAAATATACCTGGCCGGGCCACCCAGGTAAAGTCTCTACGTGTCCACTTTGTTACCTAACCTGTACAGTCTAATGCAACTGTTTTGCTCAAAAAAATCAACTTGTACAATGCCTATGATGTTTAGTTTGTGTTGACATTGTCATAGAGGTTTAATTCAATTATATGTTTTAGCACTGATGTAATAGTTAGTGATGTTGTACTGGACTGTGTTATATGGAGGACAAATCATTATAACACCTCTCTATATAATGCAGCCCAGTACAACAGCCCATTTAACTTTGACCTCAATAATAACATTTACCCTTTTCTGACAATTTCACCTAAACCTGATCATTATGAGTTTTGTAAAAATAGATATTACAGCAGGGCTGGTGTGTTGGATTGCATCAGATTGTACAGGTGTACCTCATCAAGTGGCCACTAATTGCATCTATCTAACCCTTTGCATTAAGACGCATTTACGCTTCTTCCTTTGCTCACTCTATGGCCCTGCCATGCTGCTGCACTGCTCACCTGACACCTCTGCTGCGGTGCGTCAGTCACTTACTGCTTTGGTTGCTGTTCATATACCCCAACGTCCACCTATAGGCTCTGAGTTTGAGTTTCTTTGGTGGGAAGATATCAGCACTCCCCAATCTCTGCTGAGTTTGGTGTGTCCTGTTGGGCTGTGACAAAGTCAGGTCTAAGACCCCAAATATCAACTCTGCATCTTCTGTATGCACATTATAATCTGTTGTCTGAGTTAACTTAAATAGTTGACAGTGTTAAAGAGTTGTTACCCAAAAATATACAAACTGTGCCTGTTATATCTGAAGTTTTGGTGTAATTTACATCTTCTATTTGTCATTTGTTCAAAGCACCTCATTAACACACACTAATCTGATTATTGCTCACTTTCAGCAGTGACCTGATTCAGAAATGTCCATGTAAATGACGTTTAAACAGAAGCTGTAGAGACAAGAGCTTGTTGCTGTGGGAGGAGAGGATGACGAGATGTACTGCTGCTGTCATCATTGTTAAGAATTCTCTTTGAAGACTTCAAACGCTGTTACCCCACATGGTGCAATTAGGAATTAGTTTCTTTGCATATAAAGATACCTGTAGCTGTCCACTCACAGAACAGTCTGTCTATGCTGCAGGCCACTCTGCTCATATTGATTTTCCTCCACAGTCGTGATGTTTTGACTTATTCTGATGTGATGTTGCAGGGTTTAAAACTGCATCTGATTAGCCCAGTTTTAGCTCAAAATGTATGCGTTAAACATCTATCCAATCCAAATCAGTCAGAACATAAACTGGTCTTTGTGTCTCTTGTGTGCTTAGCAAACAAGGAGGACATTTCAGTGAGTACAAACCATTCACTTAACAATATAGCAACCACTAGTCATGTACCATTACCTTTATAGCCAAATTTGGTTACTGTCCCTCCTCCCTCTTTAACCCTGGAACCAAGTGGGTCCCAAGTGGGATTTTTAAACAGGTGCCATTAATCCAGGTAACGAGTGGAAGACAGAAGAGCTTCTTAAAGTAGAAGCTACAGGTCTGTGAGAGCCAGAAATCTTGCTTGTTTGTGGGTGACCAAATACTTATTTTCCACTATAATTTGTCTCTCATAGTTGAAGTGTACCTATGATGAAAATTACAGACCTTTACATTACATCTTTCTAAGTAGGAGAACTTGCACAGTCAGTGGCTGACTAAATACTTTTTGGCCCCACTGTACGTCATGTACAAATGGCAACTACATTTTCTAAACATTACGATGTATAAGACATACAAGGTTTCCCACTCATTTTAAGACTATGTTTAGCCATGTTTGACCAGTAGACAGTTTTCAGACTCAGACGGTACTTAGCAGCAGTGTCTGTGTTATTTAACAGAGTCAGAGCCACCTTAACGCTCTCAGATACTGTTAACTGCCTGTTTACTTACTATTACAATTGTTCCAAATTATAGGAACCCTTTACAAGAGACAGAACACACCCTCAGGACACACACAATGTCTTATTGGCCTTTTGAATGGAGCTACCACCTACCATAGCACTGACTATCTGGACTTTCTGGTAAACGTTAGCAAAACACTAGTCACAGAGCAGCTAAAAATAAATATGTTCCTCAATTATATACATGTTGCGCCAGTATTTTACAGTCCGTAAGCCTACTCATGCCAGCAACCATCACCTCAGTGAGTCTTTCTGTTAGGTGCTGCTCTGCAGCGTGATGAAATGCCTGTAGTAGTCACCATAACTTATTCTGCTGCTCAGTTAGAACTAGCTTAATGAAAGTGTGTTGCTGTCAACTTGGACAGGGATGCTTGCTGCACAGGCTGCGGTGTTAAAGTAGCACTGACATGCAAATGACTCTGCAGACGACACAGACTTGACCCAGGGACAAGAGCAGCAGCCAGAGCAGCTGAGAGTTGTGGAAGGTTGAGTTTATCAATTTTAATCAGTGTTTCTTTTTGGGTGATTATGGTTACACTGACTTCTGTTTCATGTAAGTGTTTAAGTCATTGTCTATGTGTGCATGTGTGAGAGAGAGCGCTCCACTTCTTTATTCTTATAGTGTAGGCTAACTAAAACAGCAAGTTATTATTACCAACACTTTGTTTTTTAACTTTGTTACTGCTGGGCTAGTGGACCCAAGTGCAGGACTGAGAGATGGGAGACTGGATAAAAGAGGAATATTTTCTGCAGGGTTGAAGGCAGTGGTGTTTTCAGGCCAGGCTTCCCCTGCTTTTATCAGACTATATTCATCATTTTAATTTTATTATTATTAAACCTTTATTTAACCAGGAAAATCCCATTGAGATTACTAATCTCTTTTCAAGGGAGTCCTGGCCAAGACAGCGGCACAGATCACAACAATAAAAACACAATGTTTTTAGTTTCGATAAATCTATATGCTGTTGCTGTCATCAGTTCCCAATTTCTCAGTGAGTATTTTATAATAAATGAAACAGCGCCCCTCTGAATGCTATGCATTGGATGTGTGGTAAAACACTATATTGCACCACTGTAGACTGGCCTGCAGTCTACCTACGCGGGGGAAGAAAGGCAGAGTTGGCATCCCTTTGTGAAAAAACTAACCTGACTAACCAATCATATTACGCCACTGTCATGCCACTGCTTACCTGTGATTAGTCAGGATGATGCCAAGGGAAGCCAGCCACTGTCTGGCTTCACGCCAATCAAATCACAGCATGCGCTCAACGTCATTCAGATGAAATAATGGGAGCTGTTAGCAACTTCAGCTGGCGCAGTTATGGAGGGTGGACATTTGTAGTTTTAATAAACTACCACTATAGCAGCAATTTAAGATTAAATCTGATGGAAGACCAACGCCTTCGGACGTTCAATGAGGAAAACTATATCCGTACAGAGTGGCTAGCTGGTAGCGGCAAACCTAAATTGACTGCTGTGGAGGACCTAAAAGCCAATGGGAAATTCTATAACTTGGTTATTGACCACTTTACCACCATGAAAGACAGGAGCATGGCCTACCTCCTTCTCTCTCTGAACTTAACTGAACTGCAGCTATTTGTGCGATTTTTGTGTGGTTATATGTTTGTTTTGCTTTGCTTGCCTGGATTTAGCTGCGAATGAATAGTGAATAATAGTTTTTACTGCGGTTGTGTACGTACAGATAATGAGCACCACAGACAGCATCTGCCACAGGGCACTGGGCCAGGTTACCTGACTAATTGTTTATACTCTGTTGGTCTGGTACTCTCGGTTGTTAGTCTTGATGATGGTGTGTTATGAACATTTGGCCAAGCAGTAAATAAGAAGTATGTAAGCTTATTGATACATGCACCACTGGTATGCAAATGTAAAACTTCAAACTTCTTCTGATTGAGCTTGTGAATGATTCTTTTATTCTTAACCATAGCCAATTTGTACTGTGCACTATAAGCATTGGCATGGGGCTATGTATGCTATTTGGGGTGAGAGGGAGTGGGGGTGAGAGAGAGAGAGAGAGAGAGAGAGAGAGAGAGAGCGTACGTGTAGGTAAATGCAACTTTCAGCGTGTATATTGATAACAGTGTACATCTTTAAAGTGTGATTCAATTATTATGCACTGTAATAGCACAATGCATTAGATAATTGCCCTCCAAAAAGGACATCCCCTCTCACTTGTCTTCCCCAAAAATTTACCCCACCCCACGCCTCTGGTTGAAGGGATCAGAGATTGAGCCGGGGACAAGCGAGGCAAAGTGGAAGTCTAGATACATACAGAACCGGGTTGGTGGCTGCTGTGCAGAGGAGGGGGAACCATAGCTGAGGGTCCAGACTGTGACCCGAGAAGGTCCAATATTTTAGCCAGGCGGGGATCTAGGGAGAGAAGACGGGATGAGCGCCAATTCCAGTAGCGGAAAGTAACAACACCTTATTACGCAAAATTCACTTTTTGCTTATTTATAGCCTACTATGTGTTCTGCTTCTACAGTCGGCCTAATATAAATATTTAAATGTGTTCATTAGGGTGTTGTTTGTTTGTTGTAGCCTTCAGTTTACTGATTAACTTTTAAATGTAGGCTATTTGACTGTTTTGATTTGTAATGAAATTAATCAGTTGTAAAATTAATAAACTCCATAACTGCTGTTTCATCACTCAGTTTAAAGTGCTCCCACACAGCGGAGAGCTTCATTTGTTTTCCCTTTGATTTGAACTGGAGCGTTACGTCCACTGCTGTGAGCGGAGGCCAGAGAAAAAAACCTTCAATATTCAAATCCAAAAATTGAAAATGAAATGCATACCCAACGTTCGTTCCAATATTCGAATAATCGAGTCCAGACCATTATTTCACTTGACAGCAGAAGGACATAACTCTTCAGGATCAGTACTTCTGCTATGGATAATTAAGTGTATTTACTACCAGCGCTTGCTGAGCTTGGTTATGAACATATCTGAATACAATGCTTTTACTGCTTTTACTCTGTAATAATGATAGTGATGAATTTTTCATTGTCTCATATGTACAAGCATGGACATACATGACACCACAAATGAATATTAACCAGATTCAGAATGTCCAAATACAAACATACATTTTAACATAACTTTTATAATCAGATTTTTGGACCTTCATGTCTACATCAAAATGTATTCACAAATCTTTTTATTATTTTGAACCATTCCTTAAAAACTTACTCTTAGTCACTCGTTAGTGTGCATACAATATAAACCAGGATTCACTGAGCACTCCCCAATTACACATTTGAGTTCTTCCTAAATGTTTTTAAATGTGAAAACTAAAAAAGAACAAGAGGAAGGTTTTTGGCTTCATCTCAGTACTCAGAGCCAGTGGTACTGCTACTTTTACTTCCAGTAAGTAGTTCTTACTGAGTACAGTACAAAAACAATTTTAGTGCTGCTTGAATTGCTCATGGTGACACAGACTCTCAGCACAGTGCTGAATTTAGAATGATTTCAAAACATAAACACATGTGTTTCCGTTTCCTCGGGGGAAGGAATTAGTGAAATGAGGAATAGGATGTTCTTCACGGGTTACACAGAAAAAGAAAGGTCTTCTTGGGTAAAAATGAGATGAGATTTAATAGGGACAAAGATGAAAGCAGGCTCTACATCTGATATAATTGAGTGCACTTGTACGAATAACTGTCCTCCTGTATGTCCCTTTCTCAGTCCTGTATGTCCCCTTTGTCACAGGCCTCTGTAACCATATCAGATATGTTTCTGAATGAACTGTGGATCTGGAAATCTGTTTGTTGTTGTATTTTCTTGGGTTTCTTGAGTGACTTTATTCAAGTGTTTATCAGCACAGATGAGAGTTCTGAAAGTCCTGAAAGTCCTGCTTTTGGATTTTGGGTTAGAGAAGATTGGACTGTGTGATTAATAAATAATATTTGTTAGCTGTGGTAACAAAGTGGCAAAGTTTGGACCATCACTTTGGTCCATACTGAAAATATCTCGACAGCTATTTATATAGCTCCAAGTCATTGTGCCCTAATGACTTTGGAGATCTTCCGATTTCCTGCAGTGGTATCAGCACGTCAACATTTTTATACTCTTCCAGTGATATATGTTAACTTCTAAGAGGACTGGTACAACATGTGGTAGAGATATTCATAGTTCCTAGGCAGAGTGTCCTAATGACTTTGACTTTGCTCCTCGAATGTCACAAGCAGTTGATATTTTCCCGACTGACCAAGTTGACAGTACTAGTAACAATCACAGACGACACAAGAAAATCATCTTCTGGACTCTAAAGAACCATGATGAAGCCAGGCATTGATGAAACCACTGACAATGTTT